>NW_024543094.1:27577500-28022136 GCF_018167655.1 Microtus oregoni
ACACACACACACATACACACACACGCTAGTGCGTGTGCAGGAATAGGGTTTTAAATAATTAATTCCCAAATTAAAATATTGTTAACGCTACCTGAAGTCAATTACTTCTTTTTCCTCTTGTTTGTTTTGTTCCTATTTAAATAGGCAGGGTTATATTTATTCCACCTGCCTCAACTTCTCAAGAAACTGGTCCCTACTGATGACTGACACATAAATTTCTATCTTTTTCTTAAAACTGGCTTTAAATTTCTATAATCTGTACCCAAGACGGAAATTATTATGATGAAACTATTGGTTGCTTTTCCCAAGTAACTATTTTGGTGGGAGAGTTTGGCACTTTGTGGAAGCAAAACATGAAAGCAAACTTGCTTTTAATTTTTCTCACTTCAAATCCTTTCATCTTTACGGATTTAATTGTGAAACTGTATAATAGAACCGGTTGTTGTTGGCTTCTTTGTTTTCTTTTTCTTTTTCCTTTTTCAGGTTCACTCCATTTTCTACAAATGTCTAGGTCAGATTTACACCATTTTCTACGTTATAAAAAGTGGAACAAATGCCCCAAAGCAGGGTTTCATTGGGACAGAGTTGATTTTTGAATTTAGGAGGACAGGAAAGTGAAACTTGAAATCCAGGCACGCAGGCGGGTGGGCGAGTGTTGGGTTTGGGTTCCACTTTGTTGCTTAAATTCGACATGGATATCGCAAAAACTAGGGCGTCCCTGGGTGGGCTCGAACCACCAACCTTTCGGTTAACAGCCGAACGCGCTAACCGATTGCGCCACAGAGACTCCGGTGCCGGCAGGCGCTCCAGCCGAGGCCTTTATGAAGAATAAAAGCGACTTCTTTTTTTTTTTCTCCCGCCTGATTCTTATTAGAAGCGGAAATTTTATTTAACGTTTTTAATTTTTTTTGAGTTTCCCTTCTACTTCTGAAGCATATTGAAAAATTATGCTTCAGGATGGAGCAGAATTGCAAGTCACGACGTGAATTAAAACGCTCTTGCTTTTTCTCCAAGCGCGGTTTGGAAGGTCCTGTTGCGAGAAGGTGACAGTCTCTGATTGATTACCTTTCGTAAAGACTTTAAAATGTTCAGCGTGTGGGCTGACTTTTCCTTTGGTTTCTGTTCTTGACGTTGTTTGCCCGCCGATCTTACGTTACTTACTGAGCCTCTTCGAGGCCGTCTGATTGTATGCGTGTCTTTTGTTTTTAGATCCAGGTTTTATTAAAATATATATGCAATCCCTGTTTGCGTTTCGACTTCATTCAGCGCAATTGTCACGGTAACATTTCGTTACAACGCGTCCCCGAGGCTTGCGAGCAGTTGCTGAATTGGCTCTGATTTTCTCTGCCGAGACCTTTTTACCTGCGTTTAGGCACGCTATTGAACACGCACCCTCAAAGGCTTTTTGAAAAAGAAATTACAGAAGAAAAAAAAAAAAGGACTTATGATTAGTTGGGCATATTATAGCTCAGAATTATTTCTTGCAAACATATTCGGTCCCTATCAATATTCCTCAGGAAAATCTTTCCCTCCTGTAAAAGTTTGCTTGATGCCTTTTAAACTGTTCAAAATCTTATTTTTGCACCCAGTGTCCACGAGTCCAAGAAGCAATAGTTTCCACTTGCGAACTCGATATTTCCGTTTTTATGTCACTAAATTGCTCTGGCCGTAATCATTCGAAAAATGATCCATTACAGAAGTTCTGTGCAACATGCTTTTATTAAGTCCAACCGACTGAGTCCCCCAGTTGCGTGATGACAACTTAAATTGGCTTTAGAACCAATTAACAGAGAAGTTCCTTGAAAGGTTGAGCCGTTAAACCACTGGGAATTTACGCCAAGCCGGACTTCTCAGCTTTCAACACAGTTTTAGATGTGAACTTGAAAATTCTGACTTTGATACAAGCGAGGCACCTTCTGGAACATGCTGATGGCATATATAATTACATGGTGTTGACTTCAAACCTTAATTTTTAAATGTCTGCTCATTTCTGGGACGGGCACCAAAGCTACAGAGAAATCCTGTCTCGAAAAACAAAAATAAATAAATAAAAATAAATAAATAAATAAATGTCTGCTCATCTATACAAAAGTCAGGAAGCGCTGCCCCCTTTCCCTCGGAGTGTTTCTCCTCTGCTGTTGTTCTCTGGACGGTTAAGTTAAAGCGGCTTGCAACTTTACTTGTACTTGACAGTGCTTCCTTAAATGTTTACTCTCCTGCTGAGAATGTAGCCACAGTCCTGCCCAGCCTTAGCTCCCATTTCTCTCTCTGGCTCAAACATCCGTACTAACATTCTCCTAAAAAGAGAAATGAGCTATCCAGGAAGAAAACTAAGTCAGAAAAAAAAAAAAAAAAAAGATCAACTCATTGCACACCAAAAATCTGTCTGTGTTAAGTGCTGCTGTGGTCTTCAAAGCTGACTTCAAGCCTGCTTCTACAGCTGACATTTTAAGTAAGATAATATTAGGTTCCAGTAGCTAATCAGCCTTTCTGCATCCCTATATTTGAAAATATTTCAAAAGAGCATATAAGTATTTTTTAAAATACTGAATGGAAATCAGAACATCTGACTTCAAGGATACCTGTTGACACCCATTTTATGCAAAGTGCCCACTTAGTCAAGGTTTGCCCACTTAGCCAAGGTTTGCCCACTTAGCCAAGGTAAGAGAGCAGTCAATGTTGCTACTCAGTGTTGGTGATCACCTCATTTTAGGCCTTACTGTTTGTGCAGAACGTTGAGGGTCCAGTTAAATCTACTGATAATTTTAGAAACATTTCCCCTTGAATTTTAGAATAACCGAAGAAAAATGATTCCCATTGCTTCATTAGCACCCAGGGCTTTCAAATTACTAAAACTGAACAGGCCTGGGTATCCTGCCCTTTATGTATTTTGTCCGCCACTCAGCTGCGAATTTACCTTTCCCAGGAACACGCCTATCAGTGGAGGCCGACCAGCGCAGATTAATGGCCCATATATTTAATTTTCTCCCGGGAGAGAGGAAGAGAGAAAGACCATCTGTGCGAACGGCCGCACGTGTCTTACCAGACCAGGCAAGCCGGACCACGTGGATTTCTGCAGCCCCAGTTACCACGGAGGCAGGGTTCTCAGAAGACTCCGCTTCTGAGGAACAGGTAGCTTCCAGGATCTCCTCCAGCCCAGTGTACTACGGTTTACGGCTTCGCAGTTTGCATCTGGGAGGACAACTGAGCTGTTTAGAGGAGCAGCCCAGTTGGAGCTGGGTTTTAAACAGCAGTTTGAGAAATCCCCCACGGATCGGGTTGGTTGTGCCTCACAAAGCAAGTTAAAGGAGGGTGCTGACCAGACCTCTCCAGAGCAAGAAAGAACGAAGACCTGGCTGGGTGAGTAACACTTAGCGCATGATCGATAGTGATGCTAAGCTCAGCTCTGGACTCAAGCCACGCTTTCCACACATCTAAACCTTCCTCCTGTGAAAACTAGAACTCGGGGCAGCTAGTGGCACATGAGAAAGTGGGTTTGGAGGGGACCAATAGGTACAGTTATTCATAAAATACACAAGATATTTCAGAAAGGTCTTTGGGTATCATTTCTTTCTTTAAGAAAATCATTGTAAAAGTCCTGTCACTTGGAGCTTTATGTGAATTTATTCAGAGAGTTGTCTCCACGGTATGGTTAACAAACAGATGATTTATGAGAACAGACAAAGAAAGGCAAAAATAGTGCATTAATACTCTGCCTGGAGTGTTCCAATAACACTAAAATATGGCTCTTTCTCCCCCTCCCTCTCGTATGTGAAGAAAAAAACCCAAATCATTTTATAGGTTTTTTAATCAAATGATAAACTGAAATTTTACTCACCGTTATCTTCAGCATCATCCCCTGTGATCTTCACTTTAACTGTTTCCTGTTAGACTGAAATGGGGACCTCTAACTTGCTTCGCTACGTGGGATGGGGTGGGGGAATCTCTCCAGGGAGACCTTGTGGTCAACTCAGTAAACCTGACAAGTACCCCCTCAACTCAGTCTCTTTCCTATGTCATTCAGTCACAGTCTCTGTAGCCAATGACAACAGAAAAGACACAGCTTCAGACAACAGCCTTCTGCGTGCCCATCTCTGCAGGGAAAGTACCATTGTGCATGCAGTGTGGCCAAGCTAGCCTTTTTATTTCTTTTTTCTTTTTTTTTTTTCCTTCTCACCCTCTTTCTCTTCTTCTTCAACCATGGAACAGGGCTTGCAGGGAAGGTTATTTAACATGCTGCGAGGGTCAGCAGGATGGTCACGAACAAGAGAATTGTCCAAGTCTCATGCTCAGCTTTTTAAAGCTGGTCTATTAGAAATTAACATTATAGTGGTCAACTATAATTCCAACCTTTGGGAGGTGGAGCACGAAAGTCGGGGACTCAGAGTCATCCTCAGCTATATATAATGAGCTTCAAGTCGGCCTAGGCTTTAAGAGACCTTGACTCAAAACAAAAATAAAAATAGATATTCTTTAAAAATTTAGAATAAACTTTTTTTTATTTGCTTCAAAGAAATAAAGTAAGCCGATGCCAAAGAAAGAGACTTTAGTAAGGACGAGGGTGGTTGTCACACAGAAATGAGTGGATTCAGCACGGTGGGCCGGACAGGGGGAGAAAGCAGGGTGCCTGCGAACAGGCCTTCTGCTTACTCCAGTGCCAGGGAAGAAATCTTGTTTCCTTTGGTTCAGAGACCTTTTGGAAAATAGTGCATGAATATTTTTTTCTAAAATGTTAAACATATATGTCACTAAAAATTTAAAGATCAATAGTTCTGCTTAAAAACAAAGAGAAATTGATTTAGTTAGAAGGTATCCTTTCAACACAACCTCCCAGTCTTCAAGGCAGTGGGGGCTGCACGCCTTTAATGCCAGCCCTTGGGAAGCAGAGACTGACATGACAGATCTCTGTGAGTTCGAGGTCAGCCTGGTCTACAAAGTGAAGTCCAGGACAACCATGATTACACAGAGAAACCCTGTCTCAAGAAATTAAAGAGGAAAGAAATGAAGGAAGGAAGAAATAAAAGGAAGAAAAAGAATAGAGAAAAAAAACGAAACCCCCAAATCTAAGCCTCTGGTTGTTAAGAAAAGCCATGGGTACTTCATGCAACTCTGGTGGCCTCCAGGCAGACACAGAAGATGTGATGAAGAATGAGGCCATTGTCCCCTACACCCACAGTTCCAGAAAAACTTCAGGTACAAAAAATCCCAACTAATGCCCTGGGGATAGCTTTCCTGCTTTTGAAGCCATTTCTCACAAAATGGACAGGACGCCTCCAGTCAGTCAATCACAAAGGCAGTTGTGCCTAGCTGTCCAAGTCTTTAAAAGTGTTTGAGGACAGAGAAACAGAATCTTAGTAGTTAGAGCAAGGGATGCTCAACCTTTTAAGCAAGCTTGATGTAAAATCTGAGCGTAACAAAAGTAGATTTTGTAGTATTACAAGATAGCAGAATAGTGTGGCTACCGAGCATCCTTAGTATTTACGGACTAAAAATGAAGTAATAGGAATAAAACATTTTTCTGTGTGCCTATAGTTTCTGGGGTTTGGCCAAAGTTACATTCTGGGCCTGGGAATATAACACAAGGTACAGTATGTGTTTAGCCCTTTTGTGATAGCCCCAACACACACACACACACACACACACACACACACACACAAGAGTTAATTTTCCCTGGGACCATTTCAGAACACTATCCTAAGAGAGCAGGTTGAACCCCTGGCATTATCTCAAATTCCTTTTGTTTCTCATCTTGATTAGCAGGTCACTTCCCCACCAAGGTGTCTCAATTTCGACTGCATCCCCTCCTTTCCATAACTGTTCCTAATACTTTGTATTAGGCCAATAAATTTCATGTATTTCCCTACTAGAACCTAAACTCTAGTAGATGTATACTAAAACTTGTGCACGTAGCAACAGATGTGATACAATGTACCATTGTATTGAGATTGTACCAACATGCATGATATTATGTACCAGTGCAGGTCACATGTAAAATACGCAGGCCCTGTAAAACATACTAAGTACCATTTCTTTCTTTCATAAGCATGCTTCATTGTTAGGGCTCCCTTTTATTTTCTCTTATGAGTGTTGGGCCTCACTATGCTAGGTAAACTCTCTATCATAAATCGTGCCCCCAAATTATGGTTTAGAATCTAAATTCTTAATCTACAGAGGCTGAGAATGCTGTAATCCCAGCATTCAGGAGGCTGAGGCAGGAGGATGGAGGCCAGTCTGAGCTTCATAGCAAAACCTTACCTAAACAAAACAAAACAAAACACCTCAATTTAAGCTTCGAATAATTTGCCCAAGGCTCCCACTGCCCCTCAACTCTGCCTGGCTTCTGCAATCTCGGGTTTTAAATGTCCTCCTTTAGCTTCTTCTCCCTTTCGATACTTATGTCGTCGATCAGGGGCCTCGTCCACCGTGGAAAATCTTCGGCTTTGCATCTGGACATCAGTTCCTTCCTGCAGACCCCTGTAGCAATGTTTACTTCCTCAAAGCTCACACTATGGTGTGACTGTGGGCTCACTGACTTCCCTTCCTCTGCTCTGCTCCCACAGAAATGTCACCTCGCTAAACGTGTTGGATGGAAGTGAGACAACTGCCTTAGGTATTTTTCATGGAAAACCAACACCGTCCATAAGTTCCTACTGTGAAACACACCATAAAAAAGACTGCAAGACACAATCAGGGAGCCAGCAGGCCTTTCACGGACGCTCAGACTCAGAATCCCAGAACTCGAGAGGATCGTAAGTTCACGGCCAGTCCAGTCAAATAGTTCCAGGCCAGACCCTGTCTCAAAAAACAAGAACAAAACTTTACTGAGGAGCTAAGTCAGAGCAGGCGAGAGGATCTGGAGGGAAAGCGTGCTTGCCTCACAAGCCCAAGGGCCTGAATTCAATTGCTGAAACCCATGTATAAGTGGAAGGAGAGAACTTGTCCTGGGACACCCCCCCCGCCACGAATGTGCCCACCCATACACCATACTGATTATAAATATTTTTAATTGGCAAGTATTTAACAAAAGAAAGAATCCAAATAAGTTACTTGCCAAAAGCTTTTTAAACTTTAAAGGTTGTCATTTAAGTCATCATGTTCTTGAAGGTGATTTTGACATCGTTAAGGCCACAGTGTCTCCTGATTGATTCCTTCTCTCCACACTTCACACAACACTGGTTGTGATGTAATTTCAAGTCCTTTGCAAATATTTACTCATCTGAAATTTAAAGGCTGGGGTTAGAGTTCATTGACAGAGTGCTTGCCCAGTACCTGGAAGGCCCTGGGTCCCATTTCAAGTGTCCCGTCCTGAGTTATAACAACATTGTGATGCACTTCCTGCTGTTATCATTTGTGTTTTACAGATTTTTATAATTTAGGAGTTAAGTAACTCATTGAAGTTCAAAGAGTTGGTGGTATAGCAAGAAGTCAAGAACAGCCACTCTTCTCTAGATGGCTCCAGAGAACTGCCTACAATGCCAGGTGCACGTGTGTGCACGTGTGTGCTGTGTGCAGTGTGTGCTTGCCGAGGAGAGCCAGGTCTTTTCCTACGATAGAAGCACTCTGCCTCTGAGCCATGTCTCCAGCCCCCTTTTTCTTTTCTTTTCTTTGACTACAGAATGGCTCTCGTGCACTTTGCAGAAAAAACACTGATTAACAATTTGAAAACTTTTAAAAATATTGCTCTAATTTACAAAGGTTTGAATTTGACATGTTTTCAGAGTCAAAAGTTGCAAGAAATAGTGTGAAGAATTCTGCCAGATTTTGCAAGTGATAATATGCTATTTTGTTAGCTTTCTCTTTTACTTTTTCTCAAAATGAAGTATTTTTCCTGAAACATTTGGAGTAAACATGAGGAGATACAGTGAGACCCTGTCATGGACAAATGTGCACAAAAAATTTTAATCAAAACAAGAAACAACAAAGTTGCAAAGACTACAAATTGAATTTCGAGATTCTGTGGCCTGACTGCTGAGAAACTTTGGGTTTGTTCCCAAGAATCCTTCCACTATCCTAAATCCTTTGTATAAGTCTACAAATAAAATTAATAAAAGATTGTTCTCTTCAGATCCAAATTAATGATCTGAAGGGTTTTGCCTGGAATTGAAGAACAGCTCCCAAGTTATAGTAACATTCCACATCCTTTACCTGAATGCTCCAATGCAAAGTTGATTTTGTTTTTTGAGGCTGACGGGGACAGCTTGATGCTAAACCTAGGGGGTCCCTCAGTGAGCCTCACCACTACACAATATCCCAGGTCATCTGGGAAGGTTAGGTGTGTGCCACTATACCCAGCATAATTGGTTTTTAAAAAAGGGGTTCCATAAAACATGCAGAGGAAGAGACTGTCAGAGCCCATGTCACTAATATATGTAGAGTTAAATAAAAGGGCCCTGCGGGGGAGCATTCAATTTTGGATTTGCACATGCAATTTATTTTAGATGGGGTTTGTGAAAAACTTTTTTTCAACGAAGTGTGAAAGAAAATCTGTAATTATATATCTCTTGAATTATTGCTTCACCAATAAGAATTTCTTCTGGGCTGGAGTGCTGGCTCAAGGGTGGACATAGAGGTCATGGGATAGAACTGATAGTCATGTGTAGGCCAATCATGGGATCCACAAACAGCACTAGAACAGCTGCAGACCCACATGGGAAAGAATGAAGGTGAATTCCCAGCTTACACCAGGCACAGATACTATGTCCAACTAGACTATAAGGGGCTTCAGAGAAAGCACAGCACTCATGTGTGTACATGTGTATTCGTGTGTGTGTGTGTGTGTGTGTGTGTGTGAGAGAGAGAGAGAGAGAGAGAGAGAGAGAGAGAGAGAGAGAGAGAGAGCCCTCCGGTCAGGCAATGGTTTCCTAGACATGATATGCAGAATGCAACTACAATAGGAAAAATGAACTGGATGCTGGGTCAGGGAAATGGTTTGGTGGTAAAAACATTTGCCTCACAAATTTGATGGCCTGAGTTTGGAGCCCCAGAACCCACAGACAAAGAGACATGAATCCCCAGAAACTCATGAAGTGTGAAATCCTATCTCAAATGAGACAGGTGAGAATCAACACAGGGCACACGAGCACTGTAGCACCCAAACAGAAAGACTAGCACACACGCACACACGCACGTACACGCATGCACACACGCACGCACACGCACTTGACTACACATGTACACATGCATACATATTAAGGAAATGCAAGTCAGATGGTAACAAGATAGCACTTTACTGTGGAGAGGAGGGCATGATCAAAGAGCTGCCCCGGGCTGGTGAGGGTGGGAGAAGTTCTGGGGTCCTCAGACACTGCTGACAAGAGAAACAGATTGCTGCTAAACCAGGGTTCCACTGCTAAACCAGGGTTCCACTGCTAAACCAGGGTTCCACTGCTAAACCAGGGTTCCACTGCTAAACCAGGGTTCCACTGCTAAACCAGGGTTCCACTGCTAAACCAGGGTTCCACTGCTAAACCAGGGTTCCACTGCTAAACCAGGAACTCTTACAACTACTTCTAAACACCCAAAACACACGGCCACATGAAAATGTAGGCAATGATGCTAACGGTTGTATTGCTCATAATCACTTCAAAGTGAATAAATTAAATTGTCCATCACTTAGTGAATAGTCAATGTGGTGTGCCCAATGAATAGAATACTATTTAGCTATCAAAAGGGAATAGTGTACTGAAACATACTAGAAGCTGAACGAACCACAAAATTTCATGCCCGCACTTTTTATGCCATGAGAAAGGAGCCACATACAAACAGACTACATATTGTATGATCTCCCCCCCCACACACACAAGATTCATAGAACAGTCAGACTGATGCATACAGAAATAAGCTAGGAACACGGGGCAGGGGTGGAGATGGACAGTTGTTCCGTGTGGATGATGAAATAAATACCATGGAGCTGAAAAGGATGAATGTTGCCAGGTACGGTGGCTCATGCCTTTAATCCCAGCACTGGGGATACAGAGGCAAGCTGATCTCTGTGAGTGTGAGGCCATCTTGGTCTACAGAGTGAGTTCCAGGACAGCCTGAGCCACATAGTGAGACCCTTTCTCAAGAAAACAAGAACAAAATCAAAACAAACAAAAAGAAAAGAGTGAACATTGTGTTATATGAATGACAACGTGATAATAATAAATAAATAAAAACAAAAGTAAATATTTACCTCTGAGTGACATACTGACTTGAAAGTGAAGGTAAAGAGCATTATGACTTATGAATAGCTCACTGAAGTAGCTGCATTCAGATTTGCAAATCTATTTCCATGTTGTTTTTCTACATTGTCAGCAGCTGCCTCTAACCCAAATCCCCAAACGGAACTGTCTGACTTTCAGCTGTTGGAGTTTCACCACAGGAATGCTGGGAAATAACGCCGTCCTGGTCACTATGCAGGCCTCTCCTTCCTGTCTAGGTGCATTTACTCTCCTGCCCTCAGTTGACTTAAATATCAGTCAGTAGGATCGAGATTTACGTTAATCAGTACACATTGCTGAGTGCTCAGTGCTGGGCACACCTCAAGAAGTGTGGGTGAGAGCTGAGGTCTGCACACAGTGGAGAAAATGTGGAGCCCGCTGGAGGCGCCATGTCAGGCCGTGAAGGTGAAAAAAAAAAAAAAACAAAACCCTGGAACAGACCAGGAAGCAGGCCGAGGATGTGGGCCTGGAACAGATCAGGAAGCAGGCCAGGGATGTGGACCAGGAAGAGAAGGTTTTCAAGCAGAAACCAAGAGGAGCAGACGAAACTCGGGGAGCTGAAGCCAACGCTGCCAGGTAAGGGATGACGGCCACGGGTAGAATTAAGAAATCTGGCAACAAGCAAGCTGTTCCTCCTATCTGGGTTGACGGTGACCCTCTTCCATAGCTATTTTGAACATCTGGATTTCTTGTCCTCTTTGCCACCTACAGCTAGAATGAATGAAGTGTTATCCTGGAGCCTGTAGAACATCTGGATTGCCTACTGTAACATCTTCGCCACCTATAATTAGAATGAAGTGCTATCCTGAAGCCTGTTGTACATTGTAATAAACTTTTGTTAAAGAAAAAATAATAATAAATAAAATGAATAATTAAAAGAAAAGAAAATTCGGAGCCCAACCCAACAAGCCAGGGGTCTGAAACGCTGGTCTGAGAAGTCTTTCATCGATGGGATTTAGTTAGAATTGGATGAATCTGTTCTGGAGGAGCAAGGAGAAGGAAGAGGTGCTGGGGTTCAGCCTGGGAACCGGAGCATGCCTGCACCATCAAAAACCAGCCTGAGGAAGGCAAGGTAGAACAGGGGCCCAAGCAGGAGGCTCTCTAGTTCTAAGTCAGCCTGAGTAGCATAGTGAGACCTTGTTTTAAAAGAAATAAGAAACAGGAGGGAGATGAGGTGGGTCAGAAAGAAAGAAAAGGGAAAAGGGGGGGGGGGGTAGGGGAAGGGAGTGGGAAAGGGAGAAGAAGCGCATGAAGGCGCTCGCTGCCCAGCCAGATGACCCGAGTTTGGGACCCACATGATGGAAGGAGAAAGAAAGCCATCTCAGACAAAGCTGTCCTCTGATTTCCACACAGAAGTCCTGATGAGCCCGTGTGTGCACATGTGGGAGTGTCATATATCAATCTGTTGATTTCATTGGTTAAGCAATAAAGAAACTGCTTGATCCTCATAGGTTAAAACATAGGTGGGAGGAATAAACAGAACAGAAGGCTGGGAGGAAAAAGCTGAGTGAGGAGTCGCCATGGTTCTCCCACTCCAGACAGACGCAGGTTAAGATCATTCCTGGTAAGCCAGCTCGTGGGCTACACAGATTAATAGAAATGGGTTAGATCAATATGTAAAAGCTAGCCAATAAGAAACTAAAACTAGGGGCTGGAGAGATGGCTCAGAGGTTAAGAGCATTGCCTGCTCTTCCAAAGGTCCTGAGTTCAATTCCCAGCAACCACATGGTGGCTCACAACCATCTGTAATGAGGTCTGGTGCCCTCTTCTGGCCTGCAGGCATATACACAGACAGAATATTGTATACATAATAAATAAATAAATATTTAAAAAAAAAAAGAAACTAAAACTAATGGGTCAGGCAGTGTTTAAAAGAATACAGTTTCCGTGTAATTATTTCGGGTAAAGCTAGCCGGGTGGCGGGACACAGCCCGCAGCTCCGTATTTCAACATGCACATGTGCGTGCCCATGCACTCACGCACAGAGACACACACAGACGTTTGTTTTCTAAGAGGAAAAGAAAGACATCCCAACTAAGACTCCATTAGTGGCTAAGGCTGCTGGTTAGGGTTAGAGTTAGGTACATAGGCTGGTGAGTGACAAACAGAGGACTTCCATCCCTGTCGGTTGTATGTGTCACTTCCCCATCCTCCTTAAGCACGGTGTCTTTGTAGCTTCACATTCCACTGTTCCATGGGCTCCATGATGGACCCCTTGTGCCTTGCACGGTAGGGTTCTGCCTGCCTCTGCAGAGTGGTAAATCACCAATGCCCTTTATATCGTCGCCTTCCGTGGGCTTCCTCTGCCTCTTATTATGACACATTCTGGTCGCTGCTGAGTGAACACCAGAGCTTCTTTCCCGGCTCCGGCAGGCAGGCCGGCCCCCAAGCACACACCACAGCTCCTTTGTGTAGAGCCCTCCCTGTCGTCACCTTCCCAGGCCCACACATCGCTCAAGGCATAGTGTTGCCATCACTTCTCCTTAATATAGTTCAGAGTACATGCTCATTGGTGAGCCTCATTTCACACCCTCCTCTCGTCTCTTCCCATTGGCTGCCTCTAACCATGGTCTCCCTGCCTCCCTCCAGACCTTCAGCCAACCCACTGGAAAGGGTTCTACTTAGAGTACAAAACCAAACATTCAGTTTGTAGACTGAAAGCACTTCTAAAATGATACCATAGCTTCCAAACTATGGACCAAGTCACCCTGGGGTACTGCAGTGAACAACTTTACAGGGCTGCTGTGGGATGTTTCAAATTTTGAGAGAAATACAGCCACACGTTTCAGACATCAGGCAAATAGCCCTTCCGTAGTCTGTCTTTCTTCCTTCCTTCCTTTCTTTCTTCCTTCCTTTCTTTCTTTCTTTCCTTCCTTCCTTCTTATTCCTTCCTTCCTTTCCTTCTTATTCCTTCCTTCCTTTCCTTCTTTCTTTCTTTCTTTCTTTCTTTCTTTCTTTTTTGATTTTTTGAGACATGGTTTTCTCTGTGTAACCCTGGCTGTCCTGGAACTAGCTCTGTAGACCAGGTTGGCCTTGAACTCACAAAGATCCTCCTGCCTCTGCCTCTAGAGTTCTGGGATTAAAGGAGTGCACCACCACCACCTGGCCAGAACTTAGTATTTCTTTTGCTTTGGAACATCATGAGACAATTATAAAGCCACTACTACTGCATGGAGAAAAGTTGGCAATATGTGGCCTGCCCAGTGTTTTCAGGCTATGTAGTATGCTTACCTCTGTCCTCACCCACCCTTCAAGTTCCATTTCCATCCTGTATATGCCATACTGCTCCTGTCCCAAGTCCAACAGACAGGAGGCAGGCTTGAGCCTCCCAAAACTCCTGGCTCAGTCATCTTAAGTGGTTAGGATAACTATGGGTGCTTATAGTCCAGGGACAAGGCCTGGAGCCCTTGACAGAAATGTGGAGGTGGTGAATCCAGCAGGAAGCCACTCCTGAATTTCTACACCTACAGATTCAGAAGAGGTGGGTTGTCTGAAGTAAACAAACAAACAAATAAAAAACAAAAAAACAACTTTGTTGGTTGGCTTGGGATCTGGTTTGTTCGGTAGAGTGCTTGCCTAACAGGCAGGAAACTCTGGGCTCAGTCTTCAGAAGCACATTGCAACAGACATAGAGACACAGGTCTGAATTCTAGAACTTGGGAGATGGAGACAGGAGTATTAGAAATTCAAGGTCATCCTGTGCACGTAGATGGGCCAGACTGGGCTACAAAAGATCCTGCCTCTAAACAAACAAACAGAACATAATTGATCAGGCCATAAAATAACTCAGTAGTTAAAGATACTTGGTGTACAAACCAAAAGACTTAAATTTCTAGAGCCCAGCAAGGGAGGAAGGAAAGCAAAGCACCTACTCCACAAAGATGTCTTCCAACCTCTTCGAATATGGCAGGGCACTGCACACATGCAGACACAAGGATAATGATGATGATGATGATAATAATAATAATAATAATAATAATAATAATAATAATAATAATAATAAGATGATGATGATGATGATGATGATTTTTAAAATAATTGTTTGGTGATTCTTTGGGAATCCCTGTGCTGTCAGGCCGAAAGGCGGAAGAGACCAGGCCACATCTTACCCTCCTCTCACTTCACAGAGGTCACAAGATGCCAGGGTTTTGTATTTTAGAAAAGTCACCTTTTTAGTGGGCTGGAATGTTAGTTGAAGGTTTGGTGGGAGGTAGAAGATGGTTAATGGTGGTCTTTTGGGAGAAACACAAAGGAAACGTAAAATGGAAGCCATCAGTGGCAATGCTGCAGGATGAAAACCATCTAAACAAGCCCGAATAATTCTGTTCATGACCATGCCACCACCTTCCTCCCTATCAGTGAGCGCCCGCGTTCCAGAAATGACTTCTTTCTCTGGGCTGCAGGTCTCATGGTCACAATTCTGCCATGTCTTAGTCTTCTCTCAGGCAAACCTCTCCTGCTCATCTCCTCTCTAAGCCTGCGAAGGGCTGTATGCCTTCTTTCCACCAGTCTGGTCCACCGTGAACCCTGAGTAGGTCTGGGATGGAAGGAAACACACCGTGGAAGCTGCTGTTGGGTGAAAGAGTCAGTGACACATAAGATATTAACAATGTCTCCGGTCAGCCATAGGAAAAGCTGGCTTGCAGGTGTTGAGGGGCGAACTGAGAAATGAAGCTGTGATTTCTGCCTAGCCAAGCCAGCTTCTCTGTCCCACATAGCCAGCAAGAAAGGGTGAGTGGGGAGTCCCATGCACCCTTTGAGTTTAGAGGGGGGAAGGGAAGGGGGAAATGATGTAATTATATTATAAGTAAAATAAATAATTTTTTAAAGTTGAAATTCAGAGGGCTAATTGTTTTTTAAAAACATGTTACTTGACTGAATTTTATTACCAAAAAGTTTGAAACCTTGGGATTAAAAAAAAAAAAGTGATTCCTGTTTTCTTACAACACAAGTCTAGACTGTGTTCACACATACCCAACATATGCAGATTTAAATAACAACTAACAAAATTGTTCTTGCTAGAGCTGAAATTAGTCAAGTTTTCATCAGTGTTTGATTTTACATATTTGTATTTAGGGGAGCTGTGTGCCACAGCTCACATGTGGAGGTCAGAGGAGGACTTGTAAGAGTCATTTCTTCCCTTCCGTCATGTGGGTCCTGAGGATCAACCTCAGGCGGTCAGGTCTGGCAGCAAGTGCCTTTACCCAGGGAACCATCTTGTGTGCCTTTCTCAACATTCTCACCTGGTGCTGAAGGGTTCATCTGTTCATTCTTTGTTGATCAACTTTCCTTAACTGTAAGAGCAGGTGAGGGCTAAGGCCACTCACTTCCTGGATGGACGCAGAAGAATAAACCAGGAAGAGCCCGGACATACCCACCCAGCAGTGGTACCCTAGGGGTCCTCATTTCTAAGTTCAAATCCGTCCTAACTTCACTAAAATGGGGACTAAGGCCTTGGAGGAAATTTAGGATCCAGCTGTATGAGGTTCTTAAAATTTTTCATTGAATAAGAATAAATGTTATTATTATTATAAATCAGTTTTAAACACGTTTTCATTCTTCTCATGAATTTACTCAGAAAATAAACAAACTTGCCACACGGAGATACCAGCACAGAAGAATCTCTGCTATGAACAATCTGTTCCTTTCCAGTCTCACAAGGCAGACACTAGGGGATCCTGTGTGCTTTGTCATGTGACATGTGAACTCCACCACACAGGATTATTAGTGACGAGGAAAATGTGGCATTTGTTTGTTTGCTAATTGAATGGGCATTGATGTTAAAGATTGTTAAAATAAACTGTAACTAACAAAAAGGTTTCAAGGTAAAAAGAGTGTTAATATCTTGCCATGAAGGCCTTTGATCTTTGAGCTTTTGCTCACTGAGATTTTTTTTCCAATTCATCTTCCTTCTGTTTCTCTAAGAGGAAATCATTTTCTTTTGAAGTCAGTATGTAGCCTTCCTGTTAATCTCCCTACACTTTTACTTCATATGCCTATGTCCTTACCCAGTCTTTCACTTATGAAATTCTTTATAAATAATTAATTTTCAGTGTAAGTCATTTCTGCATTCTAAATATTAATCTCTAGTCAAGTACATACCTTGAAAAGACCATCTCAGTTTATCTTTTAATTTTTATGTCTCCTATGATATTAAAGGTATTTTAAATATGATTCATTTTGTCATTTCCCCTATGGGTCGTACATTTTAACACTTTAAATCATACTTCCTAGGCAGGAGTGATAGAGCATGGACAGAGCCCTGAGTTTGATCCCCAGTGACACAAAAGAAAGAGAGACAGAGGGAGGGAGAGGGATAGAAGGAGAGGGAAGGAGGGAGGGAGGGAGGAAGAATTCCTTCCCTCTATCATGCTTATGAAGAATTCTTCCATAATCATGATCAATACTCTAAAAGTTCATATTAATGTGCAATTATCTATGCGTTAGTATGTGTGCATGTGTGCGGATGCCAGAAGAGAGCATTGGATCCCCTGGAGCTGGAGTCACACACAGGTGGTTGTGACCCACCTGAGATGGGTGATGGGAACAAAACTCAGCCTTTGGAAGAGCAGCCAGCACTCTTAAATACCTCTCCAGCTCCACGATCAACGTTTGTTTTAAAAGTTTTCTTTTTCTTGTGTTTAATGTATCTGAAATTTAATTCATATGTAGGGAATATGAATTATTATCTAATATGAATATTAGAATTTCTTTCTAATCTGAGCAGTTGCTTTTTAAATAAGAGTAAATAGAGACAGACCAAGCATTGCCTGTAATCTGTTAACCCTAGTTTATCCAATCCTTGTCTACACACTGCCTTGAATACTTTGAATATTTCTCCTGCTCAGAAGATATGTCCTGGCCACTTTTTCCCCCCAAGCAATGGGGATTCCTTAGACTATATACAAGGCTTCCTAAAGCCATCTGAGTTGTGCTTAATTTTTACTGCATTGATCAGGGAGTAACATCTTAATGGGGTTAACTTGATTTAAGTGCTGAGTTATTCCAGTTAAACTAAAGAACAGGCAAGGCTTCTCCAATGATGCCCAGTTAGAAAGCTCACTTGGGAAAAGCCTGTACTTCCAGGTCACCTACCAATGCAGAGAAATGCAGAGAAAATGTTTTAATCTACTGACTAGGATTCTAAGAGTCAGATTTGCAAATCCAAAGAACTGGCGAGGCCAACTTTCTCATCTATAATCTGAAGATTTCACAGGGCCTGAATGCATGGCTAAGGTTCTTGCCAAGATGGGCGAGCATTCCCCTCTCTTCATAGGTAACCAGAAAAGAAGATGTGCTTAAAACCTGATTTTTTTTTTATTTTTTTTTTAATTTTTATTTCTTGGTTTTTCTGTGACTTTGGAGCCTGTACTGGAACCTGATTTTAATCAAAGACCATGAATGGAAGCCAAGGAAATTTTTGTTTTAAAGAAAACATTCTGTGATTTCTGCTAAGAACAATTCCCCCTAGATTGTTTTTTTAAGTTTCAAAATTTTGATCTTCAATTATTTCCAGGAACTGCAGAGTACATCACATAAAGAAGGGACACCTTCGATTTGCTCTGGAGGATACGGTTCTGTCAGTGAGGAGAATATAATAGAATGTTCTTGTAAATGTGAGTCTAGAAAGTTAAATATAGTTGGAAAGATGAATTATTTTATTTTCAGACTCTAGATATAGATCAACATCACTCATTGTGATGGAAAGAGGGGCTTAGGTCAGCAAATGATGTCACTGCTCCCCTTCCCTTGACGTGCTCCTGTCCTCTGGCTGGAACAGAGCCAAGAAGGATTCTGCCCAGCTACACCACACCACGGTCTCTGCCTTGAAGAAAACACCTCCTCAGCCAGACAGTTCAGGAAGCCACGTGTCTGTCCAGCTGCAACAGGGAGGCTTCAAAATCACGTTGCTTCTCAGGGAACATCCCAAGGACCATAATTTAGGAATATTTTGTATTCAAAAGCAGCACAGCAGTCTCGAGTTCCTCCTAGCGGGGGGTGGGAGTGGGAGGGGAGTCTTGAGTGTAAAAACGGGAGCGATTTAAAAGAAAATTTAATCTTTAAACACTTGGTCACCTTACTGCTTGAGGGTCCCTGTGTTCAGCGGAAAACAACCATGAGTTATCAACATCACTGTATTCTTTGCAGAATTCTCTAAAAATCTTCATTGGAAGTCCGTCTAGAAAGAAGATTCCGACTCCTTGTCTGTTCAAAACCAGTACAAGACCGCCAGCTGCAATGGAAGAAAAGAAAGCACGGAGGAAATTCAGCCAGCTAGCCAGAAACAGAAAACAAGCGAACGAGAGAGGAGGGAAGAGAAGGAGGGAGGGAAAGAGAGAGACACAGAGCCAGAGACGGAGCCAGGGACAGAGAGAGAGCAAGCAGAGAGAACCGTGGCAGGGAGCCCAAGCAGGCCTCCTCGTCGCGGCAGGAGACGCCAGCGCCCCACGAAGTCCCTTCAGCCGCGGGCGAGCGCTCGGCCCCCGGGAGGAGGCCAATGGCTTCTGCGGTCACCGACTCGCCACCACGGCCCATGGCTGCCTGGGCTTGCACCAGGACTCCCCTTCTCGCCCACACACAAACCCGCAGAGACCACACACACAAACACGGCCGGTGTGGAAGCTCAGAGAGCTGCAGAGAAGAACGCGCCAGCCACAGACACAAAATGGAGAAAGAGGAACCGAGAGGGAGGAGAAGGAGGGAGGCGCGGGAAGGGAGCTTAGGATGAGAACGGTCCAGGGTCCCCCGGGTGGAGGGTACCAGCAGGAGCGCCCAGGAGGCGGAAGCGGGAGCATTAGGGGAAGAGCGAGGAGGCCAAGGCAGCACCCGAGATCAGGCCGTTCCGGTAGTCGAGGTTCCATTTTCAGCCGCGCCATATTCGCGAGTCCTTCTCCGTGTTTAATTTGGACTCTCCCCCCACCCCCACCCCGGAGGCTGGGGATCCGCGCCCCAGGGTTTCTGCTGCTTGGGCCGAGGGCTTGGGCGGCAGGACAGGACGCAGGGTCCAACCGGGTACTCTCGTGCCTGTCTCTACCTCGCAGGGCTGCAGATTGCAAGATACCAGGTCTAGCTTGGGACCCTCAGGGCTGTCTCTGTCTTGCAGGGCTGTAGAGTGTGGGGTGCGAAGCCCAGCTGGGAATCCGCGCCTGTCTCTGACCTTGCAGGGCTAAGGGGTGCAGAGCCTGACTGGGGACCCTCCAGTTTGTCCCTGACTTCACTGCAAGAGGTCCTGGGGAGCGGCACCCCCGGAGCACACGTCCATGACCTTTGCCTGGGGGAGGGGGCTCTAATGCAGGAAGGAGAGGTTAGTAGATGTGACGAAGAAAGAAAGAAAAAGAGGAAGGACGCCCTTAGGGAGAAGGGCGCTGTCTGAGGGCAGCGGGGCGTGGCGTCCCAAGATCCAGCCTTCCTGGAAGGGACTCGGGGCTCCCCCACCCCGGATCCCACCCAGGGCAGGAGGCTGGCAGACCGTCTTCTGAGCAGTGCCACCAAGCCGAGACCCAGGTCGCTGCTCGTCCAGGACCAATGGAGGGGTGACTGTCTGGCCGGCCGGCCGGGCTGCGGGGTTCTCGGTTCGCTCTCCACGTTCGAGGTCTCAAAGCTTCTTGGGGTTATTCTTATTGTAACTGGAGGCACCCAAACGCAGAAGCCGCGTCTGTCTCGTGTCTAATCCTATGTCGCTATTTAGAAACGTGCCACCCTCAACTTCACGCGTGACTTCTTACAATTCGCACCTCTTAGCCCGCATTGTCTTTTTCTCCAAATCCCATCCTTGTCAGAGCTATGGAAGCCCCTGGATTCACTGCGTCCCTTCCCTCTTCCAAGGACGCGGGGAGCCAACGGGCGGCGATGCTCTTGGCCGGAGAAACCCGAGGTCAGAGCCCGGTGCCCTCGGGGATGCACGCTGTGGCCAGGCCGAAGGCCTCCGGACTTCGTTCCCCTCTGGAGGGAAGGACTCATGCTGGAGGCGAGGAGGCGACTGCTCCTTCAGGTCCCACAGCAAAGGCCAAGTGTCCACTCGCTGTCAACACGGGGGTGACCGATTCCCACATCACCCGGAGAGGTTCAGTGGGCTCGGTGCTGTCTTTGCGCCTAAAAGGAAACATCTTCTGCCTGCTTGTCCTCCTTTCTTGGCCATCTCTATCAACACAGTGCAGTGCCTGTCACCCTCCCTGAGCTTATTGCTGCCTGTCTCCCACCCCGCGGTAATTTCAGACCCAAGCACAAACGCATCCCAACTTGGCACCTCCAAGCTCCGGCTGCGCAGACTGGAGCCCTCGAACCCGCATGTCCACCCGCCACCGGCTTCGCTTGTCACTTTATCACTGCGTTCTTAACCCGATTTTGACTTTTGAAACTTTTCTGTTGCCTTGAACAATTTATCTTTCACAGCTCTGCGTTTCTACCTTCATAGGTTTTTTCAAAAAAGATTTCTTTCCCAAGCAAGAAAACAGAATTCTTTCTTTTTTCTTTTTCTTTCTCTTTTTCCCTCTTCAGTTTGAAACGTTGCATTACAAAGCGGGCTGCAAATGTCTTGAGGCAAAGAGAAAGCTCGGGGCTCAGTTCCCACAGCGCGCACCGGTTAGGTTCAGGAGACTTCTTTCCTGTGTTTTTGTGAAAGGCTAAAACCGAAATTAAAAATGAATAGCCATGTGATGATTTCGAGATGTTCCACAAAACTCAGAGCTGAAAACCTCGGCAAGCTGAAAGGCCTGCTTAAAATCAGTCTAGCTTCTGTGGCTGAGATGGATATTTTTTTTTTTTAAAAAAAAGGCTGTAAGATTTTTGAAATTAAATAATTTATGGTTTGACAATGGCTGATGCTTTAGATCCCCGGTGTGGGTTCATGTTTGTTTGCCTCCTCTTGGATGTTCTTAACCAATCTTTTGTGCTTCCCTCTTTGTAGACTGCTTATTCACCAGGTCTATTAGGAGTTTTGTAAAAGTTAAAATTCCTGAAGCCATTTAGAAAAGGATTTTTCTGTACTGGAGCTACAAGAGTGACCCTTAAGTAACCTGCTGTCACAAGGGTGCGTTCCTTCTAAAATAAGATTGGAAGTTGCATTTTTGATTGATATTTCCATTCTTGAATCCAGTCATTGGGTGTAACTGATAAGCTTCTGAGGCCTACTTTTTCTTTTAAATCATTGTGCAGCATTTAATAAACTCAAGAGAAATGTGGGTTTCTTGTCAGGAGGCAGGTACTGATGGATGTTCAGTGTAAAACAAAATCATCACATGAATACATGTCATTTCTAACACTATGTGTTAAGCATTGCTGACTAGTACACAAGAGAACATCTTTATTTGATAGATTTACCATGTAAAAGTAAGTACATGTCATTTCTAACACTATGTGTTAAGCATTGCTGACTAGTACACAAGAGAACATCTTTATTTGATAGATTTACCATGTAAAAGGAAGTACATGACTCCTTTCCCAAATTAAGTGAAGTAGAATTTCAAATAGAGCTCTTCTTACATTTTATTCAAAATCCATTTGGACAAGTAGATGACATAAATTGTTATCAGAATAATTTTTGAGCAAGGTAATTCTTAGGAATGCAAAAACATGAATTCATAAGAGTTCAACATATGATAGTCACCTTCTAACACATACATTCTTTACAAAGGGATGTGATTTTTATTTTTAACATTATCTATTGGTCTTTTTGTCATTCAAACCTACTATAATGTATTGCCTACCTGGAAGACATTTCTTCACAATTGCCTGAGTTGCTATGTTGCAAGTCTTATCTGCTTTGACTCATTGGCATATGCAAGACTAAGTGTAATTTAAATGGTCCTTACTTTCTGTGTACTTCAAATTTCAAGTAGCTACGCTCCTTATACTTTGGAGTACGTTTCCTTAAATGCTAGATATGTTCATGTATCAGTATGCAGAACACATTCAGGTATTTCGTATGCTAAAATATTGAACACTAATGTAGTTTTATTCTCTGGCAGCCTCTCTCAGCCCACTTATTTTTAAATTAAATCTCTTGATTGCATCAAACCGTTTCAATGAATTGAAATATTCTCTCCTCCCATCTTAATGCTCCATGCTTGTTTCATGAGAAATTGATATCATTCGAGGATACTAATAGTTTTATAACTAAGACCATGGCAAACTCTTGCATTCATTTATCAAATATATAGAATTTATTTAGGTTCAATGGCACTTGAGCAATCCATATCTTCAGAACACGTTCTTTAGACAGGAAGCTAGCCATTGGAACTCTTCGTGTTGCCTGGGAATTTAGAAGTAAAGCTCTTTGAACACTTGTCAGATTGTGTCTTGCTGTAGGAGAGCTAAATACCACATAAAATATTCTATGAAAAACTCCTGTGCAGCGGGGGTGGTGGAGAGGAGGGGTGAAGTGCTCTTATAATGTTTGTATCTATGTGTGTTTCACAGTACTTCTTCCTTGTTTTCAGCCAAAATTGCTGGTACATTTAACCCAATGCTTCTGCAACAATTAGGTAAAGACTTAGAAAGTTCTATTTTTTTTTTAACAAAAGATTATCAGCCAAAATATTAGATTTTCATGTCATAAAAAAATAAGAATTGCCCACAAGCCATTGATCTTAAGAGATATGCCCGAAAAGTTTACAGAATATGACAGAAAAATGTCCTGATCATGTTGCCGATTGGCCAAAGTGTTTAGACAATAAGTGCACTGTTTGTAAAAGCCAGGGACTTTCACAGTGGTCTCCATATAACATTTTCATCTGTTGGTTTAAATTCTCTTCAGCATAGCACAAACCTTCTGAGCTGTTTTCTAAGTACATAGAATAGCTGACATGGTGTGTTATGAATAAGAAAAGAATTGCTGAATTTTTGCTTAGGAGCAGGAATCCAAACAGTGATAGCCCAATTTCCTAAACCAGTTGTGTGCTCTCCCAGAAGATAGGGAGCATAGCTAGTTCCCTTGGTCCAGCGCAGCAGAAGTTTGCTTCTTTACAGAGCAGACCATGAGCTGCTTCCAGCCTCGTTTGTGCGGTGCTCTGACCAGAGAAAGCTCAGGCACGAGAGCTCCAATAGTTTCCCTACCTCATAAGTGATTCTCTAATGAAGAATTAATAATTACCTATGTTTTTAAACTAATCAACCTGGCTAAACACACACACGGTTACAAAAGTCTTACATTATGAATGATGCCTTCGAAAAGGCATCTTGAAATCATGATTTAATTTTTAATTTAGAATACTGGGCACCAGCACTGTAGTTTATCACATCCTTATACTCTGCCAGTCTTTACTGTGGACACAGAAAATTGAGAAATGAGACAAATATACAGACAGTTTTAGAACTTTTCCTTTCTTGTTAAATAAAACAAAAGAGGATTCTAGGAGCCTAAAGTGAGAGCAAAATTCTCTGCCTTCTTCACAGATGGAACAGGGAAATCCTTCAATAATTTTATAATTGACAAGTGTGAACCTAGGTAAAATTCAAACTTTCAGGAGAAAGCTCCCGCTCTGTTCTGGTCTGTGCTGATTTTCACAGCAAGCGCTGGTGGGAAAGGGATAGAATATTTGCTGTCACGGAGTATTAGTGTGAGTGGGAGGGGAGAGCAGGCAGGATGGGAGGGGCAGAAAAGGGACTGAACTGAGGAGAGAGGCAATTGATTCTGATTACCATTTGCCTGGTCAAAATCAACTCACTTGATGATGCTTCACTGAAAACTAACACTTAAATTTTCTATAATCAGCCCATTTGGTGCAGTTTCTTTTTCTCTGGGCAATAAAGTTGTTAGCACAAGCTATAATGGAAAAAAATGAATTAATTACAGTTTTCAGGTGCAAACTTCAATGTAAAATAGATCATTAAATAAAAAGTGAAATATTGTTTTGGCTGTGTATTTGGCAACCAGATAATTTATTTGTCTACGGAAATCAAATTAACCACATTAATGATAAATCTCAATTTTATGCAAATGATATGAATAACTATCACAGCTAAATACCACCTCTTAACTCGTTTTCCAGCCAGTTTCAGTGCTTCCCATTGGCCTTACTGTGAGCAGACTTCCATGCTGTGTGGAAATTGTAACCTTCCCTAGTTCAAAGTCAACTGTTCGGACTGCTGGACAGCTATGTAATAGTTGCTGTTCTCACAAACCCACCAGGCACAGATGTTTTCTTCCCTAATGAGCTTGCTTCCAGCCATTCAGGGTCCTATCCTAAAAGCAACTGTTATTACGCTCAGGCTAATTCCAAACAAATGAAGATTAATGGATCATCAGTAATCACATTTACGCTCACACATTTAAGTGAAAAATGAATTGTTGGTCAAATGTGCGACTTCTATGTGTCCCTTGTTCTTAGATACTGAATAAATATCAACTAATTGTTGAATTAGCCACCCCCAAAAGTCTCTAATTTATTATTCATAATTGATTGATATTCTTTGCAACCCAGTAAGTTATTTGTAATCAAAGCCATATTAATTCTCAGACTACCTGGAGCCCCTTTCTCAAGGGTGAGCCAGTTTACGCGGTGCAGACATTTTGCTGATTTTGGAAGCTGGTTTGTGCTGATTTATGAGGGGATAATTTAGCTTGGACCCTGGGCCCCAATAAAAGGGAAGGCTTCCTCCATGTGTTCAGCATTCACAGATTCTGAACTGTTCTTTGCTGACTATCTGCTTCTTGGTTTTATTTTTTTGTTTTACCAGCCTAGGAGCTTCTGTGCCTATTCTGATGTGACTCTGGTCTCTGGTTTTGAGGTTGCAGACTTACTTTTTCCTTCCACATTTGTGACTTAGACTGCACAAATACACAGACATCAGCCTGCTTTTGCGAATACACTCTACTATCTCTTGCACGGTAAAGTTAACCCTTAGGGAAGCCTGACCAGCACCTAACTAACTACCTTTGTCGAGGATAGGGACCTGTTGGCTGTTTGAACCACAGACTGTGTATTCCTGAGTAGCCAGCTGCAGGTTTCTAACAACACAGACCAGCAGAAAAACACGGTTGCTGTCCTCTGCAGCCGTGCCCCCACTTCTGTTCCCCAGGTTAGTTAAAGCACTGGGGAACAACTTTCCAGTATACTGGTTGCCAAAGACTATGTTCAGCCAGGTTCTTCTGAGACTTGACTAATTCGTCCACCTTTAGTTGACAGGAAATAGAAAAACTCACAAGCTGTAATTTATCTGTACTGGACCACCCCAGCAATGGCTGCATAGTTGTCTTGAGACCAGACCTTCACGTGTGGAATTCACACAATAGGAAGGCCTAAAGCAAGATCCCAGCATCCTTGGCCTTGTCTTGGTCTTAGTGTTTATAAATTACAAGGAACACTGTGATTCTATCTTCATTGGCATTGGATCCTGGACATCAGGCAGTTGTCTGGACCTGTGATAACTTTTGCTGAATCGCAGCTTATCTTTGAAGCAAGCCAGCAATCCGACAAGAGGGACCTGGTGCTTGGTTTCATTTGTGTAGACTATCTTATAAAGTTTGGAGTTTTAATTCATTGTGTTTTTGCAGCACAGACCTCAGTTTTTTCCTGATAAATATCTTATCTACTTCTCCAAAGAATTCCGTCATGAATACTATATATACAGGGGTGGCGGGCTGAATCCCAATAGCGGACCTTCCACTTCATTGGAGGTTTGGTTTGGCTCTCTTACTGCCAGATGCACACAGCTGTCCCCAGCTCAGGTTGAGTAGACAGTGAGATTCCACTTACAGCTAGTTTTGAAGTCCATTTTTTTCTAAAATGTATTTTGCTGCATTTCCTTCTCATGTCAGGTTTAAGAGGAGGGAGTTCGCAAACGTACGAGAGTGTCTTCTGAGCACCTAAGCATGCCCGTCAGCCGGCTGCTCTACTGGGTATGTAAAGTAGGGGAAGGTTGATACAAGGATGCAATTAATAAGACCCTTTTACAGGGGGAAGGAAGCGTAGCACTGTAAACCACTGAGGCTGTGGTGAATGCACGTGTGTGTGCATGCACAACCACACACACAAATTAATATTAATTAATTTAAGAATGTAATAATAAAAAAAAGATCAAGAGATCTGAACCAAAAAGGACAGATGGGAAATGCAGAACATGTGCTTGGGGACAGACGTGGGGGTTAAACAGTGCTTGGAGCCCTAGGCACAGTGATGCACATGATTTTAGTCTAAAGGTAAAGGAAGCCTTAAAGAGGGCCAGGCAGTACAATTCAGGAGTCATAGTTCACTTTCTGGCAAAACTGGCTATACCAATTATGTGTGGGAAATGGGAAAAACTAATTTCTGTGTCTTGAGTGCTGGGTATGCAGGTGGGTTTAGGCTGTGAAATAGCATCAGACTCTGTATTTCTGTGTCTTGAGTGCTGGGTATGCAGGTGGGTATGCAGGTGGGTGTGCAGGTGGGTGTGCAGGTGGTTTAGGCTGTGAAATAGCATCAGACTCTGTATTTCTGTGTCTTGAGTGCTAGGTATGCAGGTGGGTATGCAGGTGGGTATGCAGGTGGGTTTAGGCTGTGAAATAGCATCAGACTCTGTACTTTTCTGAAAATATTTTCTTCCAGTGACTTTTTTTTTTTAAAAACAATTTTACTGAAAACTAATTGAAATGTTTATGGTAGCTGGATATGAAACAGATTTAGGGGACAAGGTGGGAGGGGGAACCTGTAAACTGAAGTGGCACGGAAACCATCAAGACAGAAACATAGAAAGAGAGGGTATATTTTGGAGCAAAATTACCAGAAGCTGGTGATGGATGGGAAGGTATGGATTTCAAAAAGAAGGGCAAGTGTGTCAACTCCCATCACTACAACAAGAACCTGAAACTATTTATACAGAGAGGTTGGTTTGGGCTCACAGTTTTGAAGATTTCAGCACATACTCTCTTGGTCTTGAGGCCTTTGTGCCCCTGACAAGGCAGCTCTTCCCAGCAGAGTCATTCATGGAGGAAGATGCTGGCCTTTTGCTGGCTATCTCACACTCCCCTAGAGGGTGTGCCCTCAAGACCCCAGACTTCGCCTCAGGGCCACCTCTTAACTCCAAAACCATGGTGAACTGGGCACTGAGGAGAAAGGTTCAAGTCACAGCAAAGGTTTCCCGTTTCTGATGAACAACAAGGCAAAGGTGGCACTATGTACTGATCTGTAGGAAAAGGATTCTGCTTAGGAAATATGCGGGCTTAGTTAGATGCCCAAGATATTCAAGGACCGGCTAACAATGGAGGAGAGACCTGAGAATGAGGTGTAAGTGATGTTATCGGCCCACTGGTCCTAATAGGGTTGAGAATGCTTAGGGTGGCTGGGGAAAGAGGGTGGTGGACAAGAAAACAGAAGGGCTTGTCTTAGAAAACAGCCTTGAAAGATAAAACAGTCAGGGCCTGGGGAGATGGTTCAGTAGTTCAGAGTGCAGACTGTTAAAAACAACCAAAACAAAGCAAAAAAGTGGGTGGGGGTGGGGTGGTTGGTGGTACACACCTTTAATCCCAGCACCTGGGAGGCAGAGGCAGGTGGATCTCCGTGAGTTTGAGGCCTGTCTGGTCTACAAGAGCTAGTTTCAGGACAGGCTCCAAAGCTACAGAGAAACCCTGTCTCGGAAAAAAGAAAACAAAAACTAAAAAACAAACAAATAAACAAAAACAAAAAACAAGAGTGCTGACTGTTGGTTTGCTTTTCCAAAAGACTCTGGTTCAATTCCCAGCACCCATGTGATGGCTCCCAACTGACTGTAACTCTGATTTCAAAGAACCCAACAGCCTTTCTGGCCTCCTTAGGCACCAGGCACATATGGGACACAGACATTCATGCAAGCAAAACAGCTATATATGTGAAATAAAAAAAATGTGAGTGTGTTTACCAGAGCTCATGCATACAGGACAGAGGAGCATAGCGCTCAGGAGTCCGGCTTCCACCGCCTGGGCCCAGGGATTTAAACTTAGGTTGCCAGGTTTACTCACTAAAACTAGTGTTTTTATTCTTTCAGTTTGCGAGGGAATCTGTGGGAGCCTTGACTGGCAGGCATGGTGCTTCCTCAGCCCCCACGTTACTGTAGCGGGATGAGCAGCTTCCCACCGCAAGGCCTCACGGTATCACTACTGTAGACAGAGTTTCCCTGACCGTGACCAGCGAGTGCACCTCACACACTCCTCCACCTCCTGCCAGGAACCAAGGACAAACACGGCTCCCGGAGGAGGCTGCTGTAAATCAGGGATGGCTCAGGCTCCCGTGAACTTGGCAAACAAAAGAGAAAGCATGGGTACTTTTTCCCCCCTTGGCTTTAGCAGCTGTGCCCACATATAATTCAGGGAGGACTTCAAATGTATTCAAATTTGGTTTAGAAGGAAACTGAAGGAATTAGAAAAGTATCGGACAGAGGCAGAATGTGGAGGAGCTGTGCAGGGTCTTCCCAGGGGGAAGAAGAAGCAGAGAAAATGCAGGGGAGGCTGCTTCCTTTTGGGCTCAACCTCTCTCTGGCTGCAGATCTGATGGGGGAGGGGAGGTGACACCTTTTGTTTTAAATGCAAATGCAAAATCCTGTGAAGAGCTGCTTTATTTGACGGGGAGAGCTGGGGACCCGGCAGGCAGAGACCTGTGTGGGAGAGAAGTTGCTTTTTGTGCATTTAGCTCTTTTCCTCAGCACCCAGGTGACAAGTTCCTGGCATAGACTTTTTTTTTGGTATAAATGGAAACCCTCTCCGTGCATGTGTGGTGAAACCCTCTCCACACTGGATACAGGGTGTGTGTCTCAACGTGTGTGACTGAACCCGGATGACCTGGGATTCTATTTTACCACACGCTCTGGAGTTTCCTCACACTGTGATAAATAGTTCCGTGCTGTAAAGAACATTTGCTCCACACTGAAGCAGACCCACTGAGGAAGGGGACTCGAGAAGGGGAGGAAGAGGAGGCGGGGGCTCTGGAATGCTAGCATAGGTACTTGAGGAACAAGGGGTCTTCCGGAATGCCAGTGTCCCCAGACCTCTGGAGCACTGCTGAGCACAAGTTCTGATGCCCTCCCGCTCCACAACACAGGCCTAGGCCCACAGAGGAGGTAAACAATATGGCCCCAGAAACAGGCCCCAGGGATCCTCCTGAGTCTGCCTGCATAACCACCACAGCTTTTTTTTTTTTTAAATGCATGGGTTCTGGGGATTGACTTTAGGTCTCCGTGGTTTCAAAGAACACTTTGGTGGCTAATCTGTCTCCCCATATCTCTGAAGGCATTGTATTTTTTTTAGTTTGTGTGTGTGTGTGTGTGTGTGTGTGTGTGAGAGAGAGAGAAAGAGAGAGAGAGAGAGAGAGAGAGAGAGAGAGAGAGAGAGAGAACAGGCATGCCCAAGGGCCTGCGTGTGCACATTCATGACAGCCTCAGTGGTTTACTGTCCTAAGCCTCCTTCCCCGATAAAAATGTCTTATTAATGGCACCATTGTATCAGCCACAGTGATCTCTGTGGAGGTCAGAGAACAACTTTGTGGGGTTGTTTCTGTCCTTCCACCTTTACACAGGTTCCAGGGACTGACCTCGGGCGGCAAGCCAGCACCGATACCCACTGAACCATCTTGCCAGCTCCTGAATAGGGTTTTTAAATGAAATGAATATTTTAAGTGGGATTTGGATTTTGCTCTGGAGATGTCCCATGCTCCCTAAATGCTTGCTTTCATTGGGTATATACCCGGAAGTACCATGACTGGCTACTTACAGTGTAAAGGACAGCAGAAGGTGTTGTTCTGGGGTCCCTGCTGAGCTGTTTGCACCGAGGAGGCAGCAAGCCCTCCAGGACCCCTACTGTGGAGGTGTGGGGCAGGCAGAGGAGAGGGTAGACTACCTCCAGCTGTGCCCTGTGAGCTTTGGGGGGTGTTGTTGACACCCTGACTGCCTCTGGTGTTAGCTTTTAAAAAAAAATTATTTATTTATTATGTATACAATATTCTGCAGGCCAGAAGAGGATACCAGACCTCATTACAGATGGTTGTGAGCCACCATGTGGTTGCTGGGTATTGAACTCAGGACCTTTGGAAGAACAGGCAATGCTCTTAACCGCTGAGCCATCTCGCCAGCCCCCGGTGTTAGCTTTAAAGGTGTCTCTGGCCATTGCTCTGGTCGCCTTCAAAGAGTGACCCCTGGTAGTGGGGAGAGTGGTGGCAGAGAGCCTCGGACGGTGGCCAGAGACTTACCCAGCAGGTTTTCTCTCAGCACCTGGTCCCTCCTTCAGCTTCTCTATCTCACCTAGACTATAACACTCACTTCCGGTTTTCCATTGCAGGGTGAGAGGCTTCTGAGTTGCTAGTCTCTCTCCCAAGCCTGCTCGTGCAAGCCTGTTATGATACCAGCCTTTCCACTGGGGCTGGGGCAAGGGCTGAAGGGAGTCAGTGTAGCACTGGTGCCTAAGGCTGCGCTTTCAGGAAGAGTAGCGGCTTGTGGATCCGGAGATGCAACTGTGCGTGCAGAGGCAGTGTGTTCCGAAGCCATGGTGGTATTAGCCAACCGTCAAGCGCTGTGACAGAAGACGCGACACAATCTGGTTCACGGCTTTAAAGGTTCCAGCCTACGGCCTGCTGGATCTGTTGCCTTGGGCCTATGCAGAGCAGAAGCAAGGAGAGGTGTGTGTGCCCACGGAGTTCTAAAATCCACTTCAAGGGCACACAAACAACGACTTCATTTTCTCCAGCCAGGCCCCACCGTCTATGAATTGTGTCACAAGCTGGCAGTCAAGTCTTTGGAACACAGACTGGGATGGTCATTGAAAAATGCAAACCATAACAAATGGATAAACAGAATATATAAAGTAATCCTCCTTTAATGATCTCTCTTTACACAGTTACTACAATTATATACAGATGATAGGTATTTTTAGAAAATACATCGTTTAAAAAGAAAAAAAAATCCCTGCTATGGAATGTTTATCTGTTCCAGCTGTGTGATGATTTGCTGATTGAAGAAGTTAATATATTCATATGCATATGAATATGCACATATGCATATGTACACAAATATCTTCATGAATATGCATACATGTTCTAGCCCTGTGAGCAACAGAAATGGGGATGGGAGGCATGAGTTCTGCACACCTGCAGCCTGATGGGAGAGAAGGCTTCAGGGAGCTCCCATGGGCTCCAGATGCTGTGTTCAAAGCAGATACTTCTGATCTGTCTCAGCAATGCTGAAAGTGACTTTAGCCCAATTTTCCCCTAAGGCTCAATGGGAAACGGGTGTCAAGGGAAAAAACTAAGGCTTTTTTTTTTTTTTTTCCAATGAGAATAAGTTTCCCATTGTTAGCGAATGGGAAAGATGGTATATTCCTATCAGCTGTATCTAACTGCAAAGCTAGCTGCCATCTCTGATTTCCCACCTCCCTTCATCCTTACCGGCAGTAAACAATCAAGCCATGGTGGTTCTGTTTCCAAGGTATGTCTTCAGTCTGGCTACTCCGCTTCTGTGTGAGGAATACAACCAGCAGCGAATAACAGAAAACCCAACCGAAACCTCTGACAAAGAGAAGGCTGTTTCCCTGTTTAAAGAGGACCCAGGGGTCAGCTGCCCAGCCTGTCCCAGTGCTCAGCAGTGCCATTGGGCACTTAGGCTCCCTCATTCTCTCCTACCATCCCCAGTGTGTTTGCATTTGTTGTCACATTTGCTACCTCATAGCCTCCAGATGATTGCTGAGTTGCCAGGCGCTGCCTCTGTGCTCCAGAGAAGAGAAAAAGGAATGCTTCCAGTTTTACCTGTTTATCCCTAAGGGAAGCACTTGCTTGAGGATTTATCTTATCAGGCAGAGCTGGGTCCCTGCCTGTGTCAGATCACTGAAAACCCAAATGACAACATTCTCAGATGATGTGGTGCTTTCCCTGCCCATCAGAGGTAGAAAAGTCAAGAGCATTTCTCAGACTCCCTTGCAGCTAGGAATATGGAGGTATCAGGAGAGAGGCAGGTCTATTGCCCACTCCATTGAAGTCATGAGGAGATAGGGTCATTCTGTAGAGAGGACTCTGCCTGCAGTCAGAGCAGAGAGTGAAGTAGCAGCCTTGTTAGCATCGCCTGCAGCCCCTGCCCTCTGGCTCTCTCTCACCTGGCAGCATTGTCTGTCACTGTTGAAACGCTTTCATATTCGAGGATCATATGTAAATGTTGGTGACAAATAGCTCAGCTGGATCCTGTGCTTTATCACTGGAGGTAGATGATTGAATGCCAGCACTGAGTATCTGTCCCTCACCTCCAACCCACTCATAAATCTGTGACAAACATGGTCGACAGTCCAAAGCAGAAACTCCCATCTGAGAACAACCTAATTATTCTACTGAGATGACTTTTGCTTTTGTTTTGTTTTCGTTTTTTTTTTTTTAATGATCTCAAATGGGCTATCTAGCTGAGGATGACCTTGAACTTTGACACCCTCTTGCCTTTACCTTTCGTATGCTGAGATCACATGTAGTTTATGGGATGCTGGGGGTAAACTCAGGGTTTTATGTATGCTAGGCAGGCATTCTACCAACTGAGCTATATTCCCAGTCCCAGTTTCCCAGTTATTACTTTGGTAACTTCTTCTTCTTCTTCTTCTTCTTCTTCTTCTTCTTCTTCTTCTTCTTCTCCTTCTCCTTCTCCTTCTCCTCCTCCTCCTCCTCCTCCTCCTCCTCTTCCTCCTCCTCCTTCTCCTCCTCCTCTTCCTCCTCCTCCTCCTCCTCCTCCTCCTCCTCCTCCTCCTCCTCCTCCTCCAGACAGGGTTTGTCTGTAGCATTGGAACCTGTCCTGGAACTTGCTCTGTAGACCAGGCTGGTCTCAAACTCCCAGAGATCCACCTGTCTCTGCCTCCCAAGTGCTGGGATTAAAAGCATGTGCCACCACTGCCCAGCTCTGATAATTTTTCAATGTGAGATTAAGTGGCTTTAATTAATCCTTTTTCTTTGCTAAGGTACTTTATCATTCCACCCATTTTCCAGCAAGAGAATCAGGCCAAAGGGAAAGAAGAGCAGAAAAGACGGGATCTGAACAAGACTCGTACTAGAGAGCCATTCAAGAGGGGGTAAAAATATTGCCTCAACTCTCAGCATCTCTGTTATGTAGCTGGATGTCACCACCGTCCACAGCCTGCTGGTAGAGAAGTCCTACACTTTGAGGGGCCAAGGGCAGAAAGTGGCCTTGTGCTAAGCATCAAAATGCTCTATTGTGGGTCACGTAACTGGGTATCAGTCCTTGCTGAGACATCTGCAGCCCCAGCCCCCAAAGGGACAAGTCTAACGCTGACCCAGTGATTTCAATCACATCACAAAGAAAGATGCTGGAGGAAGCCTCTGGTTAATCTCGGTAAGGACATAGTGCATGGTTGCTCAGCTCCAAACCCGTTAGAAAGTGGAGTGCCCGTGTCTGTCTGATGATATGCAATAAGAAGTAAGTATTTGACTCTGTGGTGGAGCACTTGCCAAAACTCAGGGGGAGAATTAGCTTCACAGTAACAGTAAATGTTTCAAAATAGTAGTCACCGTTATTTTTCTAAATCAATTCCTTTAAGTTTGATTGCTGATTCCCATCTGCCCACAGTGGATGTCCTCTTGACTTCAACCCTTTCTGTCGGCTCTGAGTTCATCCCACAGGAGGATGGATAATCTTCGGAGGCATTCTCTACCTTCCAGCAGATAGGAGTCTTATGGAGTACCTGGGAGAGCTCCCCTCCCCAGTTCTTGGCTCCCCAGTTCCCGCGCATCACAAAACCAAAAGCTCGATTCGGGGATCTGAGACTTCTGCTGGTGCCTCACGTCGTCGTTGCACACTCCACCCTGCAAGGTCAAGGTGGGCGTTACTGAGCGATGCGTCACCGCAGTCGCAGGTCTGCTGGCTCCTTGCCTCTACTTGTCTGTGAGGGTGGACCAGTACGCCTCTTCCCTGGAGACCACGTCTGTCATCATGCTCACTGGGGAACCTGTTCTCACGTCTGTTTGCGGTACTCTGCTGTAATCCGAACACTGCCTTCAGATGGCCTGCATCATGGAGTGCTTTGGTGGGGCCTAGGTTCAGGCTCTCCGTTGTGAACCTCACAGGGGGTCATTAGACACAGCTGAACTAAATGAATGATAAAAGGAACGCTGGTTCCTTTGGCACTAACTCATGTTAGTAGTTTCATGTTTGCAAACAAATTCATGTATGGATACAGTTCATGTCCTTACGTCTCCCATGACCCCAAATAATCATTTTCCATTTAAATTACCCATGGATTTTAATCCTAAGTGTGGCTTCATGGTCACGAGGAACTATAAGATGTTTGTTCTCTGTTTTAAGGTTTCGTTTATTTTGATTTTATGTATGTGTTTGCATATGCTGGTATGTACATCTGACTCCAGGTGCCTGAGGAGGCAGAAAGAGGAATTGGATCCCCTTTTAACTGAAGTTACAGGCTATTTTGAGCCTCCCAGCATGGGCACTAGGAACCAAACTCAGATTCTGTGCAAATGTAATGAGTTCTCTAGCTGAGAAGTCTCCTCAGCCTCAAAATGTGTGCTCTTAGCTAAAAGAGCTTCTCAAATTTTTCTAATTAATCAGTAACTTATTATCACCAACTGACAAGTTTGAACCATAAATTCTAAAATCAACAGAGGAATTCTTTTTTCTTCTTCTTCTTATAGGTGGAAGCTGGCTATGAACTTTCTGTCCTCATGCCTCAGCCTTCCAAAGTGCTAGGCTTAGAGACCTGTACACCCTACCTGGCCATTTGTGAAACTCAACATCTAAGAACCTTCCCACTCCAAAATCTAATATAGACCCAAGAATACTGTGGGCTGACCTCTGACCCCCAAAGCTCACAGTTTTCCAGGCTAATGATACAAGTTTACCATTTTGTATCTGATTCTTCTATAATGATGACATGAGTTTAGGCTTAGTGTTTACTTTATTGGAAAAAGAAAATATCAAAAAAGAAAGAAAATATCATCTCCCTACTTCACTTAATGGTAGAGTTACCTTTAATCAAAGGGAAGCTTTACAACCATATTTACAAACAGAAGGAATGAACGGGCTGAGGTGTAGTCCAGAGGCAGAGTGCTTACCTGGCTCGACAAAGGCCTGGCTCCATCCTAGTGCCGCAAGAGACAGTGTGTGAAGCTGCCTTGATTTCTGTTGTGAATTTTTACTTTATCATTAGCCTTATTGTGATTATATATGTTTTACCAAAAGGACTCAGAACTATCTGAAATGTAAATTAAATCACACGCAGGAGTGTTTTTATATTCAAAAGAATAAACTTTGAAGCTGGAGAGATGGCTCAGTGATTCTCAGCACTCATACAGGAGGCTTTAACACTCCATAACTCCAGGGTCAGGGGAACTTCTGCCCTCTTCTGGCCTCTGCAGGCATTGCGCATGTTGGTGCACACATGTGCAGGCAAAACAGCAATATACATAAAATTAAAATAATAATAGGGCTTGAGAGATGGCTCAGTGGTTAGACACATTTGCTGCTCTTGCAGAGGACCTGGGTTACATTCTCAGCATCCAAATGGTTCACATCTGTAATCCAGTTTCAGAGAACTAGATGCCCTCTTCTGGCTTCCAAGGGTGCCAAGCCTATATGTGGTACACATGCACACATGCAGGCAAATCCACACTTAAAATAAAAGGAATCAGTTTAATGAAAATTGAAACATTTAAAGATAATAAGCTTTGTGGCATTTTATTGAAGAGCGTGGAGAAGGAGAAGCAGCAGGTGTGTTGCTACCATGCTCGCTAAAGAATCTGCACCCAGCCGGGCGGTGGTGGTGCACGTCTTTAATCCCAGCACTCAGGAGGCAGAGGCAGGTGGATCTTTGTGAGTTATAGGCCAGCCTGGTCTACAAGAGCTAGTTCCAGGATAGGCTCCAAAGCTACAGAGAAACCCTGTCTCGAAAAACAAAAAACAAACAAACAAACAAAGAATCTGCACCCACTAACCCTTTCCATCTTAGGGCAGGAATTCACAGCAATGGACATACATTCCCTTATTTTGTAATTTACCCTCACATAGACTTTCTCACAATCAATTTAATTTATCTGGCTTTAGCTTCCAATATAGTCGGCTAACAAAGTCTCTACTTACAAAACAAATCCCCATTTAGACAAAAGCGGATCGTTAGACTTTTCTAAAGTGTAAAAATCTGAAAGTTTCTTGAGCACCTCTCATTTCTGACTCCAAGTTCACTTTTTGCATTAGTTGAGTCTTCAAGAATGGCGTCTCTTGGTGTGCTTTCATTTTTGCTGTTGCAGAGAGACTGTATCCTAATAAATCACATTGGATGGATGAATAATGGTGCATAGTAGGCCTTTTGTTTGTGTTAAAGCTTTCAGGGGCCTGTTCTCTCCTTCCATCACGTGGCCTCTGGGGTTGAACTCAAGACATGAGGCTTAAAAACAAGCGCCTTCCCCTGCCAGGCCACCACACAGGACCAAATCCTTCTTTAAAAGGAAAGAGATTCATTTGTGTTGACCTCAGAGTTATAGAATATAATAATTCTGATGAACCAGTGTGACAATCAACAAGCGCCTACTGAATGTCATCACTTTACCCTTGCTTATGGTCATATTATGTTCACGTACAAATTATGATTAAAAAAATATATAGGTATACTTTCCTTAGTTGCTTAGTTGAAGACATGACTTAAACTGTAGATACATTTTTTATAAATAAAATTAAGAGAAAATGTAAGTTATAAATATGATAGAAGAAAAAAATCAATTCATAAGACACCTGTGTACATGAGTAAAAGAAAAAGTAAAGGGTGAATCTTATTATTTTTTTAAATGATTTGTTTTTATTTTATGTATGTTGGTGTTTTGTCTGTATGTATGTCTGTGTGAGGGTGTCAGATCCTCTAGATATGAGCTACTATGTAGGTGCTGGGAACTGAACCCTGGTGCTCTGGAAAAGCAGAAAATGCTCTTAACCTTTGAACCATCTGCTCCAACTCCAACAGGTGAGTATTAAACCTGCAGTTAAGAGGCTAGTTCAACAAGAGACTTTGAGCAACATGTGTTCGCATCTGGAAGAAGGAAGAAACATGCAGGGGTCAGCAGAGTGCCTCATGCTGGCCCTCCCAGGACCAAGGGATTGTTTTGGCTGTGGTGAGAGGCACACTTGGACAGAGGGTGGAAGAAGAGTTCTGACTGAAGCCGATTACAGATGCAGGAGCAGAGTGGCCAGGACAGTACTGTTATTCATTCCCACAGAGGTTCATGATTCCTTTAATGAATATTCCCCTGTATAAAGCCAGAGAAAGAACATTGTGGAGAGTTCACCTCCATACAAGGGAAAACTGATTGGCGGTTCCTTCTTACCCTCAGATCCAGTTCTATGACACAGAATTAAAGACTTGGTTTCTCATTTATCCTTCTGGAGTCCCATTTACATGTGAGAACAGAGTTGTATAAACATTTCATAACACTTTGTACAGCTGACATAGATCATATTAAATCTGCCAGACCATAGTGGCAAACCCCTTTTGTTCTAGCACTTGGGAGGTAGAAGCAGGAGGGTCAGGAGTTCAAGGCCAGCCTAAGCTACGTGAGAGCCTGTCTCAAAAACAAACAAGTTATACTAAATCTGGAATGTGTTTTCCACTGACAGAAGGATCTCTTTAAAATGCATCTTTATTTTGTTTGAGATTGGGTCTTCATAGTCCAACCTTGAAAGACTGTGTGTATGTGTGTATGTATATATCTGTGTATACATATACATATATACACACACACACACACACACACACATATATATATATATAGTGTGTGTGTGTGTGTGTGTGTGTGTGTGTATTCAGGCGCACATGCCCACATAGGGTGGGTCCTGCTTGATTATGTGCCACTTTGTTCCCTTGAGACAGGGTCCCTCACTGAGCCTGCAATACTGTTTTCCAAGTGAGCTAGCTAATCAGCAAGCCCCAGCAAGTCTGGGGTCTCTACCACCTAGCACCCTGGATTACAGGAGCACACATCTGACTCTCGTGTGGGCGCTGGGGATCTGAATTCAGGTTGTCACACTTGTTTCTGCAGTAAGCACTCTGAGCTATTGAGCCATCTCCCCAGCCTGGGAGGGGGGGTACATTTTAGAGGAAAATTTCTCCAGTGACTTAAGTGAAAAAAAAATTGACTAAGTAATTACAAGCCTCTTATTGGCAAAGACAATGGTAAAATGGTGGCAGTAAGAAAAAACAAAACCAGAACCTCTGAAGTTCCATTTTCTCAAGTACCGTTTTATTATCTTTGCTCAAATTAAATTTTGTTGTCACCTAAAAGTTTTAAAATTAGGAAATAAGACAACACTGAAAAGAAAATGAAGTCCAAAAACAAGAAGAAATTGTTCACACGCTCCAGATAAAATACATACATACATGCATACATACTTTCATACACATAGATGAACCGCTTTTTGTTTGTAAAATGCTTGATATAAGACAATCAAATACAAACGTAATCAAATTCATGTCTGTAGCATAAATAACCAAAAACTCAGAAACAGATATTGAGGTTCAAGCTAAAGATCAGAAAAGCAAAGCAGCCAACCACGAGAGAGTTCTTACCTCTACCAAGGCTCAGACAAAGGGGCGATTCTGTCCTCCGTGTAACTGCAGACTGCAATGCTTTTTGTCTCCTCCTGCCTTATTTACCTCCCTCTGCCCAGCCATATCACTCCTGTCTCCACCTCCCTAGTGCTGGGATTAAAGGTGTGTGACCCCTGAGTGCTGGGATCACTTTTGTGTGAGCTCTGTTTCTCTTTTAGACAGATTCAATCTGGGATTAAAGGTGTGTGCCACCACTCCCTGACCTCTAGTGACTTAGCTCTGCACTCTGATCTTCAGGCAAGCTTTATTTATTAATACACAAATAAAATATCACTACATATGTGTTCAGGGAGTGTCTAAGATAATTAAAGAGTAAAGGAATATGAATCAGATGTTTTTATTACATTGGCTATTTTTATGATTGTTACTAACAGAAAAGCAGCTATTACCATGGTGATTTACATGAGTATAACATCTTTCAGGTATGTGAATGGGGTGGATTTCATGGAAGAGGGCTTTTCTTTTCTTTTTTACAAATCTCAAAATTGGTACATCATCAGAAGGAATGACAAGGGAAGTCATGCAAAACGATATTCTTCAGTAATCTGAGCAAAAATCAGAGGACCTTGAAGGAGAAAAGGTATTTGGGTTCAGGGGAGCAGGGCAATGGTAATATGGACCACATGTGTCTGTATGCTAGTAAGAAAGACGTTTGTGTCTTCTGTCTAACCCAGTGTGGATGGCTCCTTAGCTGGGATATTCCAGCAAATGAAATACAAGAATTTCTCAAGGGAGATAGTATTATATGTGTCATGAGGTTACCATGATGTGGGGTGGAACTGAGGCAAAACCTGAAGGACTGAAAACCTGGTGTGCCGTACCCCAGCTCCTTGGCTCTGCATCTGCACTTCCCAGGCCTCTGCCCATAGGCAGCCCTGGTGCTGAGACTCCCAGACCCCCATCCATAGGCAGCCCTGGTGCTGAGCCTCCTAGGCCCCTGTCCCTAGGCAGCCCTGGTGCCGAGCCTCCCAGGCCCCTGTCCCTAGGCAGCCCTGATACTGAGCCTCCCAGAGTGCCCCGTTCATAGGCAGGCCTGGTGCTGAGACTCCCAAGCCCTTGTCAATAGGCAGCCCTGATGATGAGCCTCCCAGGCCCCTGCTCATAGGCAGCCCTGGTGCCAAGCCTCCCAGGCCCCTGTCCCTAGGCAGTCCTGGTGCTGAAGTTCACATCACTCTCTCCTTCTTCTCCATCATTCACCATTTTTCCCATCTTATTTCCTAGAAACTGCACTTGGACGAGCTTGGGCATACTTTTGCTACAAATCTTCTACAATGCAGTGAGTGTTGACACACTTAATCTCCTTTAATGTGGCAAGTAATGAGGTCAATTAGCTGGAAAACCTCAATGCAAAGAGAGCCGACAACTCTTATCACTCACTAGCATTTCCCTTGGTGGCCATTATTCCTCCATTAAAGGCCTCCCGTAACCCCAAGGATCAGCCACCCCTCCCTGAAACTGACCAAGTGCACTTTCTCCTCAGGCATATTTACTTAACAAAACATCAATATCTAATTAATTGGTCTGAGACTTTAATTTACATACTCAAAAGCAGCATTTTTTTTAATCATTAAAAGACAAAACACTTGACATTCTAGAATGGGCTACAAAGACATCTCCCAAAGGTCAATTAGTTCTGCAACTGATTATCTAAATATTTAATAGCACGGGACATGGTGCCGAGCGGGCTCTAGCTTGTAAAAAGACTACCTCTTTGAATACCATGCCAAGTTCGTACCGAATATGCACAGTATTGCTTTGGGACAGAGACTGTTCCAGCTCAAAGACAGCCCAAGACCTGTGACGCTGTGATGTCATCGATGCTTTATCATCTCCATGCTTGGTCCCCAGATGGCGGCCCTGCTTTAGGAAGTTGTAGAGGCTTAGGAGGTTGGAATGAGCTGAAGGAAATAGGTCCCTGGGATCAGATTTATAATAACCTTGACTACTTCCTGTCTTGTCCTCTGCTTCCTGGTTAGTCCTGAGGTAAGCAACTGGCCTCGCCACACACTTTCACAGCCATGATACTGTCTTCCCAAATACGCGGAGCCACAGAGCATGGATTGCACCCTCTGAAACTGTGAGACAAGTAAACCGTTTTTTTCCCTTCACTGTTTCTATTGGACAGTTTGCCACATCCTGAAGAACCTAACCAAGACCTCTGTGACTCTTCCAAGAAGCACAGCAGCGTCCAGTGTTCCCCTCCTATGCTCTTATCTCCCTCCCTTGCTAAACTCAACTGTTGAAGCTCCAGAGCACAGCCTTGGTGTCTTCTTCTTTCCAATATTTTTTTTCATTCAATCTCTGAGCTTTAAGACATGTCTTCCCATTGACAAGTCCTGACTTCTATCTTCAGCTCACATGCCCTTTCTGCCTTGGACATTACCCAGGAACATCTAATAGGTATCAAAAGTAATGTATCCTGAACATAACATCTGATAGTTGGCTTCAGTAAAAACTGTGACTCCCACAGCCTTCCACATCTCAACACTTGGAAACTCTATCTTTCTAAAACAAACAAAAAACTCCAGTAAAAAACATTGCCCTCTGTTTGCTCTCCCATTCATAATTAAACTGTAAGAATCTTACTGGCTTTGCTTTCAAATCCTCTGCCACCTCTACCATGGCGCATGTGATTCTCCCCAAATTCCTGACTGGTTTCCCTTCATCTCCAACCCTCTCATTTCATGTCTGTTTGGAATATAACTGCCAGGATGTGTCTTTAAAACCTCCTCCGCTCAGCCTCCCCCAGAATATTCTCATTTTGCAGAGCCAAAGCCTTTAAAATCCTTCAGCACTCTTCCTGATCATTCTTGGCTGGACACGTCCTTTGCTCCAGACACCTGGGTTGTTCCTATTTCCAATCATCAGCCTCCCAAAACAGCAAATGCTCCTGAGGTTCTTCACCTCTCTCAGTTCTACCAAGAATATTTTCTAAGATGGACGTGGTGGCACACACCTTTAATTCTAGCACTCAGGAGGCAGTGGCAGGTGACTCTCCCAATTCAAGGCCAGCTTAGCCTACAAAGAGATTTCCAGGACAGCCAGAGCACTCAGAGATATGATGTCTTGGGAAAAAAAAACAACTCACCAAAAACCAAAAAAAAAAAAAAAAAAAAAAAAAAAAAAAAAATCTCCAGACATGTTCATAGCAACAAGTCCCAGGTTCAAAGTTATTTGTCATCTTGTCAGTCTTCAATAAATATGTGTGTGTGCACACGTGTACAAGTACATGCATGTGTGTGTGTGTGTGTGTGTGTGTACGCATGTGGAAGACAGAGGACATCTTTCAAGGGTTAGTCCTTAGTGAGGGGAAAATCGTCTATACTCTGTCAATTATGTTTTAAATAAACACTGATTGGCCAGTAGCCAGGCAGGAAGTATAGGCAGGACAACCAGACAGGAAGTAGAGGTGGGTCAATGAGAACAGGGGAAAGCTGGGAAGAGGGAAGTTCTCTCTTCAGTTCTTTCTCTGACACCACAGAAGCAAGATGTGACGATGCTGCTGAAAAAGGTACTGAGCCATGTGGCTAACATAGATAAGAATAATGGGCTAATACAAGTTATAAGAGTTAATAAGAAGATTGAGCTAATGGGCCAATCAGTTTATGGTTAATGTAGACCTCTGTGTGATTTCTTTGGGAGAGTCAGGGCAGGAACCTGGAAGCAGGAGCTGATACAGAGGACATGGAGAGGTGCTACTTAGAGACTTGTTCTTCATGGTTTGCTCAACCTGCTTTCTTAGCGCATCTAGGACCACCAGCCCCATCCACAATGGGCTGGGTCCTCCACATCAATCACTAGTTAAGAAAGTGCCCCTCAGGCTTGCCTGCAACCTGATCTTATGGAGGCATTTTCTCAATTGAGGGTCTCCCTTTTCTGATGACTGTAGCTTGAATCAAGATGACAGAAAACTTGCCAGTGCAAGGAGCAAGCACTTTTACCCCCTGAGCCATCCCTCTGCCTCCCGACTAACTTTTTAAACACTGGAATTCTCACTACATTCATCAGCTTTTCTAGTCACAATGAGAGAAAGTCTGACATGAACAAGAGAGGGCAAGATTTATTTTGGCTTATGGTTTCAGAAGTTTTAGTCCGTAGCACCTGGCTCCATGGACTTCATGGTGGTGGAAGCGTGTGTGAGTGGGAGTTGTTCTCGTTACTGTAGATGGAAAGCCAAGGCAAGGAAGGGAATAGGAAGAGTTGGGGAGAAGATACCTCCAGGACTCACTCCTAGTGTCAAGTTCCCCCAGCTCATGTCTACTGCCTCAAGTCTGTGGAACCTCCCAATATAGCGCCACCATCTGGCAATTCAGGGTTTAGCAATGAGCCTATGGGGACATTTCTAATTCAGATGATAACACCCACCTTCTCCCCAGGGTTCTTTAGCTTTTCCTTTTCTTCAGTTTTTTTTTGATGTCACGTCTCACTTTATTTGAATACCTTTTAAGACAAGGTCTCACTGTGTAACTTAAGCTGACTTCTAATTGACGCTTTTGCCTCAGCCTCCCATGAGCCGTGGTTACAGTTCTATCACCACACTGGACCTGAGCACTTCTTACTTTCTGATGCGCATTTTATCATTTGTTATTTTATTTGTCTGCCTTCCCTCACTGGCATGTAAGGTACATGAAAACGGGGAGTGTTGTAGCTTTTGTTCACCTACTTACTCACGCCCAGAACATAGTATGTATCCAATAGATATATGTGCATTAACAGACAAATGTTGGCAAACCCCGATTAACAAGTGAAAAGGCGATGCATGAGAATGCTCTCAGGAGGGAAACCCTGCTCCAGGGCAGCGCTGTGCGGTCACCCTAGAGTCCCACAAAGCAGCGCACCGTGGTGTTCAGAAAATACTTCCTGAATTTAGTTGACTTTGGTTACAGAGGGTAGGCTGAGTCACCAGTTCAAACTCTGGCTCTCCTGCTTTCTAGCCGGGCAAACTAAAGGAAGGCATTTACTTTCTCGGTGCTTCGTGTTCCTAAGCTAGGAATGTTACATAATGGAGTTTTATATAGGGTACTGCGGGGTTGAGCTGCCTTTAAAAATCACCTTTTTAAGTGTGAATGCACAAGTGTATGCAAGTGTAAGTATATGCATGCACATGCACACTCGGAGGCTAGAGGATAGCCACAGGTGTGATCCTCAGGAACGGCATCCAGAGGCTAGAGGACAGCCACAGGTGTGATCCTCAGGAACGGCATCCGGAGTCTCTGAGTTAGGATCTTTTATTGGCCTGGAACGCATCTGTTAGGCTGACCATTGAGCCTGAGGATCCTGCTATCTTTACGTCCTCGCTGGGATGACAAGCACATGCCTATACTCAGATGCACACACCCACACACAGATAAACATACACACACATCGGTAGAGTAAATGTGCCTTTTTAAAAAGAAAGAAAACTTGCCTAACATGTAGGAGGCCCTTGGTTCTGTCCCCAAACTAAAGAAAAAAAATGTTAGCAAAAGTTATTTTTCAGACACTATATAACATTCCAGAAATGTAGTATAATGATATTTTCCCTTCAGGTATAAAAATGCTTCCTTTTTGAAAACAATGCTGTATACTTCACCAGGAGCTTTTTGTTGTCGAGTTGTTTACAATAGAGACCACGTTAAAGACACTAGGACAAGCATTGCCACTGTATTGAGAAGAAAAGTAAGATCAAAGAAAATAAATGATTTATTTGAGATTCTCTGTGTTATATTCTTTCTCAAGAAGAATTAAAATCACATTTATTTATTTGTTTGTTTGTGTTTACAAGTGTGGGGGCACATTAGCACATGTGTGGCACTCAGAAAACAACATAAGGGAGTTTATTCATTCCTTCTACCATGTGGGTTATGGGAATCAAACTCAGGTCATTGTGCTTGGGGGCAAGCCCCTTTACCTACTGAGCCATGTTGCCTGCCTGCCTTCTTTCTCCTTCCTTCCTTCCTTCCTTCCTTCCTACTTTCCTTTCTTCCTTCCTTCCTCCCCTGTTGTCTGAGGTTTTCTGTCCTGCCCGGTTCCCACAGTTGTTAAGTCCCAAAGAAATCACACAGAGTTCTACACTGGTTATAAACTGATTGGCCCACTAGCTCAGGCTTCTTATTACTCTTACAACTTATATTAGCCTATTTTACTTGTCTATGTCAGCCACGTGGCAGTCAAATCTTGCTTCTTCTGTGGCTGGGTCATGAATGCAGACCAAGCTTTCTTCTTCCCAGAATTCTCCTGTTCTTGTCGCCCTGCCTCTACCTCCTGCCTGGCTACTGGCCAATCAGCTTTTTATTAAAATACAACTGGCAGGGTACAAACCATTGTTCCACAGCACTCCCCCCCCCCCCCCACTTTCTCAGTGCTGGGCATTGCACCGAGAACCTCACACACGCTAAATACTTTAGTCCCTGACTCTTATACAACTCAGTTCCTATCTGACGTTCCATAACTATTGATGACTCTAAGGCAGGAAAACTGATTTTTCTAATAACTAAGTCATGAAGGCATTTATTACAAATGTCTATTGATAAACACTACAGTCAATGAATCGGTTTAAATTCCTTACAGTGCTTAACAGATATGATGAGTTCTGAGTACACTGTCTAATTGCTTAAGGTAAACAATACATTTGTTCTTTTGTTTTGACTTATCAGACTAGTTATAAGAGCAAAGATAATTCATATCTTTTGGCAGACAATAAGCAAACATTGTGGCCAAGGATGTAGCTCAGATTCAGTCCTTGCTGTGAGCTCCACCCTCTATACCGCATAAACCAGGTATGGTGGTCACCCCTGTAGTCCCAGCACTCGGGAGGTAGAGGCAGAAAGATCAGAAGCTCAAAGTCATCCTTAACTAAATAGTTCAAGTCCATCCTGAGATGCTTGAGACTCTGGAAGAAGAAGAAGGAGGAGGAGGGGTAGAGGAAGAAGCGGGAGAGAGGGATGGAAAAGAGGAAAGGGAAGAAGAAATCTAACCTCTAGATCTTGCTAGCCATGGCTATTTAAGTACTTTTCAAAGATGCGCTAGCTGCTGTAATAGGTCTGTGGTTTCCACTGATGCCTGTATTTACTCTTTGTCCTTCTGAAAGAAAGATACCTTATCCATCTCCCCGGAGTTCTGTAACATTAATGAATGAAGAGCTTCAGAACTTAGTTTCTTCTGAGCCAGAGAAAAAATCATCAGGCTATATGATCTTGTTCTTTCTTCTGTATGTGCAATTCCAGTCCTTCTGCTCTTGCGTTCGAAGCATCAGAGAGATTTGACCTTATACTGCCTTTTCCAGAAGTCTGAAACCTTGTACTTGGGTTGCATGGGGAACAGCTCTGTGGTCTCAGATACCTGGGAGCCTGGGGTTGAAGTGATTGCTTGAGTCTAGGAGTTTAGGGCTAGCCTGAACAATATATTGAGGCTCTGTCTCGAAACAGAACCCCACATGCCTTAGCAGTGCGCTGCTCACTTCTAGCATTTTGTAGGTTTAATGAAATGTGAGAAGTAGACAATCTCTGCATTCAAGGATCTTCCGTTTGCAACTGCTAGAGAAGAATGCAGCAGGTTCTGCAGAATAGACCTTTATCTTGTTTATCCGATCACTTAAGTTCTCTAAATCCCTGAAAATCTGTTTTTCCCAGACTTGAGGAAGTGTCAGATTTGAGGGCTCTGGGGCATGTACCCAGCTCGTGGGTAAAACACTTGCTTAGAATGTGCAATGCTCTGAATTTGACCCCTTGTAGCCCTCCCCACCCTCACCCCAAACGTTTTTCTTGGAAAAAAATCACCCTTTGAGTCATTTAAAGCGCGGGGCGCCCCCTTTTGTGGCTCAGTTTCCGCAAAGGTGGGCGCGACCTCGTCGTCGTCAGGCTCCTGACAACGCTTTCCTTCACGGTTGTCCCAGGGAAATCATCCTACTTAAACCCGGAGACTCTCCCAGCTTCTCCCCAACCTCCACTACTGCCTTCTTCATCTTCTCTGTCGAGAGCACACGGGGAAGACTGTGCTGCAATGAAGTCCACAGTGCCCAGCTTCGGTGGATATGTGTCCCGTCAGCGGCCAGAGAACACACGGTCATGATTGCCCAGATTGCTGGAGGAAACTGTTACTTTTCTGGCACCTGCACACTAAGGCAGGAGTCCAGACTTGTGGATGGGCAGCCAGCCACGCCGGCAGATGGGCACGGGGAAGGTGGCCAAGGAACCGTGTAGGCGCATCCAGCATAGGTGCTCAGAACAGGAGTTCCCGCTGAGAGTATCAGAACCAGGCTCCAGACCAGGCTAATGGATGCCAGCCCCCGCTTGTCTCCTGTCGATGGATTGGGGGTCCAGAGAATTGACAGATTTCGACAGAATCTTAATTTTACCTTTTTGTTGTTGTTGTTAAACAAAGAACAACAAAACAAATGAAGCATAAAGATTATATGTAAAGTAGACATTTGCAGCAAGTGGTTTGGTGGTCTTGTCTGAGCAGAAACTTACTCAAGGGCTCTCTGTGGCTCCATGATTACTAAAGGCCTCTTAAAGAGACAGGAAGCGGCCCTTTCACAACCTACCGCAGTCTCTTATTTCTCATTAAAATCTTCAGATGCCTCTGCCTCCCAGCTAGTTCCAGGACAGGAACCAAAAGCTACGGAGAAACCCTGTCTCGAAGAACCGCTGGAGAGATGGCTCAGCGGTTAAGAGCATTGCCTGCTCTTCCAAAGGTCCTGAGTTCAATTCCCAGCAACCACATGGTGGCTCACAACCATCTGTTATGAGGTCTGGTGCCCTCTTCTGGCCTGCAGGCATACACACAGACAGAATATTGTATACATAATAAATAAGTAAATAAATATTTAAAAAAAAATCTTCAGATGCATTCACCTTGTGCTTTAAAGTCACTTTAATTTTTTATCTTTTCCTTCTTCCCTCCCTCCCTCCCTCCCTCCCTTCCTTTCTTTCTTTTTTTCCTTCTTAAGATAGAGTCTCACTATGCAGCCCTGGCTGTCCTGGAACTCATTATGTAGACCAGGCTGGCCTTGAACTCAGAGAGCCACTTCTTCTGCCTCCCAGGTGCTGGGAGTAAAGGCATATGCCATGACACCCTCCTTTCACTTTTATTAAGGAACAGACAGACTAAAGTAAATTTCCTAACTTTAACAATCTGTTCAGTCTAGAAAATGCCTCGTCTGTTTCACATTCTGTTTATTCATAGCAGATAATCCAGAAGGGACTCAACTGGGTTTTAAAGTTTTCCTTCAAAATTAACCCGCGGATCAGCAAGATGGCATCCAGGCTAAAAGCGCTTGCTGTGCAAGCCCAGAGACTGGAGTTCAGTCCCCAGGGAAAAGCTGGAGGCTGTGGCTCCTGCCTGTAATCCCTGTAATGTGTACAAGATGGGAGGCAGAGGCAGGGGAGTCACTCAGACCGAGGCCAGCTATCCTTGAGTATGCAGAGAGCAATAGAGACCTTCCTTCTGAAGGCAGAGGAGAAAACTCCCACGTAGGTCTTTCTGTGGTGCTCTGAATAAGAGCCTTTTGAGTGTACGCCCCGGAGGGCTCCACCAGGGTCACATGGCCATTCTACTTTCAGTTTTATGGAGGACCCACCACACTGATTTCCACGGTGGTCGGTGGTCGAATAGCAGTGTAGGAGGCCTCCTCATTCCCCGCTTCCTCTCTAACATTTGCTGTTTCTCTTGATGATAACAGAGTCTCAAAGACATTTGCATTCGCATCTCTCTGATGACTAAGGATGTTGAGCACTTTTCAAGCATGTACTGGCCGTTTGTATTTCTTTTGAGTACTGTATTCAGTTATTAATGGGATTTTTGCGCTTAGTTTAAAATTTTCTCTATATAGCCTATGTCTTAGTCAAGGTCACTGTTGCTGTGATGAGACACCAGGATCAAAAGCAACTTGGGGAGAAAAGGGTTTATTTGGCTTATATATCTTGAGTTACCATTCACTGAGGAAAGCTGAGGCAGGAACTCAAACAGGGCAGCATCCTGGAGGAAGGAGGTGATGTAGAGGCCATGAATGGATGCTACTTACTGGCTTACTCCTCATGACTTGCTCAGCCTGCTTTCTTATAGAATCCAGAACTACCTGCCCAGGATGGCACCACCCACAAGGGGCTGGGCCTTCCACTATCAATTACTAATTAAGAAAATGAGCTGTATGGTTGCATACAGCCTGATCTTATGGAAGCATTTTCTCAGTTGCAGTTCCCTCCCCTAAAACGACGACAGCCTATGTCAGGTAGTCATAAAAGGAGACAGCACAGACTTTATATTAATTCCCTGTGAGCTATGAGTTGGCAAATATTGTTGCCTATTCTGTGGCTGTCTGTCTACTACGGCGATTGTTTCCTTTGCTGTGCAGAAACATTTTAGCTCCATGTAATGCCCCTTGTCCACCCTTGCTATTGTCTCCTGTGTTATTAGTGTCCTCAAAAAGCCCTTGCTGTGCTGATATCTTGAAGTGCTTCCCTGTGTGTTCCTCTAGCAGCTACAAGGTGTCAGGTCTTCCTGTTAAGGTCGCTGATACATCTTGGGTTGGCTTTTGTGAAGGGTGAGAGGTATAGACCTAGGTCCATTCTTTGACAGGGAGATATGCAGTTTTGCTAGCACCAGTTGCTGAAGAGGCTGTCTTTTATCCATTATATGTTTTTGACACATTTGTTGAACATAAGGTGGCTGTAAACTGTGTGAAGTTATTTCTGGCTAATCTTTTCTATTCCATTCTTGGTGTACATGTTTGTTTTTGTACCTGTACCATCCAGTTTTTGTTATGACGGCTCTGTAGTTTAGTTTGAGGTCAGTTATTGTGATTCCTCCAGCATTGCTTTTTCTGCTTTGGATTATTATGGTAGCAATTGTGATTATTAGCATTAATTGTCAACTGACAAAAGCTAGATGGGCCTCTGAGCATGCTTATGGGAAAGTATCTTGGTTGCATTCCTTAAAATGGGAAGACCTAAGTCAGGCATGGTGGCTCGTGCCTTCCATGCCAGTACTCAGGAGACAGAGGCAGGTAAGTTCAAGGCCAGCCTGGTCTACACAATGAATTCTAAGACAGTCAAAGCTACATAGTAAGACTCTGTCTCAAAACAAAGCAAAACGAAACAAAATGCAGGCAACAAATAAATAAAAAGAGAAAAATGGGAAGACGTGCCCACTGTGGATGGTACCATTCCCTGGGCAGGGGATGCTGGACATCTAAAGTGAAGAGCAAGCAGAGAAAGCATGCATGCATTGTTTGCGCCCTGTTTCTTGACTAGAAATGTAGTGTGAGCGATTGCTTCAAGCTCCTGACACCTTGGTTTCCCCACCCGGGCAGACTGTGCCTTTAAGAATGAGCCAGGAGAAACCCATTCTCTCCTGAGCTGCTGGTGTCATGGTGTGCTCTTCCAGAAAAGAAGCCAAGACAGCCCGGGTCATCACAGTTTTCTTTTTAGTCTCCTGGTGGCTGTGTTCATGCTAGGTCATATTCACATTTACAGATTCAGAGTGGCCCAGTGCCCCCCAGGAGGCAGAGGCAGGTGGCTCTCTGTGAGTTCAAGTCCAGTCTGGTCTACAGAGTGATTTCCAGGTCAGCCAAAGCTACACAGAAAAACCCTGTCTCAAAAAAGCTGAAGAAAAGCATTCATAACTAAGGTACAGAAGTAAGAAAAATATGTTTTATTTTCTACAAATACACAAGCAAGAGCAAACTTGGCTCCCCGGGTCTGAGTTCCCTTACTTGGTTGCATCCGTTTATCTGCACAGTTGGCCTTTTCAGTATTCTTTATGGCTGAGTAGTATCCCATTGTATAGATGCACAAATTTTCCCCTATTCAATCATCTCTTGACGGACACTTAAGTTTCTGTTTCCTAGCTATTGTAAATAGAGTGGCTGAGCAAGTGTCTGTGGAGTGGGATGCCGGATCCTTTCGGCAGGTGACGAGGGTGGCCTAGCTGGACCATGTGGCGGCTGTAACTGTGTGAAGTCATTTCTGGTTACTCTGTTCTAGTCCACACACTGGCGTCCATGTTTGTCTCGTGCCGCTCCTACAGTTCTTTGGGTTTCTATGGTGCTTTTGTACCCCTGCTGGTGTGGGTGCCTCTTCCAGTTTTATTTGGTGATTCTGTTATAGAGCAGCCTTCTCCCAGGTTCCGGATCTCCAGCTCCACTCAGGGAGGAAAACAAAGCTTTCGTGGCCAGTGTTCTGCTGCAGTGGAGAGACAGCACGGCCATGGCAGCAGTTGGAAGAGTTGCTTGGGGATGCCCTGCAGTTTCAGAGGTTTGCTCCTCTGTCATCACGGCAGGGAGAGTGCTGGCATGCAGGCAGATGCGGTGCTGGAGGAGGAACTGAGAGTTCTGCGTTCAGATTGGCAGAAGCAGGAGGAGAGACACTGGACCAGGTCTGGGCTTTTGAAACTCCAGCACCTCCAGTGACACACTTCCTCCTCCAAGGCCGCACCTTCTAATCCTTCTCAAGTGATGACTAAGTATTCAAATATGTGAGCTTATGGGAGCCATTCTTTCTCAGACCACCACAGAAAGTCATTAAAATAGAAAGCACCAGCTTGAACAAAGCAGAAATACACTTAAAATTAGTGAAGGCTAATGAGCACATCACTGAAGTCTACAACTATGTAAGGGAAAGCTAATGTAGAATCTGCTATGGAGTTAAAATTGTTCAGGGTAAATGTTGAAATAATGAACGAATCAGATAAAAGGAAGGAAAAGGAGGAAGTAGAGGAGAAGCAAGATTAAGTACATTAAACAAATAAAGGAGATGAATGCTACAGAAGAGAAAGAGAAAGAGGAGAAAGTAAATTTTTTTAGAGAAAAATGTTTTCATGGCAATAAGAAAGTTTGAATACAAACTTAGATAAACATAGAAAAAAGGATTAGCCTGACGGTGGTGGCGCAGGCCTTTAATCCTAGCACTTGGGAGGCAGAAGCAGGTGGATCTCTATAAACTCAAGGCCAGCCTATTCTACAGAGCAAGTGCCAGGAAAAGCTCCAAAGCTACAGAGAAATCCTATCTCGAAAAACAAAACAGAACAAAAAGGATTAAAAACAGGAGTGCTTTTAAAACAACAACAAAATACCTCTAAAAGTAAAGTAAGGAAGTAAGTGGTTTTTAAAAAAGAGACATAAAGGGAATGCAAAAGGAAAAAATAATAAAATAATAATTTAAAGATATAAATAAAATTAGATGTATGCATATAGGAGAATTAAATGAAAATATATTTTAAAGATACTATGAAGTCAAAATACTGATAAAAATGCAATAAAGGAGGTGAAAGCAATTCTAAAGAGAAAAAAGGGAAAAGGAGGGAGGGAAAGAAGAAAGGATGAATGAAAGAAGGAAGAAAGGAGGGAGGGATGGAGGAAGAAAGGAGGGAGGGAGGGAAGGAAGGAGGGAGAGAGGGGGGAAGGAAGGAGAGAGGGAAGAAGGAGGGTAAGTGAGAGGGAGGGAGAGAGGGACCGGAGCAGTTTCTCTAGGGGTCGTGTAGCTGTGCCTTTCCTATGGCTTATGCTGGTAGGTAACCTGTTTTGGACCAGTGCCTGCTATCTGCCAGCTGCCTCCACCTCGGTAGCTTGCCTTCTTTGAGTATCAGGAGCCTTTGCTGGCCGTGTTTAGCTTTACAGGTGACCACCCTCCCAGAGCTCTCTCACCCTCCCTAGAGCTCTGAGCTTATTCCCTGGGGTGGCTGATGTTTTCACTGTGGAATGTCTCCCAAGTGCTTCCGTGTTGGAGGAACCGCAGCTCCTGGTACAGGAAAAGGATTTGTCCCTTTGTCCTTTCTAGGCCTCTAAGCTATTTGTGACCTTGCCCGAGGGAAGTAGCCTGCTTGGGCTTGAGTAGCTAGTCTCCTCCCACTGAGCTCAAACCTGGCCAGTCCACTCCAAGGTTATTTAGTTAATGAGGTATGGTCCCAGGCACCAAAGCTTGGGCTTCCTGTCCTTTCGTACTTTCACGCCTGCATCAAATGCCCCCTTCCCTTTTTAGAATGTCCTACTTCCATATTGCCTCCCAAAGTAGTCACTTACCTTAGGCCTCGGCAGATTCCAGCTCCCTGTCTTTGCCTGTTTGCCCTTCTCGGGGTGGGGGGTGGGGGGCCCAGAGTAGCTCAGTTTTAAACAGGTTCTCTTGCAAGATGGCAGGAGATCTCTGCCCTGTGAGTCACACAGTAACACAGCACGACTCCTTCTCTCTGGAGAACTTCATCTGCTCACCAAAACCCGGCAACTAAGCTCGTCAGGTCTGCGGGCTGGTTCTGCGGGCAGGATTCCCTGTCTCTAGTCACTAGGGCTGTTTGGGTTACCTTCTGGAAGCTTCCTCAGATTCCCCTCCACACAGTGCCGAGGGCAGCTGCTGGAGAGGTTATAGCTTTGCTTCCTTCCCTTCTGAGTGCACCCGGTCGTTCTCTCCATCCTGTCAGACAGACAGCCTGTGCAAATTTCTGATATCAATCTCGCTGATTCTCTCTCCCTCTTCCTCTCCCCTTCCCACAACCCCCGGAATGTATCTATGACTTCTTATTCTGGCTCATTTCACCGGGTCATACGGAGACAACAACGTCTTGTCTTCCAACTCTTTATACATAAATTTGGGATTTTTTTTTTAAAGTTCTTTATTCATTGTTGGTTTACAGAAAATCAGCTTCAGCCAGGTGCCATATCCTGCACTTGGAATCCTAGCTACTCACGAGGCTGAGGCAGAGGATGACTTGAGCCCAGGAGCGCAGAACAGGCTTGGGCAGCATAGCAGGACCCCATCTTTAAAACAGGATAAAAACAAACCTGTTTTATTGAGTGTTAACCCTTCCCTTCACTTTGCAGCTTGTTGGCTTTAAGTGCTGATTTTTGCCTTCTTTGAGCATCTCCGCTTTTACTTTCTTCTTTGCCCAATTAGCACCCTTTGTTACTTTTTCTTGCCTAATTATTCCTTCTAGAGCCCGAAGCACACTGTTGAGTGACAGAGGTTGGAATGAATACTCTTATCTTGCTATTAATCTAAGGGGGGGGGGAGAGCACACTGTACTACAGTGTTAGCTGCAAGTCTTTCACAAACGTGTTTCCCCCTTTTCCTTCCTCGCATGCTGGTGATTGACCACGGCCTTGTGTGTGCAAGGCGAGTGTGCTGCCTCTGAGGCACGCTGGAATGTGCCCTTTAGCGTAACAAGGAGGCTTCTTCTATTACTACGTTTTTGTTTTGTTTTGTTTTGTTTTTGAAGACAGAGTTTCTCTGTGTAGTCCTGGCTGTCCTGGAACTCTCTTGGTAGACCAGGGTGGCTTTGAACTCAGAGATTTTCCTCTGCCTCTTGAGTGCTGGGTTGAAGGGTATGATCTCCACCACCCAGCTATTCCTACTTCTCTAACTTGACTGATCTCCTTCTTTTTTTCTTTTTGTTTTATAAAAGGATTCTGCCAAATATCGTTGTTGTCTTCTCCCTCTTCCTCTTCTTCCTCCTCCTCTTCTTCATCATTAACCCAATTGAAACTCTTGTGGTTTTCTTCTTTAATCCTGTGGTGTAGTGTGCTAATTATCTTAGGTTTCAGCCAGTTTTGTTTCTCTAGTTAAACCCGCAAGCCAGGTATGGTGGCACATTCTTGGAATTCCAGCACTTAGGAACCTGAGACAGTAGGATTGAGATTCCCAGGCCTGCCCTAGCTAAATAGTGAGACCCTGAGCAAAGGCAAAGAGAAAATAACCCACCCAATCAGGATCTAATTCTCCTACTGTGATGTTGGGCTTAGACGGGTACGAATTTGCAGAGGGTTGTGTTTGAACAGCCATGAGGAACATCATCTGTAGATTCTTCCCCTTCAAACTGCCTTCAGCAGGAGAGTACTGTCCACAAAGAATGATTTGGTGCCTCCTTCTCTTCTGTCCCCTGCCAGAGTCTAAAGCAGGTTGATGCTAGTTCTTTAAGTGTTTGGTAAAAGTAGTATGGTTCAGTTTGAGTTTTCTGTTGTTCGATCGAGTTAGGCATCTCAAAGGCTTTTTGGACATTTTTACATCATCTTTGTGAAAGCCTATTCTAGTCTTTTGACCATTTGCCAATTGGCATTGTTTCTTTTCCTTGATTGACAGTAGTTTTTATGTATTCTAGATGCTTCCTTTGTCAGGGATAGCATTGTTAGCCCTTTCTCATTCTGTAGTTTCTCTTTCTCACCCCCCTCCCACTTCTTTCTCCAGGATCTTGTTTGTGTATGCCAGGCTGGCCTTGAAAACCTTCTGCATCAACCTCTTTAGCACTGAGGTTAGGGATATCTTATCATGTAACTTCTTTTAATTCTCTTAAGGCTTTTTTTTAAAAAAATTATTTTTATTTTTTACATGCATTGGTGTATAACCATGAGTGTCAGGTTCCCTGGAACTGAAATTACAGACAGTTATGAGTTACCATATGGGTGGTGGAAATTGAACCCAGGTCCTCTGGAAGAGCAGTTAGTGATCTTAACCACTGAGCCATCTCTTCAGCCCTTAAGAGTTTCTCTTGATGAACAGACTTTTTAATTCAATACAACCCTGGTAAATCCTTTTTTTGTGGTCTTGTGTGGTCGCCTGTTTCAAGGGTGAGTAAACCATCTTTGCTCATGGCAACGTCAGAAGGATTTCCTCTGTGTTCTCCTTTAGCAAGCACTACTGTTTTATGTGCAGCTATCTAGAATTTATTTTCATATAAGGTGTAATATAAAGGGTTGAGGGACATTTTTCCCTCGCACTATCTAAGTGATCCAGTCCCAATGTTGTCCTCATTGCCCTCCAGTGTCACCTGCATCGTGAATCAGATAACCATGCACACAGTGCTACTTTTGTGCTTCTGTTCTGTTCTACACACAGGTTGCCTCCCTGCTCACAGGAATTGGCTTGTCTTCACCACTCTAGCAGTCCCAGAGGGCGACAGTGAATGACCTCCTACTGTATTCTTCAAAGTTGTCCTAAATCTTATTATTTACTTTACTTTATTCGTATGAATGTTTTGCCTACACACACACACACACACACACACACACACACACACACACGCATGCTCAGTACCCATGAAGGTCAGAAAACGGCATCAGATCTCCTGGAAATGGAGCTGTGGATAGGTACGAGCTACCTTGTAGGTGCTGGGAATCAAACCTGAATCTTTTGCAAGAGCAACAAGTGCCCTTAACTGTCTCTCCAGCCCCATCTTCTCCAAGGTTTTATAAGGCATCCTCCATCCTTGGAAGTCTGTGTTAATTTTATAATTGGCTTTCTGCTTCAATAGAGAAGAAAAGGAAGCTTTCTGTAATTTTAACTGGGTGTATCTTATGCCAGTTGGACTCTAGAAGTTGAAGGGGGGAAAAAAGTACCTCCAGAATTTGGAGACAAGATCAGAAGAAACAGTATATATTCAGCAAACATTTCATCAGTGCCTAGTGTTTGCCACACTTTTTCTAAGATCCAGTGACTTGGAAGGGGCACAATGGCTAAGGAGACTTGCTTGGTGCTGGAGCTGAGTGTGCTGTTCATTTGGGAGGCTGAGGCAGGAGGGCCGGACATTCAAAGCCACACAGCAAGGCCCTAGAAAAGAAGAGACCGGAACTCAAGAGGCAGCTTCACTATTCTCTGAACTTGACACTGAGAACTTTTAGAGATGATGCGGTGTCCATGGGTTCCTGTTGTTCAGTAGGTGATATTAGACACCCGCTGAGGTACTTTATGGTCATTTGCCATTGTCCTCCTGGTGACACCAAGTACTTTTAAAGCTCTTGGTAGATTTTGCTTAGGAAATAGAAGGACGAAGCTACTGAATTCTGAGCCTGTGCCATTGAGCACTTTGAAGATTACTGTATTCAATTAACATAATAACCCTACCCAACAAGGAAATAAATATTATGCACATTATTTCTTACAACTCAGGTAACTGAGGCTCAACAAGGTTAAATAATCCATTCTAGGATCATATAATAAGTCAGTCCTGCTAAACCCTAAAGGTCAACAGTATATATGACAAAAAAATTCAGACCTATAATTTAACATGAGTAGTTTACGAGAGTCAGCTCACTGTTCTCTGGGAGTGACTACTGGAGGGAAATAAATTGCTACTAAACAAAAGTTAAGAAAACATTCTCTTTGAAAACTATCTATTATTTATGTGGATGTGTTAGTATGTGCACAGGAGTCCAGGTGCCAAGGAAGGCAGAGACAGCATTGCATCTTCCGGACCTAGAGTTACAGATGTGCTAAGATACCATCTGGCTGCCAAAGCCTGGACTAGGGTCCTCGCAAGAGCAGTGCGGGCTTAGTCACTGGGCTGCCTCTCACTATTACCGTAGCCACTGTAAGAACTGCAGAAGCCCCATAGAGGCAGGGCCTTCAAAGGTTCCCGTATCATAGGAATGGAGGATTGAGGTCTTTCTTTGGCTTGTGAATCTCAACCAAGTGAAGAGCTATGAAGGCAAACAACATGAACCATGAAGTGGAAGACGACAACCATTCCATCCACATTTACCTAGTGGTCGTGACGTAACTGAGGACCAAGAGTTTTCTCCTCAAAGTCAGGTAACACTGTTTGCTAATTTTCCTTTTCCCCAATTCTCGTCTCCACACTATTTTATATAAACTAGCGTGGTGATTAATTTTATGTAAGCTCACAGATCCCTGGAATATTGGACTGAGGAGGGCTGGAAGTGGAGCCATACCTGGCCTATCCTGACCTCAGGATCCCTGGAATATTGGACTGAGGAGGGCTGGAAGTGGAGGCATACCTGGCCTATCCTGACCTCAGGATCCCTGGAATATTGGACTGAGGAGGGCTGGAAGTGGAGCCATACCTGGCCTATCCTGACCCAAGGAAGCCATTTGCACTTCTCTGCCCCATCGTAGCTTTGCTGAGTCTACAAGTTTACACAAATGGAGTCGTGCATGTAACAACTTGGAGATTTGCCACTGATGAGGGCATCAGCACCTCCTTCCTTCTCCTTACTACTGCCCCACACAGGACAAACCTCCTTGAGTCTCATTCACCACTGATGGCCTCTTTTTTTTTTTTTTTTTTTTTTTTTTTAGCTTTTAAAAGGAAGATTTATTTGACAAGGTTCACTTAGCGCAATACAAAAATATGGAACGCTTCACGGATTTGCGTGCCATCCTTGCACAGGGGCTATGCTAATCTTCTCTGTATCGCTCCAATTTTAGTATATGTGCTGCCGAAGCAAGAACAGCCTCTACTTTTTTGACAATTATCAATAAAGCCTTTATAAAAGTTTGTATGAAGATATGTGTTTATTTTTCCAGAATAAATCTGAAGATGTGGAATTGCTGACATATATAATGCATATAGAAAATGCCAAACTGCTGTTCATAGTAGCCACGACCACACTGCATTTCCACCGGGATTGTTGAGTAGTGAATTGGAGCCTATTTCTTAGGACTAGGGAACGTATTGCACATGTTACTCTATTTGTAATGAGATAGGTTCCTTTCAATAATACATTAAGAAATCCCTAGGGCAAGCCTTAGTTCAAAGGAAGGGATGCTGCTGCCTGTTTTCAGGAGGCTAGGTATGTTAGTGACTTCTCACTGCTGTGATAAAATACGTAACAAAGTAAGTAAGGAAGAAAAGGTTCGCTTTGGCTCACAGTTTGAGGGTCTAGTCCAGCACGGTGGGGAAATCACTGTGGAAAGAGTGGGAGGTAGAATGCCCCCAAAGAAGGAATTGGGTCATAGAGAGGAATGATCAGAGCAGGGAGAGACTGAAACACATCAGAGGAAAACCAAATCTCGTATCTTTGTGGTAAGTAAGCATTTGGACATGGTGATGGGATCGTCTGGGCTCCAAAGGGCTTGGGTAACTCCATCCCTCCAACCCTGCTGCCTGCAGCACACACAGCCTCTTCTTGAACCAGCTCCAGCCCATGCATGTCGCTTTCCTTGGTGAATGGTGCTGGCATCTACAACATAGGGAGTCTCTGTTGCAGCTTGGACTTCACCTCTACAACCTCACATGACCTTGCCACACATTGCCCATCCTCAGCAGCTCTCTGGGATGGAAATGCAAGATTCCACTACTCCTTCAATCTAGCATCTTTCATGTCTACCAAATCAATGCCATGTGAACAGTGCTGCCAGCCTGAGATGGCACTTGCCTCCCTTAGATCACAAGCTAGAGAAACATTTCCTTAGGCACCTGCTTTCCAGGAGCGTTTCCTTCAGCATGACCAGTTCATGCTCTCTGCTTTCAAATGAATTTTCCTTTTCACAGGTTGGAAACTTTGATGCCTAGGGTTTGTCTTCCAGGTACTTTCCTATCGTCCCAGTGCAGAACAGAAGGTTTCTCTTTAACAAATGGAGAGTGGGTTTTGTCCTTGTTGTTGTTTTGTTTTATTTTGTTTTCACATCCCCAACAGCAACTCTAAACTTGTTCTAGCTCTTTTCCTTGACAAACTGCACATTTTAAATATCTTTTTACTCTACTTGTTGCTCTTTTTCACTGTTAGCCTGGAGAAGAAAAGTGAATACCAACCATGCTGCAAACTAAATGCTATCTTGCTGTCAAATATCTTTTCTTTGTTTTGTTTTGTTTGTTTGTTTTTTGAGACAGGGTTTCTCTGCAGCTTTGGAGCCAGTCCTGGAACTAGCTCTTGTAGACCAGGCTGGTCTAGAACTCACAAAGATCTGCCTGCCTCTGCCTCCTGAATGTTGGGATTAAGGGTGTGCGCCACCACCGCCTGGCCAAATATTTTCTTTCAAACATTTTGTCCATTACTTTAAAAAATTATTTTTATTTTAAAACTATGTGTGTCTGTGTGCATGTGAACATAATTGAACGTGCTTGTGAAGGACAAGAGAAGGCATCAGAATTCCCCGGCCCTGGAGTTACAGGCTTTCCGTGAGGCACCCGATGTGGGAGCTGGGAACTGCACGTAGTTCCTCCACAAGAGCACCGTGTTCTCCTAATAGCGGAGCCATCTCACTTGCCCCAAGTACATTGCTCTTAAATTCAGCCTCATCCAAGTTATCAAGACATGGGAAGAATACAGCCAGATTATTTGCCAAGACATAACTCAAATGGCCTCTTGCCCAATTCCCAAAAGAGTCCTTGTTCACTTCTGAAACGTCATGAGCTAGGCCTCCACAGTCCGCATTTCTCTCAGCATTTTTTTCTTCCAAGCTCCCAACAGCCCACCCAGCTCTGCAAACAGCACTCAAGGGCTACTCTAGCCCAGAGTTCCAAACTTTCCCATGTTCCTCCCACAAACCAATTCTAGAGGCCTAAGATCCATGTGGTCATATTTCTTACACCCACAGCCCCATTCTCAGTACCAACTTTCTGTATTAATTTTCTCATTGCTGGGATGAGATTTCTGATAAAAATCAACTTAAGAATGTTTATTCCAGCTTCTTCTCTGTTTCTGTTCCAAAAGGGGCAGATCTCCCATGAGTATCAACAAAACATGGTGTATAAAGTTGCAGTAAGACTAAGCACCTCCCCTTGTAGTAAGGCTGGACAAGGCAATCCAGTGTGAGGAATAGGTTTCCCAGAGCCAGCCAAAGCATCGGGTGCAGCCTCTGCTCCCACTGTTAGGAGACCCACAAGTAGACCAAGCTCCACAACTGTTACATATATGTAGAGGGCCTAGGTTGGCCCCATGCAGGCTCCCTGGTTGTTGGTTCAGACTCTGTGAGCCAGGTTAGTTATTTCTGTGGGTTTTCTTGTGATGTCCTTGATCCCTATGGCTCCTACAATCCTTCTTTCCTCTCTTTGGCAGGTTAATCTCAGTTTCTTATTTGTGAAAAAGAAGTGAGCGTGCCTGAGAGAACTGTTGTGAGAAGGGCTGCCTCAGGGCATCCGCACATGGTACCCAGCAGATACAACAGACAGCATTTCCCTTGTTTTTCAAGTTATCTCATTTTATTAAGATTATCATGGCCTGGGGTGGCCACACAGGCCTTGAATCCTAGCATTCAGGAGGCAGAGGCAAATGTATCTCTGTGAGCTTGAGGCCAGCTCACATAGTGAGTTTCAGGACAGCCAGACTACATGAGACCCTGTCTCAACACTGCCCCACAAGGATTACTATGACTTGCTATTCTTCCTCCTGTGTTTTCTCATACATAGTCCTAAGCAGATATGCAAGGGCTAGACTGAGGTTTATATAGGGATGCTTTCGGGAGGGCTGGTAGGTCTAAAACTCAGTATGCAAACCCAGACTGGCCTTGAACTCATGTTGACTCTTCCCTCCTAAGTCTAGGAGTCTCCTAAGGACTAGGATTATAAGTACCCTCTAATGTCAGTCGTCAGAGCAAATCATATTTTCTTACTTTGTAAAATAAAACCAAGTGTTTAGACCCAAACACATTATGGCTAGCATTTATTTTTATGACCCTAGACTCGAGAACGGGCATTTGATTTAAGGAACATGAACAAGTTTGTCCACTTTCACTATTCCTACTCAACATTCACACTGAAGATCCTTGCCAGGGCATTAATGCGTGAGCAGGAGATAAAAGACCCAGAGGTTGGAAAGAAAGAAATAAAACTGCCTCTGTTTGTAAAAGACAGAATTATCTACGCAGCAAAAGCTTCGGGTCTATAAAAACTTCTGGAAGTAGTGAATGAGTCTTTGTGAAGTTATAAGGTCATACAAAGCCAGATGGTGTGGTCTTTAGTTATAATCAAATAACTCAGGAGACTCAGGCATGCTGCAAGTTCAAAACCAGCCTGGGTTATATATCAAGCTCAAGTCTAGCCTAGGCTATAAGATTCTGTTTTAAAACAAACCAATATGTAATATAAAATCTCTGTAGGCTTTTGCTGTTGTTTATAAATTAACACGGTTACCCTAAAATTAATACAGAAAAAGCAAATAAAAGGAAGTTATCAAAACAGCTTTTAAAAAACAGGGTTAGAGGATTTGTACCCAATGTTTTTAAGTCTTAAATCTGGAATACCCAGTACTGTCTAATATTAGCAAAAGAGTAGATATATAGATCAACAAATAGAAACCCAGAAGTAGCCTCAATAGGCCAACTGACTTTTTGTTTGTTTTTCTTTTCTTTTCTTTTCTTTTTCTTTTTTGGTTTTTCGAGACAGGGTTTCTCTGTGGTTTTGGAGCCTATCCTGGAACTAGCTCTTGTAGACCGGGCTGGTCTCAAACTCATAGAGATCCGCCTGCCTCTGCCTCCCAAGTGCTGGGATTAAAGGCGTGCGCCACCACCGCCTGCTTGTTTGTTTGTTTTTCAAGATAGGGTTTCTCTGTGTAATAGTCCTGGCTGTCCTGAAACTCACTTTGTAGAACAGGCTGGCCTCAAACTCACTAAGATCCGCCTGCCTCTGCCTCCCCAGTGCTGGGATTAAAGGCGTGTGCCACCACTGCCCAGTTACAACTGATTTTTTTTAAGAAAAGATTTATTTATTTATTATGTATACAACATTCCTTCCATACATGCTTGCATGCCAGAGAGAGCGCACCAGATCTCATTATAGATGACTGCGAGCCACCATGTGGTTGCTGGGAATTGAACTCAGGACCTCTGGAAGAGCAGTCAGTGCTCTTAACCTCTGAGCCATCTCTCCAGCCCTTCAATTGATTTGTGAAAAAAGTGTAATAATAATTTAGTGTAGATCAGTCTTGGGGCCAGAAAAAAAGTGTCTCAGTGGTTATCTTAGTATTTTATTGTTATGAAGAGACGCTATGGCCACCGCAACTCTTATAAGAGAAAGTATTTAATTGGGGCTTGCTTACAGTTTCCGAGGGTTAGTCTATTGTTGTTGTAGTAGGGGGCATGGCAGCGTGTAGACAGACATGGTGCTGGAGAAGGATGTAGAGTTCTACACCAGGATCCGCAGGCAGAAAGAAAGCCACTGGGCCTGCGTTTGGGCTCAAAGCCAACCCCCAGTGACTCCAACAAGGCCACACCCTAATAGTGCCAGTCCCTGCTAACCAAGTATTCAAATCTATGAGCCTATGGGGGCATTCTTATTCAAACCACTACATTCCACTCCCTAGCCCCCAAAGGCTTGTAGCCATATCATAACATGAAAATGGATTCAGTCTAACTTTAAAAGTCCCCATGGTCTATACCAGTCTCAACACTGTTTAAAAGTCCAAAGTTTAAAATCTCTTCTGAGACCCATGACAATCTCTTAACTGTAATCTCCTGTAAAACTCAAAATCCAAAAGCAGATCACATACTTCCAACATTCAGTGGCACAGGGTATATGTTACCATTCCAAAAGGGAGGAAAGGGAGCATAGTGAGGAAATATTGGACCAAACAAGACCTAAAACCAGCTTGGCAAACTGTAAACTCTGCATCTCTGTGTCTGATGTCAAAATGCTCTTCACATCTCCAACTCCTTTCAGGTTTGTTGGTAGCAACACATTTCTCTCTCTTGGGCTGGTTCTGCTCCCTGTTAGCAGCTCTCCTCAGCAGGTATCCCAGGGCTCTGGCATCTCGAACATTCTCCCGGGAAATGTAGGCTTCACTTTTAAATATCCACACAATGGCCTTTCTGGGTCTCCATGCAGTGACACCCCTGGAACACTCCTGGCCTCAGCAACTATCCTTAGCCAAAGAGGGAGAAGCCACAACTCCTTTCCTGTATCTAAAGCCAGAGCCATATGACTGAAGCTGCCAAGTTCTGCTGCTTGCTGGGACTGGAACATTGCACTCTTGCTCAAGCACATTTTCACCAGCTTTCTGTTTTCGGTGGTTTCCTTCACTGCCTAAGCTTGCCTGTCCTGGGACTCAATCTGTAGATGAGGCAGGCCTCAAACTCAAAGATGCACCGGCCTCTGTTTCCCAAGTGCTGAGATTAACAGCATGTGCCACCGCAGCAGCCCCTAAGCTTTCCTTTAACTCCTTTTCACAAGTTGGAAACGTGGCCGGGTAGTGTCTCATCCTGTTACCCACTCCCTTTATTCCTCCCAGGATCAGGCCTTTCTTCATACTTTCCGTCTCCTTGAGAGCGTTGGACTTGGCTTCATTGCACCTCCTGGTGCCCCTTTTCTTCGCAAAGAGTACATTTTGTATTTTTCTTTGCTCAGGCTGCTCTTTTAAATTTTAGATTTATGTAAGACCGGCCTCTAATAGCCATGCAACACAGTCACTACTAGGCTGTTTTGAAATCTCCTCTGCCAATATCACAAGAAGGGTCTCTAGGCCACTCACTAAATATTCTTCCCCTCTGAAACTTCTTAGTCTGGGCCACTGTAGTTCCAATCCCCTTTAGGACCACTGTATTCCCTGATTCTACTAGGATGGCCTGTTAAATTCTGCTTCAAGTGTCCAATCACTTTTCTAGTCTGGAGTCCCAAAGTGTTCCGTGTATCTCCAGAGAAGAGCATGGCCAGGCCTCTCACAGCACCACCCCACTCGTGGTACCAACCTCTGACCTATTGTTGTGAAGAGACACCATGACCATGGCAATTCTTATACAAAGAAAGCATTCAACTGAAGTTTGCTTACAGTTTCAGGGGTTTAGTCTGTTGTTGTCATGGCAGGAAACATGGTGGCTTGCAAGCAGACATGGTGCTGGAGAGTAACTGAGAGTTCTACACCCAAATTGGCAGGCAGAGAGAAAGCCACTGTGTAGCGGTATTTTGTCTGTGTTTTAACAAATAAAGCTTGCCGGGCGGTGGTGGCGCACGCCTTTAATCCCAGCACTCGGGAGGCGGAGGCAGGCGGATCTCTGTGTGAGTTCGAGGCCAGCCTGGTCTACAAGAGCTAGTTCCAGGACAGGAACCAAAAGCTACGGAGAAACCCTGTCTCGAAAAATCCAAAAAAAACAAAAAAACAAATAAAGCTTGCCGGAAGATCAGAGTACAGAGCTAAACCCCTAGAGGCCAGGCAGCGGTGGTGGCATGCACCTTTAATCCCAGCCTTTGGGAGACAGAGGCAGAGGGATCTGTGTTAGTTCAAGGTAACCCTGGGCAACACCAAATTGATTCAGTTTAAAAGAGGAAACGGAGGTCACACAAAGGTGATCCCAGGAACTTATCTGTTAGTTCAAGGCTATCCTGGGCTACACGAAATCGATCCAGTCTAAAAGAGAAACAGAGGTCACACAAAGGTGATCCCAGCACTTGGGATCACCTGCTTTTAATCTCAGCACTGGGGAGGTGGAGCCGTGAGGGATGAGGGATATGCCTGGTGGAGAGAGGACTATATTGGGAGGAGACAGGAGCTCCGGGCAGTCTGAGGCAGCAGTCTGAAGAGGCAGTCTCTGAGGACAGGACTGCCCTTTGGTCTGAGGATTTGGTAGAGGTAAAATGTCTCTCTAGGGCTGCACTGCTTCCTAGATCTCAGCTTTCACTCCCTCAGATCTGACTCTAGGTTTTATCAAGAACAATTAGAATTTGTTCTGCTCCACTGGGCCGGGCTTTGGACTCAAAGCCCACCCCCAGGGACACACTTTCTCCAGCAAGGCCACACCTACTCCAACAAGGCTACCTCTGTTAATAGTGTTATTCCCTGGGGACCGAGCATTCAAAACGACGAGCCTATGGGGGCCATTTCTATTCAAACCGCCATAGTGATTTTAAGAGCACTGGCTGCTTCTGCAGAGGATGCAAGTTCAGGTCCCACGGAGCAGCTCACAAACATCTTGTTCCCAGGGATCTGGTATCTTTCACTGGCCTCGAGGGGCACCAGACATGTACATGGTGCACAGACATGCAGCAAAATACTCACACACATAAAAAACATAAATAAATCTCTTTAAGAAGACAAATAATTTAATAGCCATATAGTAACAAATAATAACAACAAACCCCATAGCTTAACTTAGTTCATCTTCTGCCATATATAAAAGTTTTCTTAAAATTAATCACAAACATGAATGTAAAATAAAAAAAACCTAGATAGCTTCAAGGGTAAAACAAAGGAGAAATTCTTCACGACTTGGTGAGAAGATAGTTTTGAGATGCAATTTCAAAAGCCTAAGTCATCCTGATACTTGGATTTACACAATTAAAATGTGTATTATTTGGAAGACACAATGAAAATATGAAAATGGAAGCCGTGAGATGTCCACAATAATATTTGCAAAACCTCTAATGAAAAGCATGCATGCATAATCTATAAAGAGCACCCAAAACTCAATAATACAAATAACCTGATGAGAAGGCAAAAGATTTGAATGTACTTTCACTAATAAAGATTGTATTGGAAATGACACAAAAAGAGGCTCATTATTAGTCACTGGGGAAAAGCATGTTAAAATTCTATATTGGAACATGCCACCATGTAACTATTAAAACAGGCACTATAGCGTGATTCTGTCTAGAAAGAAGAGAAGCAGAGGAGAAGGCAAACGTCTTACAGACATGTATGGAGGATGCGTGAAGCAACTGAACATCCATTTACTGTAATGGTTTACCATTTACTACGCCACATAACAACAGCTGGAAATGCAGTGTGGTCTGGGCAACAGTTTAATAATTCTTTATCAAGCTAGGTGTACACATATCAGCTACACCACCAATTCCACACCGCGGAATTTATTCCAACAAAATAAAAACATACCTCCCAACGATATTAGCCCACACATCTCTCTATACAGGTTTTATTCATAATTTTTAAAAAACCGGAAGCAATTCATATGTTCATCAGTGGCACATGGAAACTCAAGGTGGTGTGTCCTGTGTGGGGACAGTAGGAAGGAGAAGGAGGGAACCCTCAATTGTCCCGCAGTGGCAAATCCCCAAGTTGCTCCGTAAGGTCAAAGAAACAAGACACAACAGCCTCCTTCCCCCTGTTGCATGGTGCTCCAGACATGGCAAAGCTACATGGGGCAAAGCAGTTCATTGGTTCTCTGGGTTCAGGGTAGGTCAGTTGTGACCTGCACAAGGGAGGCTGGAAGTGTGTTCCATGTGGAGTTCTTGGTCCCGAGTGTGGTGTGGTGGCTCCTACTCTCGTTTGCCAGAGCTCAGTGAACTGTTCACATTGCTAGTCCTAGAGCTTAACCCTTTACATTCCAAACGCTGTGTCCTTCAGTCCACAGTGAATGGAGTCCTCACTGCTGTTAAACATGCTTTCTTTCCTCAATGCCTCATGGAGCCTCTGGTCTTTGTAGAAAATACTTCAGAAAAGGTTAAAAGGGATCACAGATTACAGATCACTCAGTAAAAGGGTGACAACCATTCTCAGAAGTAAGACAACAGACCACCCTAGGGGAATATGAATGCATCTTGATTTTCCTTCCTGAGACTTAAAAGAAAATAAAGTACATTTATTTATGTATTGTGTACGTACATGCACTTGCTTGCAGATGTGAAAGGTAGGCGACTTATTCCTTCTACTGTGTAGGTTCCAGGAATGGAACTCAAGTTGCCAGGCTTGACAACAAGCACTCTTGTTGATTAGTTATCTGTGCTCCCTGAGACTTTCTCAGGGAGCACTAACCAAAGCAATTGTTTCCAGAAAACCTGGAGGGGCTGGAGAGATGGATTTGTGGTTAAAAGCACATACTGCTCTTGTAGAGGACCCAAATTCAGATTTCAGCATCCATCATGGGACATTCATAACTAACTACCTGTAGCTTCAGTTCCAGAGAGATATGATTCCTCTGGCCTTCATACACACACACATAGACACACACGCATGCATGCACACACACGCGTGCACACATACACTTTAAAAATAATACTAGTAGCTGAGCGGTGGTGGTGCATGCCTTTAATCACAGCACTTGAGAGGCAGAGGCAGGCGGATCTTTGTGAGCTCGAGGCCAGCCTGGTCTACAGACGACAGACTCCAAAACTACACAGAGAAACCCTGTTTTGAAAAACCAAAATAACAACAACAACAACAACTTTTTAAAACTCCGAATAAAAACTTAGTTGGCCCTCCTTCAGAGGCAGTGAAGCTGACCATGACAGCGCTGTGGACTCCAAGATTCCTGAGAGTGAGGGAAGGGTCGTTATCAAGAGACGGGAGGGTAAGAAAATCATCATTGAAACCTTGGAGAATATAACATGGTTAGTGTTATTATAAGACTTCTTAGCCAGGCATGGTGGTACAGGCCTTTAATCCCAGCACTCAGGAGGCAGAGGCAGGGTGATCTCTGTGAGTTCAAGGCCAGCCTGGTCTACAAAGTGAGTTCTGGGACAGCCAGAGCTGTTACACAGAGGAAATCTTGTCTCAAAACAAAAACAAAAACAAAAAACCAAGTCAAACCAAACCAAACAAAACAAAACCCCCCAAACCCCAACCTCTAAATGATTCACTTCTGAGTCCCTGACTGCAGTGCCAGGTAGCCCACAAAGTTTTTGTTTTGTTTCTCTGTAGGCACTTGGGATCCACAAAGGGGTAATCACACGTGCAACAGCTATAAATGTAACCGAGAAGCCGGCTGTGTCAGTAGACTCAAAGTTCACAACTGTAGAAGTCTTTTGTTTGGTCCATGTGTAAAACACACACATTTTCTCTGAATGCTTTTGAAGAGTCTCTGGAAATGGTGTCTTTGTCATCTTGACGGTACAGTAGAGGAAAGAGAGACTTAGAGAAATCATCTGTAGCCCAAGAGCATAAGAAAGGAGCCGGCAGGATGAGGGGCTGAGCCCAGTTCTGCTCTTTCCTCATTCTCTCCCACCGCCATTCATTCAGGCAATTCTTATGGGCTATCTATCATATGCCAGGCACTTCCCTAATAAAAAGGTCTCTTTGCACTGGCTGCTCTTCCAGAGGTCCTGAGTTCAATTCCCAGCAACCACATGATGGCTCACCACCACCTGTAATGAGATCTGGTGCTTTCTTCTGGCCTGCAGGCATACACACAGACAGAACACTGTGTACATAATAAATAAATCTTTTTTTTAAAAAAAATACAACCCAAAACATTAATAAAAAATAAAATAAAAGGGCTCTTTATAAGAACAGCAAAGTAAAAGTTAACCATTTTTATAATCCATTTCTAAACCCCCCGAACTTCAGCCGATGCGGAGAAGGCCTCGTAGCTTATTTGTATGACTTTATGGTAATCTTCACTATTATAAAGATAAAAGTTAACTTTTAAAGAAAAGTTAGGAAAATCTTCTGTTAAAAAATATTGGTATACCTTTGGATGAATGCTGTCTAAAAAGGTTTTAAATACTCCTTTTCAATAAATTTTATTATAACTGCTTGCTAATAGAAAAACGATATTCTACTTAGGACTGAAAATAAACTCTAACACTGAAAATTGCCACTTTATAGTGTTGTAGAATGTTATTTTAAGATGTGTTACATTTGTTTATGCTGTGGAACATTTGTTTAATGATGCAAAGGTCTGTTGCATTCTTTTACGTTACATTTGTTTAACTCTGTGAAGCTGTGACACTTTGCCTGTCTAAAACACCGGATGGTCTAAAAAAGTGTTGAACAATGGATAGCAAGGCAGGAGAAAAGATAGGCGGGGCTGGCAGACAGAATAAATAGGAGGGGAAATCCGGGAGAAAGAGGAGCAAGAAAGAAGGAGAGGAGGACATCAGGGGCCAGCCACCCAAGCGTCTAGCCGGCGGCCGGCCAGCCAGCCAGACACCAACCCAGCCAGCCACCCAGACAGCCAGCCACCCAGACAGCCACCCAGCCAAGCATGGAGTAAGAGTGAAGGTAAAAGAAAAGGAAAAAGCCCAGAGGCAAAAGGTAGTTGGGATATGTAGTGATATTTTGTTTTTGCTTTAACAAATAAAGCTTGCCTGACATTCAGAGTACAGAGCTAGCCACGAGTTAGCCACAAAGGCTAGGCAACGGTGGCACCTTTAATCCCAGTACTCGGAAGGCAGAGGCAGAAGGAGCTCTGTGAGTTTAAGGACACCCTTGGATACACAAGATCGATCCAGTCTGAAAGAGAATCAGAGTCAGATGGTGGTGGCTCAAACCTTTAATCCCAGAACTAGGGAGGTGGAGACAGGAAGGCTTGACTGGATGAGGAATATAAACCGGGAGGGGACAGGAGGTCATGTCATTCAGTCTGAGGTTTCCTGGAGACAGGATCGCCCATTCGGTCTGAAGAATCGGCAGAGGTAAGAACTAATGGCTGGTTGCTGTGCTTCTCTGATCGTGAGGTAAACTTTATTTGTTAAAGCACAAACAAAATATCACCACGGAGATAATTTTAGAAAAGCCAGCAAGAAACAAGCCAAGCTAAAAACCAGGCATTCATAAGTAATTATAAACCTCCAAGTGTGATTTATTTGGGATCTGGGTGGCAGACACCTCAAAAGAACAAAGAGTCAAAGAGAAAAAATAACAAACAACAACATTGTATTTTCCTTAATAATAAATCACATAATTATTCAAGCATCTTTAACAAAAATTTGATAACTTTTCCCTAGGAGAATGGTGAGCTATTATAATGCATAAAGTTGTGACGGCTGCTATGACGGGTGTTCCTGGTGATCAGCTTGACTGTCTCTGGAATGAGCTACACTCCAGGAGTGGAGGACACATTGTGAGAGTGTTTCTGCTTGCTTTGAAGTGGGTGGACCTTTGGGGTGGGACGACACAGGCTTTTGATCCAGATCTGGAGGCCGGATGACACACCTTTAATCTCGGCCACATCTTCTGCTGGGAGTCTATAGACAGACTTGGAAGAAGGACAGTTTTGCTCTTTGCTTGGTTGCCCTCACCTTGCTAACACATCTACTCTTCACTGGCATTAGAGCCTATTCTTCGAGATTCCAGCATACATAGACCAGCAACTGAGATACCCAGCTTTGTGGGGCTGCGCAGCTACTAGATTCCTGGACTTTCTGTATATATGTGACTCTAGAGAACCCTGACTAATGCAGCTACTCTCTTGTTACTGTGTTTTATTTAGTTAGGATGGAGATTTAAATATTTTTGCTTATCTCACTCCCCAGGACCCACATGGTAGAAAGAGAATCCTCACCAGTGAGTTGTATTTCCACATGGCACACTGGGCCATACACACACACACACACACACACACACACACACACACACACGAATACATAACTAAGCAAATGTGATTTAAAAGTGATGGCAGACATGACAGCTCATTAGTACAAGTCTTACAGCCTGACTTTAGACAGTAGAACCCAGATAAAAATGGAATGAGAGAACCACCTTTATAAACTGTCCTCAGACCTCCACATGGGCACAGCACACGAATGTCTACACACAGATGATCCACACTCTCACACACTAAAAAATAAATAATTTTAGATTAAATATTGTCATAAGCAAAACTATACAAAATTCTGATGCCAATTCTACAGAACAGCTTTCTTTCTGATGAATTTTCTTTCTTTTATTCATTTTTTCATTTATTAAAGATTGATTTTTTTCCTCACATAATATACCCTGATTATGGTTTCCCTTCCTTTACTCCTCCCTCCCAGTTCCTCCCCACATCCCCTCCCCTCTAGATCCATTCCCTTTCTGCCTCTCATTAGAAAAGAACAGGCTTCAAAGATAAAATATAATAAGATAAAACAAAAACTAACACATAGGAATTGAACAAAACAAATAAGCAGAAGGAAGAGAGGTCAAGAGAAGGTACAAGAAACAAGAGACCTGCGTGTTCACGCTCTCAGGAATCTCCTAAAAACACTAAGCTGGAAGTCATAACACATACACAGCGAACTGGTACAGACTGGTGTGGGCGCTGTGCGTGCTGCCTCGGGCTCAGAGTTCATCTGAGCTTCCACCACATTGATTTAGAGATCCTTGTTTTCTTGTGTCCTCCATCCCTTCTGGCTCTTACAACTCTTTTTGCCTCCTCTTCTGCGTGTTTCGCTGTGGACTGAGAGGAGGGATTTGATGGAGATATCCCTTTGAGGGCTGAGTTGAAGCAGCTTTCTTTTCTTTTTTTTTCTTTCTTCCCTCCCTCCTTCCTTCCCTCCCTCCCTTCCTCCCCCCCCCCCTTTTTTTTTTCCAAGACTAGGATTCTCTGTGTAACCCTGGATGTCCTGGAACTTGATTTGTAGACCAGGCTGTCCTCAAACTCACAGAGATCAGCCTGCCCCTGCCTCCCGAATGCTGGGATTAAAAGCATGCACCATCACTGCTGGGCCTGGAATTGCTTTTTTAAATTAAAATTTTTTTTTTTCATTTTCAAGACAGGGTTTCTCTGTATAGCCCTGGCTGCCCCGAACTCGCTTTGTAGAGCAGACTGGTCAGAGATCCACCTCTCTCTGCCTCCTGAGTGCTGGGATTAAATGTGTGTACGACCACACCTGATTTAAAATATTATTTATTTAGATGGATCTTGTATAGCTCAGGCTGGCTTCAAATTCTCTATGTAGTTGAGAAAGACCCTGAGCACGTAGCCCTCCTGCTTCTGATTCCACATGCTGAGATCACAGGATGGACCCCCACATCTGTATCTCCATATGCTGAGATCACAGGATGGACCCCCACATCTGTGTCTCCATATGCTGAGATCACAGGATGGACCCCCATATCTGTGTCTCCATATGCTGAGATCACAGGATGGACCCCCACATCTGTATTTTTACTTCCTGAGATCACAGGATGCATTGTGAGATGCTGGAGATTAAACCTGGAACTCTGTCCATGCAAAACCAGCCCTCTGCCAACTCAGCTGCATACTCGGCTCTCTTTGCCGGTGCTGGGACTCTCTCTGCTGGGGGGTGGGGGGGGATTGCTATACAAATAATGCACTCATTGAGCTGTACTTCTAGCCCTGGTGACTTCTTTCTTTTTTTAAGATTTATTTATTTTTACCTTTTTTATTTGTATGGGTGTCTTGTCTGCATGCATGTTTGTGCAACACGTGCATGCAATGCCCACACAGGCCAGAAGAGGGTGTGTGATCCCCTAGAACCGGGGTTCAGAAGGTTTGTGAGCCACCATGCTGGGCTGGGAACAAACTGCCTGTCCTTTGAGAGAAGCTGGTGTTCTTTCGAGCACTGAACCCTATCTTCTACCCACTGAGACTTTTCTAAAAACCACGTTAGGAATCATATTGATACTGTGTATTTAAAACTGACCAAGATAGAATACTATTTTCTAGAATTCTAATAAAGGGCACTAAGAGAAAAGGCCTAAGCAAATACAATTAGCTTGTCTTTAAATCATTTACGTCAATGGACAGACACTTGTGGCTGAGGTAAATATTTGAGTCTGTTACTTACGACACATGCTGCCCCTCCACGTACAGGATGTTTGCTTTCGAAATGACTACTCTCCTATAGTTGCTCTTGATTTTAATTTAACAACAGACTATTATTATGACTCAACTTAAACATTAAATGTACTGTCTCTATAAACAGACAAATATTGATCATAGCAACGTAGAAATAAAGAAATAAGAAATAAACTGTAAATTAACTTAAAAGTATCAGTTTGAAGATTCTCTATAATCATTGGTTAAAATAGTTCACAAAAGATGTAGCCTTATATTTTATTTACATTCATTTTGTTACCAAAACAATCTAAGGTAACTTCCAAAAACTATATAAAATGTATGTAGAATATTTTTTCTATGGTTATTACTAACAAATAAAAAAATCAGTATTTCCCAACATTTCTAGTGCATACTACTAAAAGAATGACTTATTTAAATGTTTTTCTTTAGATTCATTTGTTTTATGTGTTTGAGTGTTCTGCTTGCATGTGTACATGTGTACTCCATGCATGCCTGATGCCTAAGGTGGTCAGAAGAGGGCATTGGATCCTCTGGAACTGGAATGATGGATGGTTGGGAACCGCCATGTGAGTGTTGGGAATTGAACCCAGATCTTACCAGCTGAGCCATCCCTCCAGCCCAAGAAACACAGGCTTGCAGAAGAGAACGCACAGTGTCTAAAGTAATTTATGGAACAAACCTGTCCCTTTCATTGTTACCTGTGGTCTCATGAAACTATTCTTCATTTTTATCCACAAACACATGTATGACACTATTATTATTTTAGAAAAACCAATGATTTTCTTTTACTATTTAATATATATATTTATATGTTATACTTGGGATTATATATATTATATATCATTGATATATATTTACCTATTATATTTGGGCTTTATTTAAAATTCTCTGTCTTGAGTTAAGAAAAGTTTAAAAGGGCCAGGCATGGTGGTGTATGCCTTTAATCCCAGCACCTGACAGGCAGAGCCAAGCAGATCCCTGAGTTTGAGGCTAGCCTGGTCTACATAGTAAATTCCAGCACAGCTAGGGCTACACAGAGAAACCCTATTTCATAAATATAAATAAATAAGTAAATTAAAAATAAAAATTAAGAACACTTCACTGTTTTTTTAAAGAAGCAAAGTAAAGCTTATGAAAATTCAGAGTGTCCGGGATCTCTCACTCCATACAAACTCAATCATCCATATTATTATTATTCTCGGAAATTTTTATTTCTTCACCTGTATTTTTTTTTTTTTTGGTTGTTTGAGACAGGGTTTCTCTGTAGCATTGGGGCCTGTCCTGGAACTAGCTCTTGAAGACCAGACTGGCCTCGAACTCACAGAGATCTGCCTGCTCTCCTGTATTTTACAGAGAACTATAAATAAGATTTAAATTGTTATCTTATGATGATTTTAAGGCACTCCAAATGATTTTAAAAAAACCTGTGGAGTTGAATAATTTCATAAATATTGGTAGTAGAAGTCCAAGTTTCTAATTTCATGGATTAAATTGACTATATAATACAATTCTCCATTTCACCCTGCTAACAGTTAACAATGTTTTCTTGGTATTTTATTACATTAAAAAGTTTTTATGGGCCCGGGGATGTAGTTCAGTGGCCGAGTAATTGCCTAGCCTGCAAGACCCTCAGTTTGAACCTGAGCTCCAGACAGGAGAAGAAAAAAGAAGAAATAAAAAAAAAAAGAAAAGATTTTGTAAGCTCTGCTTCAACCCAATTTTTTTCCTTAAAATGCAGATGAAAATGCTTGCACTGAAAATGCTTGCACTAAAAGTGCTTGCACTGAAAATGCTTGCACAGAAAATGCTTGCACAGAAAATGCTTGCACAGAAAATGCTTGCACTAAAAGTGCTTGCACAGAGACTTCTAGCCTGGGTTTGGGACTGTGCTTACTTAGCAAGCACATGGCCCTGGATAAATCTCCAGGAGCACAAAGAAAACAATTCTAATCTAATATGTAACATTTGAAAAAATTACAACATTATATTTTAAAGCTTAACAAACCAATGAAACTACGAGAAAAAACTGAGTGCAGGGGAAGAAACAGTAGGAAAGTTGTATCTGTTTTGTGGTGCTTGCTTTCTCAACAGTCAGAAAATTGTTGTGAAGTTATTATAACGATGCAAAGGCTGTTCAGAAAAATTCTATCCATGATGAAATGTGAGAAGTGGAGACACTAAGGTTTCCTAGAAATTACTTTTTTGGCTGAATTGTTTACAAAATTGGTTCAGGTCTATGTTTTATTTTGGAAGGAGAAATAGAATATGCATTTTGTTGAAAATAACATATTCATTAACAATCATAATTAAAATGTTAAGTTCTCGACTAGTATTATTTTAAATTGTATATGTATTTTAAAATTCTAAAACTTCTATCTACTGTCAGCAACAGTCTCCCTGTAATGTATATAACCTGTCGCTTCTCTGGGCTGCTCTAAAGTACCTCAGACACCTAGGCGAGGTCATCAAGTCCATCTTCGTCAAGCTGCAGAGTGCAGACTTGTGATGGAGGGTTCTTCAGAGTCAAGTTCCCACCAGAAGGTCCACATCTCGCAGAAGTGGGGCTTCAGCAAGTTTCATGTAGGTATGGTTGCCAAGCTCATCCCTGATGGCTTTGGGGGCAAATACCCCCCCCCCCCGTTATATCATGGTTCCCCAGAAAGGCAAGCTCTGCACCCCTGAGGGCTTCCACCGCTGAATTCTACATCCCACCAAAGCATGCTCATTAATAAATCTCACATCTATCCTGAAAACAAACAAACCTTTTTTCTGGATCTTTCTTTGCTAAGCTCTTTCAAAATCATTTGCATTTTTGTGGGTTTGTTTTTAGCTATGTTAGGGTCTGATCTAGGGCCTTGTATGCACTCAGCAAGTGTTCTGTTGCTGAGCTACAGCCTCTGTCTCTTTTAAAATTTAATTTTCTTTTAAATGCTTATTTTAAGTGAGTTCAAAGTACATTTAACATAGTCTTTTTAGTGTTTATAATGCATTTAATTCAAACCATTCCTTCTACATGTAATGTTCCTGCTGGAATGTATCATTTGATAAGTGAATATAGTCAACTCCTGCAGTTTATAAGCAAGGACAGAGTCTCGTTATCTGAGATTTCATCTATAAAACATTCCTTTCCCTTTTCTCGGTTTGTTTTGATTTTCCTTTGAAAACTTAATTTCATTGATTAAAATAAATGAGACTATTTACACTTTAAATTTTAATATGTGAAAAGCATGTTCTCAAAATGCAAACTTTAAAAATTATTGCTATAGGCAATGATATTACCTGGCAAAGGCTTATTTGTTTGTGTTTTGCTGGAATTCATGGATCTAATCAAAATTCCAATTTCTGAGGCCTGAGAATATATCTAGCAGCCAAGAAGGAAGATATAGTCAGAGAGGCCTGTTGTGGTTAAGATGTAAAACACCTGGAAACCAAACAGCTTCTGGGCACTGCAGTTGCTGATCCTGCTCTGTGGGAATCAGTGTAGCTAAGGAAGTCTTAAGGGAAGATAAACCTAGTTCATCTTTCTCCTTCCCATTCACACCCACTTCTTATTTTTAATTCACTCTCTTCCTTTATCTCTTAAAAATATCCTAACAATGTAGTGGACAGGCTGACCCGTGAGGACTTTGATATACTCCTCAGTACAGACTTGTCCTCGTGAGGACTTTGATATACTCCTCAGCACAGACTTGTCCTCGTGAGGACTTTGATATACTCCTCAGCACAGACTTGTCCTCATGAGGACTTTGACATACTCCTCAGCACAGACTTGTCCCCACGTGCCTGCGCTTCAGTTTCACCCTCAGCTGAACCACGGTCATAGCTGACACCCATCAGTGATGTGGGAAACTGAAGCTGTGATCTTCATAATTCAAACACGCGTGCATGCACGCACACACACAGAGGCAGAGAGAGACAGAGACAGAGAGAGAGGCAGAGAGAGACAGACAAACACACACAGAGACAGAGAGAGAGACAGAGGCAGAGAGACAGACAGACAGACAGAGAGAAGCAGAGAGAGACAGACAGACACACACACAGAGGGACAGAGAGAGACAGAGAGACAGAGAAAGACGCAGAGAGAGACACACACAGAGAGAGACAGAGAGACAGAGGGAGAAAACTGTGCTATTGAGGGCCTATGTTCATTGTCTAACTAGAGTACTTAATCTATTTTCTAGAACTTGCTAGATGACTGACCAACTCCTAATTGTCACAGCTGTTCAGTGTGATAGAAATAAAATCGATGTTGTTTCAGGAGTAAACTTGCTTTTAACACCTTTTTTTAACGGTAAATATCTGCCACTTCGGCCACTTGATGAGTTTAAAGACAAATTAGTGCTCCCATTAGTGCGGAAACTCCAAGACATGGAATGCAGTCCACCCTTCTCTCCTTGGATCATGAAATGCAGTGCATCCTTTTCTCCTTGGACCATGGAATGCAGTGCACCCTGTTCTCCTTGGACCATGGAATGCAGTGCACCCTGTTCTCCTTGGATCATGGAATGCAGTCCATCCTTTCTCCTTGGATCATGGAATGCAGTGCATCCTTTTCTCCTTGGACCATGGAATGCAGTGCACCCTTTTCTCCTTGGACCATGGAATGCAGTGCACCCTGTTCTCCTTGGACCATGGAATGCAGTGCACCCTGTTCTCCTTGGATCATGGAATGCAGTCCATCCTTTCTCCTTGGATCATGGAATGCAGTGCACCCCTTTTCTCCTTGGATCATGGAATGCAGTGCACCCCTTTCTCCTTGGATCATGGAATGCAGTGCACCCTTTTCTCCCATGCACACACTCTCTCCCCCTCATTTCTTCCTAGTTTCCTCATCTCTAAATTAAGATTTGTCTTCATCTTTGATAACTGACATTTGCTCATTTCCATTTTCTTCTCACAAAGCATGTCCTCATTTCTCTTTCACAACGCTGGCATGTGTAACTCAGATATTCCCACGTAACTACTGTTTTGCTTTAAAGTAAGAACTTGGGCATCTTCGTATAAAAGTTACCCTGAAGCCCTAAAGGGAAGGAATTATTTACTAATATGCAGAAAGCCAGTCTAGTTGCAAAGACCTGATACTGCAGACATGTAACTTGACGCCCACACAGTCCCTCTAGTTACACCCTCTTCTTACTCTTTCTTCAGTGGCTGACAGAGCCACAGCCTGGCCCCGTGGCAGCAGGTCCCACATTTCAGACACACAAAAGACTTGTCATGATCTTGACTACAGAATTTTCTATTTGCAAGTTTTAACAAAATTTGTACCCTTCTTTCAGGAAAGGCCTTGAGATGTTCCTTTAAAAAAATATCTTATCAGCGTGATGTTTTAGTCTTTTTGAACCTTAGAATTAAACTATTTAATTTTCATTTTTGTTCAATTTTGAAGTTCTTATACTTTATATGTATTCATTTAAAATGAGAGATAGTACAGAATGGTGAAAAATCTTATCAAAATGGAAATTAAGCTATTTAGTATTTAATTGCAATGCCTTAAATTAAAATTTAAGGAGAAAAACCAAAATGCTCGTGCCAAATCACGATCATGACTTTTCTGAGTGCTTTAGAGAACATTTTTTTTTTCATGGACTTCTGCTTCTGTGGCTCTAATTTCTTTAAGTCACCTCACATTTCACCTTTCCTCCCATAGTGACTCTGACTCCATTGAATTTAATTTGCATTTTGTTCTTAAATACACATATAAGGACTAAGTTAGACTACCTTAAGGAAATTGTTCTATGCATCTAAATTAATTACTGTAGCAATGGCTGTTTTAGAAATTATTTGAGATTTCATTTTATATTTAACTTGAAAATAAAAGCTTTAGTGCCCCTCTTAATATTCAGGTCACTTGAACTCTGAAATGTTTTTGACCTCAACTATTCAAAGGTCATGCATAACCCAGTTAAATGTCCTTTAAACTGTCCAGTTACAGTAAAGGACAATGGAAAAAAAACCAATAAATTCTATTTTCATTAGTGAAATTTTTAAGAGTTTATTATAATTATTCATTAAAAAAACATATTGGGAGCAATAAGCAAAATGTTTTTTGTTTTGTTTTGGTTTTTGGTATGGGTAATCTTTAGATATTTGTTGCCTTCTTCTCTCTCCGAGAACGAGCAGGTTGTTTGATGGGCAGGAATCAAATAGGCCCTCTTTCCTATAGTCTGGTAAACTTTGGCATATCTTGTAGGCCTTCCTGAATATTAGCTTTAATTTCCTGTCCACAGATGTCTAATGGCCTCCTTAAACTACAGGATACCTCCTCTCAGTTTGCTTTGTACAAAAGCAAAAGTACTTGTTCACCTAAAAATTGTTTCTTAATTCATAAAACTAACAAATGTACAATGCTAAGACCTTTGGGGAAGGCTGATCACAGAGATCATATTAAAGTCCAGGTCAACTGTCATTGTAACGGCAGTGCAGTGGCCAGCATTGAGTTGCTAAAACAAACAGAATGTTCAAAGGATACAACATTCTCTGAAACTCTAAAACATGCTTTTAAAAATGATGCTTTTGAGTTCTTGAAATAATATCTAGGTTCTTAAAAAGTAAAACAAATTTATCAGTATGTGGTACTTCAGTATTTGTAACAATAGAAGCAAGGTCCATTGTTGACATGAAGATGTTTGAATGCTGTTATTTTCAGCTCCCCCCAAGTCTTCTTTTAAAATGCCCTTTGAGGTCAGACACAGTCCATTGGCTTTGAGTCTGCAAAAATTTGTAAAGTTTAATGAAGTTTGGTTTCAGCCTGGAAACAAAATTGTTAAGTACTTACTTGCTCACTTTGAGAATGTTATTCAGTTTCTAGCAACATAAAATGCATTGATTTTACCACTGTGGCCAAGGAAGTCTGCAGCATGACTTTGAATGCACATGTCTCTATACATGGCAATGGCTTGTCAAAGACACACGTGCTCATTAAATGAAATATTTAGTCCTGTGTCTTCACCAAAGGGAATACAAAGAAATTTAAATGGTAAATGTTAGAGTAAGAAAACCCAGTTATTAGCATGAGAAAACATTATGGTTAAATTTTTGGGAGACCTGGAAATGCAACCATTTTTGGGGCCTAACGCATGAATCTCTTGATACAGAAGAGCCATACCCTCTGCGCACTGGCACGTGGGCAGGAGGGTGATGTGAGGCCATGGGAGACAACCACCGTGAGTTTCTTAGCTTTGCAACCCCTTGTTTGCTACTCTTTTCAACGACAGCATCTTAGAAGCCCATGCTCACACATTTATCTTTCCATTTTTGATTCTAGACTATGATCAGAGCTATCAGCTCTAATTCTATTTGAATGCTAACACTCGGTGGTCCTAAAATGTGTAATAAACAGAATGTTTCAGTGTTGTTAATATTAACATATAGATGGTTCTGCCCTGTAAAATCAAGTTATCTCGAAATTTTTCAACTGACATTTTATGAGGGTGCAGAATTTAAAAAGAAATAGAGACGTGGAAAGAAAGAAGAGCACAATTAATACGTGTTTGTTTCCTAAGAACCCTAAGGAGACTTCTAAGCCTTCCCCGCTGTGTTCTCACCTGGAGACGACTGCTCCTGCTTTCAAAGTTCGGCTGAGCAGCGCTATTCAGCTTGTTGGAGGCTAAAACGTTGCGTGCTGTTACTGTGAAGTGGGGTACTGTCCACACGTCGGTGAGTCGTGGCGTATTGACTTCATTAATAATAACCTTTCCCCCACAAATAGGCACCGAAATTAAGGCAAACAAGAGTGGTTCATGTTGAATCTGACGTTATGTGTAATTTCTCCGGAAGAGTAAAACACGTTTCTTGTTCCATGGCCCTTTCCTCCATCCTTCAAAAACTGGATTTTTTTTTTTAAGTTCTCAAACTCTCTTTAAAAAAAAAAAAGCCTAACGTATTTTTACTTCGTGGTTTTCTTTACAAAGAACTATTCTTGTTCTCCTAAGCCAACTTCGTAGTAAAAAAAAAAGGGATGAGGGGGGGGGAGTTAAACTTTATACAGGATTTGTCTTTGAAGTTATGGGTATCTGAAAAGGTAACTCATTTCTACTGAAGATCTTGCCGTTCCTAAGCGTACTTTACTAAGATAACCATCTCATATATATTATGAAGACTCTACTGAGTAATTAAAGTCACGGACGTAATAAGTTTAGGAGCACAGAATTTATATGACAGTGCGTTTGAAAGATATTTATATGAAGTAGCATATAAAAATTTTAATAATCCTGTCAAATATGTTCATGAATAATTTATTAATCTGCCAATTGTTAAGTACGGCGCGCTCACACCCGCTCTTTATGCCTGTGTCTCCGTGCACATAACACAGGAATCTATTGCCATATTCCTGAAATGACAAAGACGAGGTAAAATTGGTGTATTTAGCTGTCTACAGTCCCGCAAAAGGGCAGCGCTGTGGGTTAGGTCGGCGAGTAAGACACCCAGCAGTCTCCCGCTGTCCCGAAGCCCCGCTTCTCGCCGCGGTGGCGGTGGACTGATTCCTTGCCTCCCAGCCCCGGGCCCCTTGGGGACAGAGCGGGTGCGGTTCCAGGTGAGCGCCAAGTGAGTCCACTGGGCGTCTTCGGTCGCCGAGGCCGAGGCCAGCGGCTCCAAGAGAGTAGGAAAGGCCGGCGCGCCCGGGGCAAGGCCCGCAGAGCGGCCGAGGCAGAGAGGCCCAGCCGCCGCCCGAGCTTGGCCCGAACCCTCCCGAACCTCCTCGAGCCGCCTCCCGAACCTCCCCGAACCGTCCCGAGCCATCGCCGAACCTCCCCGAGCCGCCCGGCCGCGGGCGCGCGCGACCGATCAGCTGGGCGCGCGTCGCGAGTCACGTGGTGCGCATGTCGAAGGTCACGGCGCGCTCACAATGGAGCTCTCCGAGTATGTGCAGAGAGGCTTCCAGACGCTGGCGGATCCCGGCTCCTTTGACTCCAACGCCTTCGCGCTTCTCCTCCGGGCGGCTTTCCAGAGCCTGCTGGACGCCCGGGCGGACGAGGCCGCGCTAGGTAAGCGGCTCGCCCGCCGCCGTGGCCTGGGCGGAGGGGCGCCCGGCAGAGCCGCCAGCCCGGCGCCGTGGGCACAGCCCCGGTCCCGGCAAGTCCCCGGGCTTTGCCCGGCGCTCGGTCCGAGTGTGGGGACCCGAGCGGGCCCTGAGCTCCCTTCTGCCCCTGCGGGGCACCTGCAGGCGGCCGGCTCCACGCTCCTGGCCTGGTTTTCCTGCCACTCTCTTTGTTCCTTTGTAAAGCCGCCTTCAAGTCTTGTTTGTGGCCTAAATGTGTGGGGTTTTCAGCCTTCTCGGAGCGGCGGCTGTTTTGACACTTGGACTTCAACTGGGGAGGTCCTGTGATTCAGGCTCCCTGGGCTGGACTGGAGGGGGTTGAAAAGGGTCAGTTTCGGCTGGGTCAAACAGCATTGACATTTTCCACCTAGAGAACACCTCCGGATCCTGCGATCACTGCAACACTGAAGTTGTGTGTTAAATCCAGCTTCCCCTCCCAGAACCTTCAAGTAGGGCGCATAATGGTTTTTGTTTTGCAGCGGTTACCAGGAAGAGAGACAGTTTAAATGCCTGTCTGGTCGCAAAATGCCGTTGTCATGGATTAAGAGCGTACTTTAAGACAAATCACTTCTAGGTTATTTCCTTAAATGTATCAACACAATTCAGATCTGTTGTGTCTGTCCCCCGCCCCCACCCCTCACCCCCGGTTTTATACTCGACACTTGGACAAAAAGTATGAAAGTGGAAGCTGTTTTTCAAGCAAAAAATAGTAACCACCACCTGGGTTAATCTCCGAGAGGGTTGTGTGTGTGTGTGTAAATAGTGCGATTTTGAAATTTCTGTTGTACATTCTAATGTATGCTACTTTCCTGTCAAGCTTCCTTGGTGTATTTATGTCCACGGAACCAATTACTCTTAAAATATCATTTTTTGAAAATTGTTCATTTTGAAATTTACATTATGTAAACTACCTTCAGTTTCTCCTTTGCTTTCAGTCCACCCAGCAACCACTGCCCTTTTTCTTTGAGGCCTGGTATTTTTAAAAATATTGGGATAAAAATATTGGGATAAAAATAAAAGGTGATGGAAAGAGATTGACAGCACATTATTGATGTATTCTGCTTATTGTTGTGCACCTGACCTTGTTCATCCCGTTCATTTACACTTGAATTTTTGTTACCTTTTTTTCAAAGGAAGCTTTACCCAAACCAAAATAATCCCTCTTAGGGACAGGGGTCTAAAGAATTTGTAATCATTAGCAATTAATTTATTTTAGATCACCCAGGCTTGAAACACATCGACCCTGTGGTTTTAAAGCATTGTCATGCAGCTGCTGCAACTTACATACTGGAGGCAGGGAAGCACCGGGTTGACAAATCCACTCTAAGGTACAGGCTTTATCTAAATGCCCATTTACTTTGTAGGTGGTATCTTTGCAATTGTAACTTCAATCACTTTTTAAAGACAGAGACTAAAACCTTGGTGCCCCCCCCCCCCCCCCCCCGCAGCACTTACCTCGAAGACTGTAAATTTGACCAGGATCGGATAGAAATATTTTGTACGGAATATCAGGTTACGTACTTTAAACTTTTAAATTAGCAATTAGTCCCCTTTCCCCTGCTCTTGTTTGTAAAAACGTGTTTTCTTTCTTTTTTCCCCCTTCCCAGAATAATAAGAATTCTCTTGAAACCCTGCTGGGAAGGTAGGTACTGTATTAGGTGACAAGCTGGGGCACTTTTCACTTGTGGGTCATGAATAGAGCGCGCTGGTGTGAAACAAAACAGGGCCAAAAATCCTGGGATCCTAACCCAAAATAAAAGGGCCAAAGGGCATGTGGACCAGTTGAAGTTAGACTAATGTTTTTAAAGATAGAATTTGATATAACCTTAGATGCTTTTACTGCTTTTACTCTTTGGAATCTGATGACGAAGTTGAGCAGAACTTTAAGTTCAGAGTGGGATGAAGTGGTTGAGGAGAGAAGACATGGTTTAGTAGATACTGAAAGGTTTTCTGTAGACACTACAAAATTACCATTGTCTTTCAGTATAGGCAGAGCTCTCCCTCATGTAACTGATGTTTCCTGGCGCTTGGAATATCAGATAAAGGTAAAGTTTAACAAACTCTTTGTAGAGGGATATAGGGAACTTTCCTTTTTTTAGGTTAAATCCTAGTGTTTTCTGTTGTTTTAGACCAATCAACTTCATAAGATGTACCGACCTGGATATCTGGTGACCTTAAATGTAGAGGTATGTACAGACCCTGGTCTACAAGTTATGTGCAACACAAGTGTACATTGCCTTCTAATAAACAGCATTTTTCTTCTTCCATAGAACAGTGACTCCCAGTCCCACCCAGAGATTAGCTTTAGTTGCAGCATGGAACAGTTACAGGTACAGTATCAGGATCTCTGAATATGCTTTTTCCTGTTTGAGAACTGTAGTCCATCTATCATCAGATAATGAAGGTTGGTTCAGGGTTTAATGGCAAAGGGAGAATGGAATGCAGAAATGCAGCAGATTTTTTAAAAAGTATTTTTTAAAAGTATTTTTAGAAGTATGATAGTAATATTTCCAATAGCATGTATTTGCTGTTTTCTCTAATTAAAATAGACTTCTCAGTAAAATTTATCATGTGTCTGATTCATCAAAACTGAGCAAAAGTAAGAACAAGGGTTTAAAATGCCTTTCACAAAGTAATCCTCCAAAGTTGTATTTTGAAAGCTGTAGTTTTAAATTACTCTATAAAGGGAAAGTCACCTAAGTTCTTTAAACTTTTTATATTGTTAATGTAAAACTGAAGAAATTGAATTTTCGTTGACTGGTGGATATGACAACGAATTTCTTTCTTACCAGTTAAATAAAGTGAAGATCATCCCTGGAAATTTGATGAAATTGAATATTCCAGAGACATCTACAGCCATTTTATTGTAAATATTAGCGAAATTTTAAAAGGTTAGAAAATGTGTGTGAATCAGAACCTTTCTTAGAGAAATTGAGACATGACTTAGATAGTCTCTGGCTGCAAAAATTTTGTGAGAAATTCTCTTTTAATTAGAACTTGAATAGCTGATTCGAAGACAAGGTCCTGTGGGGAAAGCGCTTCTTCTGATTTGCCAACGGTTAAACTCCGCTGTAAAGGTGTTCTTCCGAGTTTTCTTCTTGCCGCTGGCTCCAAGTTGGGGGCTTCCTTACTTGTATCCCAAAATTGTGACATGAGTGTACATCTTTTAGGACTTGGTGGGAAAACTTAAGGATGCTTCAAAAAGCCTGGAAAGAGCAACTCAGCTGTAACTTGGGACCCCAGGAGCCCAGAGGAAAAGCAGACGCGCCTTGCTCCTGCAGGACAGTGGGAGCTGGATGTCATTTTCAGGAGAAAAAGAGCGCCCTTTCGAAGTTACGACACCCATTAAGTTTTGGCACGTTTTTACACATGTGAAATGGTTAGGAGAGATACTCTTAAGCATCTGAATTTTCAGTATTAACAAGCATTCCTTTCTGAGCGTTTTGAAGCCCTATCAAAGTATCGGTCCCTGAATAAATAAGGTGGTGTTCCCACCAAAGGGCGGTGTTCGGTCTGGAGTTTGTGTGTGAGTGACGACTGTGTGTGCGAAGCAGCTCCGAGTGGCGCTGCCTCGGGACGCCCGCCTCCCCGGGTCAGGCACCGCGGGAAAGGTGTGCGGGGAGCCGCGCTCGCAGCCGGGGCGGCCCGTTACCTGCTCCCGGCCCGCCCGATCCTGCGCGCGGAGCCAGCCCGGCCGCTCCCCGCGCGCGCCTCTCCCGGGTCGCCAGCGGGCGGGGCGGCCGCTGTTGTTTGCGCGGGCCTGAGTCGGCGCAGGTTCGGCGGGGCCTAGCGGGGGCAGCGGCCGGGCGCCCCCGGCGGCGGGCCCCGCGGACGTGTGCTCCGCGAGCGGGAGACACGGTGGGGGCGGGGCGGGGCGGCGTGCGGGGCCGAGCGGGCCGCGCCGAGAGGAGAGGGCGGCGTGTGGCGCTGTGGAGAAATGCCGCCGTCGCGGCCGCGGCGCGCAGCGAGGGGAGGGGGCTGGGCGCGCGGCGCGCAGGGGAGGGGGCGGCCACGGGCCCGACTACACCGACACTAATTCCCAGGCCGCCCTTAAGGAATGAGGGGAGCACGTGACCCGGCGGGGGGCGGGGGGAGGGGGCGGGCGGACTCCGAGCCATTTTGGAGCCGGTGTCAGTTTCCACTCTGCCTTCAGCGGTGCATTTTTTTCCACCCTCCCCTCCCCCTCCTCATCCTTCCTCCCCTCCCCCGCTTCCCCGCCCGCACGCACACTCGGCGCCCCCCGCCCGCCCGCCTCCCCCACGCGAGTCTGAAATAATAATCGTAGTATTAAAGGCAGAGAGCGGGCGAGACAATGGGGAGGTTGGTGAGGGAGCCCCGCGCCGGCTTAGCAACACCTCCCAGCCCCGCAGAATAATACGGCTCGGCCCCTCCGCGCGCCCTCCCCCGAGCGCGGCCGGGAGGCGGCGGCTGCGCCGAGGAGGAGGAGAGGCCCCGAGGAGGCGGCGGCGGAGGCCGCGCGGAGGCGGAGGAGGCCGCGCGGGAGGAGGAGGCCGCAGCGCGCAAGCAGGAGGCCGGCGGGGGAGCGGCATGAGCCGAGCGCGGCGGCCGCGGCTGCTCTCGGCCGCGCTCGGTGCCCATTGACAGCGGCGGCGGCAGCTCGCTCCAAGATGGCCGCTTGGCTCGCATTCATTTTCTGCTGAACGACTTTTAACTTTCATTGTCTTTTCCGCCCGCTCCGATCGCCTCGCGCCGGCCGCTCTTTCCGGGTACGTAGGAGGCGAGGCGCCGGCGGGCCGTGGCCGGGGACTGGTGGGGGTCGGGGCGGTATGGTGGGGGGGCGGCGGAGCTGACAGCGTGGGCAACCGGCCCGCGCCCCGCGCCCGCGCCCGCGCGCCCGCCACCTCCCGCGGCGCCGGACGCCCCGCAGCCCGCACCAGCGCCGCCCGGCCGCGCTCCAGCCGCTCCAGCCGCCGCCCGCGCCCGACCGCGCCGCGCCGCCCCACGTTTTAGTTCCCCGCTCCCCCGAGCGCCCCCCGGCACCCTCGCGCCGCACATGGTCCCCGAGAGCGGCACTTGTGTCTTCAGCCTGCGCGGCTCCCGCGGCCGCTGCGCCCTTTGTTGAGAGGTAGACTTTGCTGAAATGGGGACGGGATCCTGAGATCGGGCGCTGCCTGGGTCCAGTGTCTTCCCTCCTCTCCTGAAGAAAGGGCTCTGGAGGTCTTTGAACCTCCAGGGAACGCCCCCATTTTATAGGGATGGGTACTGTGGGGGGCAGCGATCCCGACAAGGTGGGTGTTAGGCTGGGGAGAGCCCGGACAAAAATGTTATTAACTTAAGTTGGAGGGACACTTGTGTGAAATTGGATGGCTGGTAAGATGGCGGTTCCCAGTTGTTTCCAAGGTCTTGTGCATTTGTGTTGGAAAGGGTAAAGTTTTCAAGGTGTTATTTGTTGGGAGTCCTGGACAGGGGTGCCATACGTACTTGGGGCGAGCTCTCCAGGAGGTGGGCATTTCAAATTTAGAGCTTTGTTTTGGCGTGAAGACGGCGACTGGTCGTTAGCCTTGCTGAAGGCTCCCTTTCTCTGTCCACTTCTTTCCCCCCCATTTTTCTTCTTTTCCTTCGAAGACACTACAACTTTGCCCTGTTCTGTGGGATGCGCAGAGACTCGTGGCTTAGGTCCACCGCGTTGTATAGATTTTACTAAATGTCAGCATAGGTCATGTAGTAAGGGGATGCTTTGGGGAAGGAGTACTAACGCATTGATTGCTTATGTTTACGTAGTCATTTGGACTTGACAGCACTGGAGCGTGATCTTTTCCCCAGAGCTTTACAGTTAATAATTGGAAATAAACAAGGAGAGAGACTTTGATCATTCCCAATTGCAATAAAAGGATTTAGTGGGCTTAGTGGTCACGGTTCAATATCTGAAAGAGAATTGACTGTTAACCCCTTCCCTTAAAGTAGGCAAAATTTCTGGCATATTTACCCAAATGCAGATGTATGATGTTAGCTCAACCTATTTTTATAGGAGACCCTCCCCCTCAGCCTTTGGAAACGCATCGTAAACCATAGTAAAGACTTGATCCTAAAGGATGTAAATTGTTGACGGCATGTGTGTAACCAAGTTGTGAGACCATGTAGTGACACTGGGTCTTAAATAGACGAGTGACAGAATTTCTCAGAGGTTGATTTTTTACGTAAATAGATATAGATATATCCAGTTCTTTTCCATATATCTCCTATGAAAATGCAGTATTTGAAATTACCTACCAGGGCAAATCATACTCTTGTAATAATAACTTAAAGCTATGTAAAAGATTGTGTATGCATGTGTAGACACTCAAATATGGTCACATACAAACTTTTGTAAGCCAAGTGAGCATTTAGGTGTATTTGATAAGTCCATTAATGCTCTACCACTGAGTTCTTAGATGTACGTTAAGTATCCTAATAGGCAAAGTTCTCTCCATGAGTCAAGTCACCTCCAACTTTCCCTTCCTGGCATTTGAGCAGTGAGCCCCCAAAGGGATTATGGAGTTCATTTGCATTTCTTAGGTTGCAGTCAGCAAACTGATTGTTACCATAAGAGCTTGCTTCTGTTTTCCGTCATTTTGACCTTACTGGTGTTAGGCCTCCAACTAAAAACTGACAGCTCCTACTGAGTAAGCTATAAAGGCATGTTTTAACTATTGAGTATTTTCAGTGTTGTGTGTTTGTTGTATTTTTACTGGCTTACAGGCAGTTTCTCTGGTGCAAGAGATTGTTTCTTAAGTTTTTATTAAGCATTCCAGAAAATCTTTATTAGGTTGTCAGTACTATCCAGTAAGATAAAATGATGAAGAATTGAGGTTTGTATCAATAGCAAAGTGATAGTTGATTAGTACTGTGAATGGTTATAGGAAAAGGGGCCAGATTATTTTCAACTGAGGTAAGAGAGTTGCATGAATTCTAATTTAAGGTGAATTTGAGAGCCTTTAGTCAAGTTTGTGTGCCTGAAATGTTCCAGGGTAATTAGTGAACACCTTCTCCGGAGGCTCGAGTGTTCTTTGAGTTAGTATTTGTACTTAGGTAATAGAATGTGCCTTGTGTAACATGGGGAGAAGCAGGGCCCTTTGGTGAACCTATGGTGCCTGCTTTGTAGGATGTGCTTCTTTGCCTAGGCAGAGTATCAGCCTCGCTGGCCATCTTTCTAGGAAAGACCCTGTGGTCTCACTGGGGAGTTTCCTTTGAGCAGTAGGCAGGGGTCTTTAATCACCAGGTATGGTTGCATTAGGATCTTGCCCCTCTTTAGAGACATGATTCCACCCACACCTTCTCTACTACTTAGATCGGTACTATTTGTTGACAGTATTCAAAACAAGTAATAAAGATGCTCTCTGGTTGAAGTTAGTGAGCCACCACCATGGAGAAGCTTGCTTTGTGTTTGGGCCATCTTTTAGGACTCACTATTAGTTCCAGCCATTGGGGTATGCTGCTTGTTCTTTTCCTCATCTGTATTAAAATTTCCTTAAAATTAAACCCCATTGCATTTTCCTAAAAATTATGCAAGTTCCTAGATTTCCAATACAGACAGCTTTGAGGCTGTATTTCAGCCAGGTGTAGAAAGGTCAGCCTTGGTTAGAAGTCTGCAATGAATGAAAGGGTAGTAATTGGAGCTGCATCCCACAGCAGTACACTGGGTAATTGACTTCCCTGATTACTTTCTGCTATGACGTTGCTGACAGTTCTCAGCTGTGAGATTTCTAAAATGTATCTGTTGGGATTACCATTTCATCTTGTGAGTATTGTATGGAAGTTAGGTGAGAAAATAGCATTTGTTTTTCCCTTCCAATCTTTACTCTGCGTTTAGCTTTGGGAATGGGATGGTCACATGGCTTTTTACATGTAGTCACTATCCTACCCACTAAAGTAGTTTTTCTTGCCTCCAGGGTAGTTTATTCAAACGGAGGTTTGTCCCTCCTTCTCTTCTTGTAAAACAGATTTCAGGATTTAGCCCTTCCAAAAACTTTGCATGGCTCATCTGATCTACTGGAGGACTTATTAGAGAAGGGAGCCTTAGAGGTTCAGTTCAATAAATGTCTCTGCAACTTGAGTCTTGTCGGGTTGGAGCTAAGTGCACAGTTTTCAATTCTCAAAAGATCTCTAAGTGAAATTTCTGACGAAGTGATTGCTAACAGGACAGACAGAAGGAAAAAAAAAACCCGGCAAGATAAGAAAGTAGCTCTTCCCTCCCAATGGATGTGGAAGAAATCCGGAGAGTGTCTGGAATGACCGGTACACTCTCTTTGGGGCTGGGACTGTGGTGGCAGTCACCCGAAGATCCGCACCCTACGACCCAGCCCCGCCCCTCCCCCCGCACCCGCCACCCCGCACGCCCGCAGAGGCTTGGCTTGGCCAGCTCCTCGCAGAGTTGCAGCGGTGGCCGGATGCCAAGTGTAAGTGTGAGTTGCTATGGAAACCCCAACAGAGGCGAGTTCCGAATCCGGAGCAAGACCTAGCCCGGGGCACCTCGGGATCCGCCCCTCACATCCCGCTGGTGTTCGCAGCGCCCAGGCCTCAGGAGAGGCCCACGAGGTGCTTCTGTTCTCGGCACCCAGTCCGGAAATGCCAGGGATGCAGGAGGCAGCACCGAGTGCTTTCTCTTTGTGGGGCCTGAGCCCTACCAGGTTCTGGTTGTTTGAGCCATCTGAAGAATCCCGAAGTTTTTGACTGGAGGACCTGCAGGAAATTCCACAGTAAATTCGGAGACTTAGATCAAGCCCCAGTGACTTGTAAATATCTGCGGGGACTGCATGGTGTCTGAGGAGTTAGAGGACAGATGGAAGGAAGAGACCTGAATCCACCCAGCTCCCAGCCCCCATTCCAGACCTTTTCATCTCGCTCCGGGAATGACCTGAGAGGCCAGAAGTAAATTTAGTTGGATCCTTTTACACCATTTCGGTGGAGGTTATTCTGATCTCATTAGTAAATTCCTTCTGTGGAAAACGTTTGGAGAGTCCAGCTGTACATAAAACAAATTTTATGAACTACCCAGCGTTTTAGGGTATACAGTTACTGAAGAGTTGTGGAGATCATTTGAGTCTCTCTTTGAATTATAGTCAATATTTTTGTGTCTTGCAGGATCTTTTATCAAGCAGAAATGCATCGAACAACCAGAATCAAGATCACTGAGCTAAATCCCCACCTAATGTGTGTACTTTGTGGAGGGTACTTCATTGATGCCACTACTATAATAGAATGTCTACATTCCTGTAAGTACATGTTAGCCTTCTTGTGGCTGTATAGTTCACAGCTCATTCTGGATGATAAACTAGCAACATTCCCACATTCCTTGGAAATGTTAGCACACAGTTGTGGGGTTTTCTTTCTCTTACATGTAGTGATTTGTTGCTGGTTTTGTTACAATTAGGCAGTATGTAGTGTTCAGGGTATTCATTGGTTTCACTTTTTTACTTTGAGAAATAACTTTGTCATTTCCCATCCTTGAATTTTCAGTTCTGATAGTTTTAATGCTTGAACCTTTATTTTCCACTCTTACAAAAAAATTTTCTATGTTTCTCTTTCTAGTCTGTAAAACATGTATTGTGCGTTACTTGGAGACCAGCAAATATTGTCCTATATGTGATGTCCAAGTTCACAAAACTAGACCACTACTGAATATAAGGTAGGAAAATGCTGAAATTTCTTGGTGGTAATGGTTACTGGAATTGCATAATTCACAAGCAGGGAAGGCATCCCTGTTTTTGCTTTGAAGGAAATTTATTCTTTAGTCTTAATCTGATATGTGTTCTTTCTGGGGGATAGGACTTTAATTTCTTGCCATCTTAATGAAGACTATGTTTCGACAAAGCTCAGTATTATTCCAGTGTTCTAAGGTGTCTTTTTTGCCCTTTAAAACTAGTTTCCCTGTTTTGTGCATTGCCTTATTGATTCAATGATGGACAAGAATAATTTTCCAATGTTCCCATATTCCTTTCTGTGTTCTTAGTTACATGACAGACAGGCAGCTTCCTTTGATTCAGTGGGTGTGAAGAACTACTACAGCACCCTCACTGTTTCCTTACCGCTGTTCTTTTGCACTGTATCACAATCAGTAAAATAACCACAACACAAAAAAATACCAAAAGCTTAAGAACATTTCTAGTTTTGCCATATTAATTGATTCTTACTCTTTTTCAGGTCAGATAAAACTCTTCAAGATATTGTATACAAACTAGTTCCAGGGCTTTTCAAAAGTGAGTAACTTGATTAAATAAATTTTTAAAAAATGTTGGTTTTACCTGTTGTACCAAATTTCTGTATTTCCCCTTCCCACGCCTTTCAGATGAAATGAAGAGAAGAAGGGATTTTTATGCAGCTCATCCTTCAGCTGATGGTAAATTGTGGTGGGACAAAAGATATTTTATTTGGGGAGGAAAATTTATTAATAATTTATTGTGTCTACTCAAAATTAACCCTTCTATCCTCTTATATACAAAATACTCAGTTTTTTAAAAATCAAATTTCAAAATGTCTTTATAGCGTCCAATGGCTCTAATGAAGACAGAGGAGAAGTTGCAGATGAGGATAAGCGAATTATAACTGATGATGAGATAATCAGCTTGTCCATCGAGTTCTTTGATCAGAACAGGTAAGTTCTGCAGGAAATGTGTGCCATGTAATGCAGTTCTTAGATACTTTGTCTCACCAATCATTGTCTGTCTCTTAGGTCAGATCGGAAGGTAAACAAAGAGAAGTCTAAGGAGGAGGTATGTCCACATTACAAAAACACATGGGCCTTTGGTTCTCCATTTTATGTTGTCCTTTACAATACTCTGGAGTCATGTGATGGTGTTAAATGGCCAAATAGTGTTGGAAATTTGTTGATTTAGTATTTTTAATAGTAAATTCCAATTATATCTAGTTGAGAGTTTTGTTGCATTTTGGTGTGGATATTAGTACCTTTTATCATATTTAGGCAATTCAAACTTTCTTTTTACCTGAAGGTTAGGAATTGGGAGAAAATTATTTTTGTAAATGTTCTTATAGGTGAATGATAAAAGATACTTACGATGCCCAGCAGCAATGACTGTGATGCACTTGAGGAAGTTTCTCAGGAGTAAAATGGACATACCTAACACTTTCCAGGTACCCACCCCATGCATTTCATGTAGATTCTTACATTATTTATTTTTTGGTTCGGCACCTTAAAAAACAATACAAAGAAACCTTAAATTTGGTGGCAAAGTTTAAGATATCTCTTAAAATAGCTGGCAAAGATGCTTTTAAAAATATTTTGGATTATATTTAGTGTTTGTCTTTTTGTCACTGAATACCTGAAATATACTTCAATAGATTGATGTCATGTATGAAGAGGAACCTTTAAAGGATTACTATACACTAATGGACATTGCCTATATTTATACCTGGAGAAGAGTAAGTAGCTCTCTACCCTTAGCTCATGTTGGCCAAATTCATGTAAAGAATTGAGAGTGATAATTCTTTTTCTTTTTAACTTTGTAGAATGGCCCACTTCCTTTGAAATACAGAGTTCGACCAACTTGTAAAAGAATGAAGATGAGTCACCAGCGAGATGGACTGACCAATGCTGGAGAGCTGGAAAGTGACTCTGGGAGTGACAAGGCCAGCAGCCCAGCTGGAGGTATCCCCTCCACCTCTTCCTGTTTGCCCAGCCCCAGTACTCCAGTGCAGTCCCCTCACCCACAGTTCCCGCACATTTCCAGTACCATGAATGGAACCAGCAACAGCCCCAGTGGTAATCACCAATCTTCCTTTGCCAGTAGACCTCGAAAATCATCAATAAATGGGTCATCAGCAACTTCATCTGGTTGAATCCTGAGACTGTTAAAGAAAAGATTTTTCAGCCCCTGATTTAGATACCTTCATCCATTACAGCTTTATAGATGCTAATACATGTGACTATTGTCCAGTTTGCTTTCTTTTGTAGTGACATTAAATTTGGCCATAAGAGATGGACTAGATGTGATACATCATCATATGGATGTTAATTGAAAAGAAAGATTTTTTTTCTGTAAAGAATTGGGTTTTGAGAAGGCAGGCAAGATTTTCTGTGTTAGGAAAGATGTGGAATGGTTTCTGTGCCATTGTTTGGATTTGGAAATGTTCTTCAGTGGGTAGAAACATTGGGCCATAGTTTGTTAATCCCAACTAATGCCTACATTACATTCTCTTTGATTGTTCTTGTTATTATGCTGTTTTGTGAACCTGTAGAAAACAAGTGCTTTTTATCTTGAAATTCAACAAATGGAAAGAATAAGCATAGAATAATGCATTCTATGTAGCCATGTCACTGTGAATAACAATTTCTTGCATATTTAGCCATTTTAATTCCTGTTTGATTTTTACTTCTCTGTTGCTACGCAAATGATCAAAGGAAACTTCAGTTTTACAATCTGTATGCCTAAAAAGCGGGTACTACCGTTTATTTTACTGACTTGTTTAAATGATTCGCTTTTGTAAGAATCAGATGGCATTATGCTTGTTGTACAATGCCATATTGGTATATGACATAACAGGAAACAGTATTGTATGATATATTTATAAATACTATAAAAATATTGTGTTTCATGCACTCAAAAACAGCTGTTAAAATTCTCCAAACTGGTTCGACCTTTGCAGTTACCCATAGTGCACCCTGTGTTGAAGCTTACTTATCACCAGCACAGAATTTGTTTCAATGCTGATGACTAGTTTCAAATCCTTTTCCACTTAGAAGCAAATGGCAGATCATCATAGTTCTGGCTTTTCTCCAATAATACCTTCAAAATTAATGTTACAGTAAAGAAAAATTTTAACCAAGGCAAATGGAAATAGTGTTTTAATTTTCCATTGGTTAAATAGAATTGTGTTTTTAAATACTATTATCACTGGAATTCTAAAATAGTTTTTTAAGTCAACAAGCTAATTGCTGAAGGAAAGCATTTTATCTGCAATGATTTTAGTGTATGTGGCATAATAATAATTTCAAATTTAAGAGTTGTTTTCATAGTTAACGGAATCTGCCTTTTCTGTATTGTCTGGAAATAGAAGCAATTTATTATGAGTTTCTACAGGTATTTTTAAATAGAGCAAACATGTTGAATTTAAAATATGAATGACCCTACCAATTCTGTTTTGCTTTGGTCGAACTTAGTGTGTGTTCATCATCTATCAGTTGTTTGTGAGGATGTTTATTCTATATGAATATTGTTTCATGTTTGTGTGGGAAATTGTAGCTAAGCATTTCATTGTCTCCAGTCTGCGAAAGAAGCACAATTCTATTGCTTTGTCTTGCTTATAGCCATTAAGTCATTACTTTTACATATATTGCTGTTACTTCTGCTTTCTTTAAAGATTCAGTAAATGATGTTTTATGAAGCCACAAAATACATATATTTTTATTTTGACCTAAATTTGTACAGTCCTATTGTGTGTGTTGTTTCTAATTATAGATGTAAAATTAAATTTCATTTTTAATTGGAAAATTCAATAAAAGATATTCATTTAGAAAATAGCTATGATCTTTTATGAAAAAAAAATGCTATGAAAAGCACAATGTGCATAAGTTTTGGGAACCCTGTAGTGGATTACAAGAGCTAAAGCCTAAGGAGAATACATTGTCTTCAAATGATGTTGCTAAGTAAATGCTTTGTTGTATATTGCTTGAAAGCCCAATGAAAGATGTATCTGTTTATTTACAACCTTTGAAGCAAAAGTTACCAATGTTTGCCAATTTTTGGTGAATTTAACTCATTTTTCTAGGCTTTTCTCAAGGTTTTCATGATATTATCCAGGACAGAAGACATCTCACCCTCTATGATGGACTTATTTCTGAAACTGCTTGTTAAAATGTCAGAGGCACTTAAGGCTTACACAGCAGTGTGTCACCATACTTGAAAACACTTCCATTTATTGTATCTGGGAAGAGGCTTTTTACCCTTACTCAATTTGAAAATTGCTTAAGCTTAAAAGATATTTCAGTCAAAAATTGTCTTCTAATAAAACAACAGAAAGATGAGTCGTGGTTTGCTTCTTAAATGACTAGTCATTATTGCTCTTACCATTGAGATTTAAAACCTTTGCCAAGTTAACACTTTAAAAATTCTCACCTTAAGAAAGTGAAATCTATTGAATCTCCTAACTTTGTAATTTACCAAATTAGGGTACACGATACATGAAGAGTTGATTTTAAAGTTTGACTTTTAATCCCGTGTATTCTAGAATGCTAGAATACAAAGTTAACCAAGTGGTCTACAGAAAACGCCTAAATTGATCCCACAGATACTTAGCTTAAAGGTCGAAAGAGAAGAGGGGCCCTGCTGCTGTTGTGTAAATAGTGATCTATCTTGCTTTACACACGCACAACACTTTCCAAGTACTTTTTACCTCCTAAATTGCCGGCCGGCCGTTAATTGCAGAGTAGAAAAGGGTTGCCCTTCAGTTGACTTAACTAGTTAAGCACATTGCTTCATTTCCAGCGGGCGTCTGTTCAGAGGGTAGTTTCTCAGGAAGTAAAACCCAACAAGAGCAAACTGCTGGGACCTTTCCTTTATCTTTTTCTATTTTCCCCAAGGTTTGAAATTAAACTACCAGTGATGTCTTTCATTACACTGTAATGTTTGTGTGGGCCTATCAACAAGTTTTTTTCTTCTGAAGCCTATAAGAGGAACTTAAATACTCACATGAGCTACTCACTACTTGCACAGATCAGCGAGAAATGAAGATGTATGATCTTTTTATGCACTCCATAGCGTTTAGATGCAATAGGATTCAGAAGCACTCTGCACCAAGAACTCAGCATCCTGGGGTGAAGGAAGTTGTTTTGCTTTTCTCTTTGTACTCTAAGGTTTAGTGTACACCTTTCCTCTCATCGCTCCAGGAATGACAGAAGTTCTGATGATGCTTCCATGAGAGATTGAAACTAACAAAAAAAGCTCTTACTCAAATTCCATTTAAAATAACAGGACTTCCATGATGTTAGATCAGTACATCTTCTAACACCACACAAAAACCTCAAAAATTGTATATCCCTTTAAGACACCTAAAAGAATGGGAGCACAGACCGCCTACTCTAATGTAAAGCTCTTGAGTTAGATACATATATATACCTCTTAAGGAAGTCTCTTCCTATATAAAATGAACAGTACAACAGGTGGCCGTTTCCAAAACGACCTAAAAAAATCCCGACTCCTGAAACAACAGCCCTCCTCCAAAAAATACCCCGTGAATTCAATGGGACAAGGAAGAGAAACAAGTTATCACATTCCAGCCAGTAAACGTGGCTTGAGAAACAGTCCCGCGGAATCCCTGAACCAGAGAATCGCCCTGCAAATCTCAAGATCACCAGCTTTGATTATGAAAGTCTCAGAAAAATGTTTACACAGTCTAGTGTTTCCTGTTTCCGCAGTTAATTTTTAAAACGTTTTTTTTCTTTTGGTTCCTTAAACGGATTTCCTTTATTTGCATCAGTTTCTTTTTCTTAGTATGTAATTTCTGGAGGTCTTTGTCACATGAAGAACCTCACTAACCGCCTTCACCAAGACGACGACGCCAGAAATCATTTATCATTCCAGGGACCTTACAGGTTTTCTTAAATGTTCAAGTGGAAAACTCATCCCGAAATCTCATTGAGCCCTTTGAAGGAATAGTAAAGCACTCAATAAAAACTTGAGTGGAATTACCTTTTCTCTGACTCTCGCCATAAAAATAGTACTTCCGGAGATTATCAGAAGAACTTAAAAAAAAAAGCTGGTGTTCCCTTGGTCACCTACATGTCAAAAAAATATATATCCCTACTTGCTATCAATTTTGGGCAGTCATAAAACCCCAACTTCAAAATGATTTCAAGGTTCAGGCAGGTTGGAAGCTCTCCAAGTCTGTCCCATATCAGCTAGAACCCAAGGTGATTTAGAAAGCTTTGGACCACGATAAGAGGGTAACGCGTCAAAAATTGAGTGCTGTAGATTGAATCTTCCCTCTAAACGACCCAGAAACCAGGGAAGATATTCCAACAAAGGCCAACAGTTGGGGAAAACAAAGCCGGTGACCAGGGTGATTTCTGGTTGGCGCACCTGTTTAATAATAATAATAATGAAAGTTTCCAGTGCGGGGTGGAAAGGAGCGGGACACCTGAGGAAGTAACCTCGCTTGGACAGCAGAGCTGCCTTCCTGGTCAGGAGCAGGTTAGGAGGAGGCGTCCTCGTCCTCCTCTCAGTTTTACCCGTGAGCAGCAGCACGCGCTCCAGGTCCGACCCGCGCCGTGCGCTCCGCCTCTCCCCGCGCGAGCACAGGCCGCGAGGAACCGGGAGGCCATTTTGCGCGTGCGCCGCTCGCCTCGCGCCGCCCTCGGCTCCGCGGATGCCGCTCCCGCCAAATTTAAAAGCGAGGTTGTCAGGCCCCACCGGGCCCCGGAGGCCGATGGACTCTGCAGGCTTGCAGAAGCGGAGCCCGGGGGCGAGAGCGGCCACTGCCGGGCTGTGGCCACTGCCGAGCTGCAGCCTCCGGACACGGCTCCTTCTCTGAGGCCGTCCAATCCCCGGCAGCGCGAGGTCACCGAGGCGCGAGGCCGAGCCGCAGAGCCGAGTCCCGCGTGGACGCGGCTTCACCCGAGGTTGCATGATAATCGCTTCTTTGTCCTCCTCCTCTCTGCTCGCTTCTGTCCCAGCGCCCTTTCCCCTTCCACCAAGGAGCTGTCCTTGCAGCTCGCAGTCCGGGTTTTGGTGGATGGTTGGAAGCTGAGCTCCCGGCAAACGCGAAGCTGCCGAGGTCCCCGCAGATGACCGAGAGGGAGGAGAGCTCGGTACCTCGGAGCGCGCCAGTCTCCCGGGGGGGCGCCCGGATGGGAGGGCAGCGTGGTGCGGGGCGAAGGATCGCCCAACGGGGTCCCCTCCCCTAAGTGGGTCATGCGGCCAGGGAGCGCGGGGACGCCGGGGCGTGAAGGCGCCAGCGCTTCTGTGACCGCAGGGAAGTGAAAGTGGCCTGCCACGGGTGACGCGGGCTGGCCAATCCCCTGTCAGTGCAGCAGGAACCGCCATTTGGTGACGGAGTTCGGCATTTGTGTAGCACGCTGTGTGGAACGTCACAACTGGCTCGCCCACGTGGCTCTGCTCTTAAAAATAAAATCCACATCCCCCTGCGTTTTAGCGAATGCAAATCCTCCCTCCAGCTTTCCCCTTTGGCCACTGCAAGGCCCTGCCTGGCCTGGGGGAGGGGGGAACACCTTCCCTCGGACCTTTGTACCCCGCACTGTCCTCTGCCCAGCACGGAGTCGTGGGCCCTGCCATTTCTCCTCCCCGCTCTCCCGCCTCACACCTCCGAGGCGTGAGAAGGGGAAATGCGACCCAGCCCTGCGGGGAAAGAGGCGACCCTACGAGTGGCGGCCCGGGGTGACGCGATCGGGAGTCACAGCCCTAAGTGCAGCAGCCTTTCTCCCACTCCCTCCCCTGTGGCGGCGCCTCGGGGGTCGACATTCAGACCCCCACGGAGTGGAGAACAAAGGCCGACCCGCGCGCCACCCGGAGCCTGGCAGGGCTTGGCCACAGGCAGCCACCAACAGAAGGTGCGGACACCGGGACGGGAACTCAGCGATCTGCTGGCTTTCACAGGCCGCGGGGCTTCGAGTACGGCCTGCCATGTTGCTTTCACAACACGATTTTAAGGCGCCAGGATTTTGAGGCTTGCAGGGCTGCGCCACTGCCGCCGAGCCAGAGGCCTCCAGGCTCCTGGCCGAGCACAGCTGCACTCATGGGGGCGGAGGGCCTCGGGGAGCTGGCGGGGGCGACCGTCCTGTGGGCGCCACAGCAGCTTCCCTAGCCACCTTCCTTGGGCTGCTGCGGGCTGCGCTCGGCGGAGGCTCGGTTGCCAGTAGCAACCACACGACGGCGATTCGCGGCCTGGACCGTCGCCGCAGGCGCGGGGATCGCTGCGTCTTTGGACGCCTCAGGACTGAGCTTTAGGATCTAGGGGTGGCTTTTGGTGACAGCTCTCTTCCCCACCCGCGACCTCATTCTCCCGCAGCCTCCTGGGCTGGGCTCGAAAGCCAGAGTCGGGGCTTCGCCCAGCCCCCACGGCAGACAATGGGGGCGGCAGCCGGCGCACACTGCCGTGCAGAGCGGAACCCACACCTTCGAGTTGAGAGCGTTTTCCCGAGCACAGGCTATAGATGCCCTCTTCTCCGACTTAAGTCAAAACCCCTTTACAAGGGCCAGTTAATTGGAACAAGGTTCGTGTCAAAGAAAGCGACACCACCAAGATGGTCACTACCTTTCTAGCAACACAACACAAAGCCGAGCTCACTGTATTTGCTCTTGGTTAGGGATGGCTTTCCCACACGCATAAACACACCTCTGGCTTTCCCTCTTTGTGTACCACGAATATTTAATCACTTGCGTTGGCTCAAACACTGTAGGCAGGTTCTTGGTTCCTGTTATTTATTAAGTGGATAGAGGACCTCACCTCCACCCGATTTCATTTGAGGACCCACAGCAGCTTTAGTCGGTGTAGACAGAGGAGTTGCAAACAGTGATTGGCAAGAAGTATCGCCCCCTCCCAACTGTGTGTGCGCCAGGGTGTGTTCCTAGGATACTAACTTTTGAAAACAAAAAAATGTTTCACACAGGTATTACTGAGGAAAAGTCTTTAAAGTATCCTGCTAAGTGTTTTATTTAACTACTATTATACAAATGCACATTGCCAGATTTCTTTGGGTCTCAATACTTCCCCTGGCCTTAAGTATCTATTACATTTAACTGAGTGGTTTTGTGGTTTGAAATTTCACCTAAGTCGCAAATGAGCTGACATTTCTAAGCTCAGAGTTCCTGGGGGAGGGGGGGGGGACAAGCACCTGTCTTATTTACCTTTGTATGCTCCGGAATCTTTTTTATAACTCAACAAATATTTGTCGGATTTGCAGAGGAACTAAACTACCCTTAGTAGAAAACAAAAACTTAGTGTTAGAGCACAATCTTGACTGTGTTGAGTGGACTCGGTGAAAACTTCAGCATCTTTCTCAGTTAGTGGCATTAACCAGACACCCTCATCCACACATATTTTAACTTAATTATGTTTCAAATGTGGTGGGTTGTATTTTAAAACATCTGGCAAATGTTTCTGGATTCTGAGATACTCTGTAAGGTAAGAATTTGTAACATTGTTCCTTTCTTGCCCAAAATGTCTGAATTTTGCTTAAGTAAAATTGGCCATGAATGGGATTTTTAAATTGCTTTTCATATTTTCAAGTAACATAGGACACTCACCAACTGTCTCTACAATTTATGAGAATGCTCAGAGGGCTAGTACTGAATTTCTACTAATACTGGGCACTTTGAAATGCCTATGCAATAAACGTTACGTTATACTAATAAATGCTTACAATGTCTTTATCACACACAATGGTAAAATACATTAAAATGACTCATAGAAATGTTATTAAAAGTAGTTCCCATTCAAGTTTTTCAAAATGTCAAGTTCATTAAGATAGTTTACTTCTAAAAAGAAGTGTCGCCCCCCTGGTTCCTAGAGGCAGCCTGACCCTGTATTTCACCGACCACTCAGCTAGCGCCTTAAAAACAGGAGGGTGAGGCTGTGGGGGCCATTTCTTCCTACCTTCTTTCAAGAAAGGAAAGTACCAACAACTTCCTTTGGCCAACTTAGACAGATTATCTCCCCTTTTCATTACAACTGCCTCCTTCAGTGAACCGAAGGATAAGATTAAAGTGTTTTCATATTCATGTGAATTCTTGCTTTTGACTTGAATAATGATGGATTTTATTGTTTTATTTAAACTGAAAACCTGGAACACTGCTGCTCTTGAGGTTACACCCTTAAGGCTGTAGAACTTGTATGAGAACTCAAAAACCAACCAATTAGGTCTGACAAACCATGCCATTTCCATCATGCATGTACAAACGACTCTCAGAAAAGAAAAAGAAAGAAAGAAAAAACGGGAGCAGTTACGTTTCTATAGACTCTTGCCACTCAGATTTTGATTTCCTTCCTGCTTTCTTAACAAAACTCCTATGTTCAGCAAGCACAGTTCCCAACTGTCCAGGAACGTGTCACTATGGGAAGATGCAGCGATATACTTTTAGCTGTTCAGGAATCAGACAAATTAGTGTTATCAGTAATTAGCTCATGGGAGGAGTGACTTTTGCTTTGAACATGATCCATTACAGTTTGTTCCCCACTGTAACTGAAGAACTCGGTCGGGGAAGCTTGAGAAATGTGTTTACCAGCTGTTTCCATCTAATCCTCGCGACAATTTTCTTAAAGTATTTTCAGTTGGGTTTTCTTCAAACTCATCTTTTTTTTTCTTTTCTTTTCCCTTCCTGAGGAGAAAGAGGCTACCAGATTCAATGGAACCTGCTTGGTTTTTACCAAATGATCATTCTGATCCAAAACTTCATTTGTTAGTGTGCCTCCACCTCTTTGGAGAACACATTTGTAGGAAATCCATTGCCATAAAGTAACCCCACACTGGATAATCTGGGCGACCTTTAAACTAGGCTTCGGGAAACGCATTTTCAGGAACTTTAGCATAGTACATGTAGTCTTTCTGAACTCAAAGGTGGAAGTAGAGCTCCAAGTTTACTGTGCTATCTTGGTCTGCCATGGGTCTGGGGTACCCTTCCCAGACGCAGTGGTGCCAGTGCCTCTCTTCTGGAGCTTCTGCCCTCCATTTGTAACAGCACAGGAGTGCCACATTAAAATAAAAACCCAATGCTTTCTATCCTGTTGTGTTAGGGAAAGTCTCTCCACGCTGGGCATCACACATCCTTGGTAACACCAAGATTCCAGCAGCTGTTTCTCTCTGGAATATGTCCATAAAAATGCTGAAATTATTTGGAAACTTTTTACCCTTGCTTTGTAAATAAAACGATAAGCAGTTCCATATTGTTTCACCCTGAGAACAAGGCTTCCAGAACAGAAAAGCATTCCTTTACAGTAAAGACTACGTTTTTCGCATCAGTGGGAAAGGTAATCATATTTTCTTCATGGGAACTATCTTTTGTGCTATTTGTATGAGAAGGTTGCTCTTCAGTATAAAATTAAATATGGGTTAATAGTGGAATAAGAAGTAAATTTAAATAATTCAGTTTAGAATATTCATCTTACTTCTGAAACAATAATTCACGATAGCGCAAGCATGTCCTCTGTAGGAATAATATGTAGTGCTCCTGGGGTCCTTGAATTCACTCTACTTTTCAGCGATGTTCGCTGTCCACTCTGCCCATTTCTCTTAGAGGAACGGACCTGAAGAGTTGATAAACAAGTGATGCTATTTTTACTTCAAAGGTTTCAGAAACCTCGCAAACCTTTTCTGTACTTTTGCAGTGACTTTCAGGAGTCAGCGCACATAGCTAATTAGTTTCTGAAATAATCACTGCACAAGACATTTTGGCTTGGGACTACTCAGAACGGCAAAAGTTAAAAAAAAAATTTTTTTTTTTTTGGAAACCTCGCACATGCGCAGTGAGGTGCAGCTGCTCCGCCACCCCTCTCCTCCGCCTTTCCGCTAAATAAGCTGCTGTGTTCTACCCCAGCCTCTGGGACCCCGCGATCTCCCGGGCTCTGAGGGAGCTGGCTGTTGGGGGACCTCGCAGGGTTCTCTCACAGCCCAGTTCCGGTGCCCTTCCCCACTCTCCCCGCGCTGCTCGGGAGCGTCCGGGAGGAGGCCCGCCCGGCAAGCCCAGCCTAGCCGCCGCGGGGCGTTTCTCGGCCGCGCCGGGCTGCAGCCTGGACGCTGGGCTCCGGGCTGGCTCGGCGGAGGCCTGGCCCGCGTCGTGGCCGCGCTCTGACCGAGCGTGCCGCGGGGAGGCTCGAGGAGTGGCTCCTGCGCGGGAGGCCGGGCCGCAGAGCCCCAGCGGAAGGAGGGAGGCCTTGCTTAGTTCAGCCCAGCCGGCTCCCAGGCCCGAGCGCCGCCGGAGGGCAGAGTGGGGAGCCGGCCCCGAGGCCGCGGGGCGAGGCCGGGTGTGCGGCGAGGCGCTTCCGCACTGCGCTGGTGCGCCCTCCCCTCCTGGGCCCCGCGCGCTCACCGCCCTGCTGCCCGCGCGTCCCCGTCCCGGTGGCCTCAGGGTTGTCTCACCGATTTTGACCCAGTCCCCACGCTGCCGGTCTCTTCTGGACCTGAGGTCCGGAAGATGCTCCTGGAAGCTGGAGAAACTTCGGGCTAAACTTTCGGGATAAAGGAGGCCGGGGCCTTGCCCTCGGCCCAACGCGGCACGCCGTGGCCTGTCGCTTCGGGGACCCAAGCACACCAGGGGAAAGGAATGATCCTCCAGCGGACCCCCTTCTCGGGTCTGGACCACTGCCTAACTTGAAGGACTAGCACCTGAGCCGTGCGTGTGCTCCTGTGCTCCGTCCTTGACGCCGGGGGTCGTCTCCAGCGAAGCACCTTCCAACATTGTCTCTTGTGTTTTGTACAGTAATTAATAATAATAATAATAATAATAATAGGAATTTTTAAGCACGGGAGCGCAAAACCCCACATGATTTCTAAGAAAAGCTCAACAATATAATGTGTGAGACTTAGGGGTTCTCGAGATAATCTTAAATGCAAAGTGCTCAGAGTTTTCTTTGTAGTCATGCTGGCTTTGGAGCAACTTTTAATTAAGAAGGCTTGTGTAAGTAAGATGCATACATGCACATACGACACAGCAATAATTTGTGTTTGCTCTGCATGTTACAGCATGAAACATATTACATTGTTTGACTCCTACTTTTAAAACCTGGATTTTTAGTAATCACCGCTATTTTGGGGTAGGATGGGGGGAATGAAGTCATTGCCCTGAGCATAGCTTTTTTGGGGGAGTCTGCATCCCCTGAGACACTTCCAAAGAAGCCATGTCTAGGTGTATCTAGGTCTGTGGGATAGTCCTGTCATCTTGACACTGCGGGCCTGACTTAGGACATAGGAGGCCGACTGTAAAAGAAGTGAGAAGCAAAAGGCAACACAAGCAAGACACAACCACCACACTTACATAGAAATGTCAGTCTTCCGATTCATAGGGAGGTATCCCTGACTCTCTTGCTCTGCTGGCAAATTTGCTGGTACAACTGGGTGGTTAGCTCAGACCCCAATGTAGGATCCTGATGCTTATGCTTCAAACAAGGGTTGTACCTTAACTGTAGTCTGTTTGCTTTCTTCATGATAAATAACATCTGAGCCCACCGATTTGGCACTGGAAAATACAGCACTTCTATCTTAAAGTGTGGAAATATAAAGCTACTTCAGTGATTTTAAACTGGATGTTGGCAAAAAGGATTGTTGAAATCTCACAAGCTGACAAATGACATCCAATTACTAATTGAATACCTTTGAAAACTACTAACATGTTTGAATTGAAAAGATTTTATATCTATATAGACCAGATAATATTCTGCTAACAAGTTTAATAACCTGTTAACAAGAAGTTATTCCTTATCTAAATGTTCCAGATAGTTTGCCATTCCCTACATGACTCAAACCCTCTCATCTTTGCTCTCAAAACACAGTATTTGTAGTGACCTGAAATCAGTGATAGGCATACACTGTTGGATTAATAGAGATTGCATTATATGAAGAATGAATTAATTCTCTTACTAGACTTTATGCCCTGACAGACAGGCACATTCTCTTAAGAGCAGAGTGCCTAACACACATAGTGATATTGTATGTGTTAGGCTTAAGAGAGGAACAGCTGGACACTCCAGGGACCTCAACAGGTTTCTAAAAAGGTGGAAGTTAGTGTATGATTAGTATAGAGAGGACTTTACCTTTTCAAATTCAGCTAGGAACTGGAAAGCAGCCATGTTAAAATTAACAAAGCTGTATGCTTGAGTAGCATACAGCCCCACAACAGTGAGAGTTTTGTGGATTCTCAGAGGAGATTTGTAAAGAGAAACGGAACAAGGTTTTAAAACTGGTTTTAAGTCTCATTTTTATAAATAACTAAATAATGATTTTGAAATTGTATAATTAGCTTTTTCCAAAAGGAGGCAAAAGCTTCCAAACTTCATTGAAACAGTTTTCAAGTTACTATTTCATTCCCAGTCAAATGCATAGTTTTATTTGACAAGCACATGATATACCTGTAAATGCAGCTGGTGCTGTAATAATAAGAACCTCAGTTTGTAACATTTTGAGTAGTTCTTCACTTTACCAATAGTCTACAGGGTTATATGTGATCATGGGACATTCCTTTAACTATGTAAATCAGAGAAGCATTTTGTTTTAAAGTTAATAACTTAAAAATGGGTCAGAAAAATATAGAGTGGCTTTCTTTTTAATTGCAGTAATCTCTTCATTATATTTGATATTTAAATTACCAACAATTTCACTTGTGGGTATATTAGATCATTATGTTACATTTCTTCACTGAACTTTAATGACATTAGGGAAAAATACTAGATAAAAAAGATGAAACTTCATCAATACATCTAACTTCAGATATGAAATAGGCATCCTATACTGTGTCTCATTAGGACAATAAATTCTATTCATGGGCATTGTTCATGATATACACAAGCCTCCTAGTTTAAAGCACCCTTTCTGCTTAACTTTTCAAACTGTGTAGCATCCCATGAGTAGGTTACTGAGCTCTTAACCATGTTAAGGTAGAAATACATAGCAAAGCACCTACTAAAAGTGGAAGGCGAGGCAATTTAGGAGTTTGAATTGTTTAAAGACTGAAGCCTTTTAGTTTTAAGGGATTTTTTTATTCTTCAAAATGCAACAGGGAACTGAAAAAATGAAACTCGGACATTTCACTAGCAATTTGAATTATTCACTCAGGGTTTCCTCTACATCTCCACGTGGGAACAGACATTTCTACCTTAAAGGCCCTTTGGGAAGAATGTAGAAGACCACTGTGAGACTTAGGCTTTAGAGTCAAGGGGAAGGATAGTGTGGCTGCCTTCTGAACTGGAAGAAGCAAAGGCTTGTACCTGCCCTGGACTGTGAAGCTGAAGACTCCACACACTTCTTTCTTTCGCAGGTAGGTAGTCCATTTCCCAGCCCGCTGGGAATTCCACAGGAGACTCCTTCAGAGGAGATTTTAAAAGTGACTGTGGAAGATTCCAAATGCGAAAGCCAGAGATGTGTGTGTGCTTCCTCCTGGTGAGGAGGAGACATCAAGGATTTCCGGTCTGCTACCTTTAGGCAGCAGCTGTGGCTCGCTGCCCACTTGTCACCTGGTGAAATTCAGAGAGAGAGAAATATTAAAATGACACCTGTCACTGAAACATTTGGGGCAGAATTCTCAAGGAGTAGCTAGAACTAATGATGGTAAAAAGAAAGGCCAAGGAACTCAGTTATGTAAGGTAGTCTTTCCAGGTAAAGATTCTTTTGGAAATGTCACTCAGCTGCGAAATGACGCCATAATTGAAAAGAAATTCTTTTTAAAAATCATACTGAAATAAGGAGACAGCAAACTTGGTAGTAATTAGAAAACCTTCAGGATAGGTTATTTATCATTTCCCCCCTTCTCTGTTTTCCATAGGCTCTCTAGGTGTCCTTATCGCTGTTAATATATTGTAATTTAGTGTATGCACACAGTTGCTGTGACCCTCCAGGAATTCGGGAATCAGAAGTGTCAGGTAGGTAAGAGAGCCAGGAGGAGGAACACAGAGTAACTTGAGGTTGTGCAGCCACTGTTGTATTGATCCGATGACTCGTATCTATCGGAACCGACATCGGGCCCGGAGAGGTCATTCCCCAGGTCCCGGCCCGGGGTGCAGTCGGGGACCCTGCGGCTTTCGGTGAGTCGGTGCCGACGGCGTCCTCTAGGCGGACGCCTGCGCCCCGTACCCAGTCAGCAGGGAAGTGACACCAGACAGAACGCGAGTGAGTCCCCGGGTACCAGGGCTTCCCTCTGCCTTCCTTCTATCACGGTTGTGACGTCAAGGCCGGGCCCTACCGTTGCCAAGGGACGTCTGCGTTCCGGTTCCGGTCGGTTACCCCGGAGCTTGGGTACACAGAAGCAGTCCGCCGGAGGCCAAAGGGTCGCGGAGTGTGAACCCCACGCGGGGCGCCATGAGCCAGCGCCAGGTGCTGCAAGGTAGGGAGCTGTGGGCGGGTGCCCCGACGGGATGGCGCCGGGGGGTCCGGTTGCTCCACCTTGCCTCTCTCCCCAGTGTTCGAGCAGTACCAGAATGCCCGGACCCGGTTCGTACAGATGGTGGCAGAGCAGGCGACCAGACCTCAGAACGTCGAGACACTGCAGAATGCGGGTGAGCCTGAACCACGCCCGGCACCCTGGCCCCACACCTCATCCTGCATCCATCCTCGTCCTCCCACCACCCAGTGCCAGCCTCACCTGGTCCACGGTCGCCTTCTCGCTCCTCTGTCAGCCTCACTTCCTCGTCCCCTTACCAGCTCAACTTTTGGGAGGCTTGGGAATGGGCTTATGTGAGGCGACGTTCCTCCTGACCCTCTCCTCTCTGAGGGAACTTGTGGGTGAAGCAGAGGATGGAGGAGGCCTGGGATCATTTCCATCTTCGTTACAATCGGCCCCCCATGTGAACTGCCTGGAATTCATTTTCCCCGGATAGGAATCTACCCTAACCAGATCCATTTATCCCGACGCCCTTTCTTGCCACTCTTTGATCACATTCCCTTCCTAGAAGCGGAGAAATTTCAGGCTGCTTTCGTAGCTCTCTTGACATTAGTGGAAGAGGAGCAGTGTAGTATGCTTGAATCTTTCCCAAGAGATTCGAAGTCGTAAGGACCTGGCTTTGTGAACTCTACGAAGCAACCCTTTTCACCTCTTAGTCTGAAGTCTGAAAGAGAGGAGGGGGAGAGAGGAGAGTTCATTTCTCTCTCTCTCTCTCTCTCTCTCTCTCTCTCTCTCTCTGTTTTTTCTGAAGAGACAGTTATTCCCCCCCCTCCCCCAATGGGGCAACAAGGACAGACCACAGAAAGAATTCCATCCTAGATGAACTTGAAGAACCAGTGAGTTTTTACTAAGCTTTATTAAGTGCAACCAGCTCACCAGCAGCTACACCACTGAAAATCCGTTTCTTCCTCAGCGACCTTAACTACTTAGAGGGTTTGGACTTCATAGACGCCTCCTTCTGCAGTCTTTATCTTTACCCACCCCGTGTGTGTGTGTGTGTGTGTGTGTGTGTGAGAGAGAGAGAGAGAGAGAGAGAGAGAGAGAGAGAGAGAGAGAGAGGTGTTGAGAGAGTTCCTGCTGGTAACCACACAGCTGCTGAGAGCTCAAGAGGGCACCAGCCTTGCTCAGAGGACAACTTTCTACAGGACCCACTGACTGAACTGTAATCTAGATTTTGCTCACTAGGTCTCAAGAAATCCCTAGTTTATAAGATGAGATCTTTAACACTAGTTTAAATGAACACATCATTAAAAATAAATTAAGAACACGACGTCATGGCCACAGCATTTAGACAGTCTTTGCTCTGGGTTTCTTTGAGGAAACATCTTCTCTCCTCACTGGAGTTTGCTGTTTGTGGTTGAGACAGGGAGCCATTCAGAATGAAGAAACTATGTTTTTAAAAAGTCTTTAAACATCTGTGATGTAGGTGCAGTTGCAGGGAATAATGCAGTCCTCCTATCTAGCGCCCTTCTGGGACATTTTTTCAGAACTTCAGCACATGTATGCTGACACAGAAATTCCTTGATCCCAATTCACATCTTCCCAGTTTGTTTCTCTTGTTTTACTGTACAAACTTTTGCTTCAAGACCCTCTGTGATAGTCAGGATACTTTGACTATTACAAACTAGAGGAATAGTGTGTGCAAAAGCCATGGCGCCTGGTGGTAGTCAGAGGACAGCTTGGGAGGCCAGGGCTCTCCTTCCACCTCATGGCTCACCTCATGGGTCCTGGGGATTGATCCCAGGTTGTCAGGCTTGTCAAGGACCTTCACCCACTGAGCCATCATGCCAGCCTTCGAATTGCTCTTACAATCGTGACCACTTCCTGCTGTCCCCAACCCCTGGGCAACCACGGAACTAATATTTGTTTCAAAAATGTTGCCATTGTAGAACTCATTTTGTTCTATAATTGTGTCATGTAGATTTATTTTCTTTATTCTGTGTACAAACATTACATTTATTCGGACGTTTTACATTTTAAAAGCAGTTTATTTTTTCTCAGTCCTACTCACTGTACTCTGTGAATGAATGCTTATACTGTTTACAAGGATTTACTGCTTGGGCAATATGTACACAAGCAAAAAATACTTTTTAAATAAGAAAACATTTAGAAAAAAATTAATTCTGAAATATTTAAATGTATATAATAATGAAATACAGAGTGTCTTTTGGGATTTTAAAGGCAGGTTCCCTTTTCCCTAAGAGTACAAGGTAGAATACATTGTGTTTTGTTTTTTTCTTTTAAGACAAGCTTTCAGCTTTGGTGTCTAGGTTGGTCTTGAACTCCCTGTCTCAAGTGATCCTCCTGCTTTCTTCTACCAAGTAACCAGGGTTATGCTCCAAATGTATGAGGAATTTAATTTAAACTAGCTAACTATGTGATTACCAATCTACAAGAGGCACATGACTCAGACCTGACATTCTACACTTGCTTTTGGCTTGTGAAGAAATAAATACAAAAGAGATTATGGTAATCTTTCAAAATGAAATACTTTTGATTATCATCTTAATGTCATGTTAAGGGTTTTTTTTTTTGGGGGGGGGGAACATTTTAAACATACTTAAGTTTACTAAATCTGATAATTCTTTTTAGTAATTTAAAATCATGATTATCCCTGCATGTATATCCCTTTAGTTAAAAATAACCTACAAATTTTATTATGGAGCCTTTTATTCCTTACAAGTCAGTAAGATTAATAGATATTTTCAAGAATATATATTCTTGAAAAAAAAATCAACATCGATTTAAACATGCTTTTGAGTGTGGTTGAATCTCATATTACAGGCAAGCTTTCATCAGGCAAGTGCTTTCTCTTTGATATGTGTGATATGGATGCATTTTACTTTTGACTTTGACACATGGACAATGTATCTGGCATACGTACATTTTATTCCCCATCTCCAACATAGTCTTTAATTAGACATACAGCATAGATTCAGGACTATAGGAGAAACATTTTCCATATAGGCACAATGAGAAAAGCATAATTCTCTTGTTAATAATTTTAAATCATTGTATGTGAAAGGAATATTAAAGATGAAGATTATTATGAACTTTGATGTAAACTGTTTAAAGAAGTTCTCAGTTTCCATCTTTAGGTACTAGTGGCCATTAAATAAGTGTGAAACTTGTAAGCCTTTGAGATCTCCCTGGGAACCACCAGGGGAATTTGAAGGAAGCTAGCCCTGTCAAATCTTAACAGATAAATCCCTGGAGGTGTGAGGGATAGGGCTGATAGTAATTTAAGCCGGTCTCTTAGGGAGCTTTAGGCTTCTCTTGTTCTAAAAACGTCTTATCAAACCAGAGCTCTGTAAAAGTATACAGAGAAAAGTCTAGAGTCCCCTAGATACTGAGAACCAAGGTAGCAGTTCAAAGAATTGGACTGATAATCTGCCTGGATCAGGGCAGTTCCACAGAGCATTGTGGTTTACTGACTGAGAAGCAGGAGGGAACAAGAGGTGTATTTGCTATCTGTTGATTGATTTTAAGTCTATGATGAACACTTTATCCTTTCATTTTGGCTTAGGTCATACTTCATATGAAGTTCTTTTTCAGTGGAGAAAAAACTGAGATATCTGCTGAACAGTTGTGTTGGTCCTAGGAGAAACCTGTGCTATATTCTGGAAAGAATGTTGGCTTTGTCTAAGAGCCAATGGGATGGCCTATGAGGATACAAGCTAGGATACTCTAGTTTACAAAGAGGAGTGCTGGCTTTGCCATCTGCCTTATGCTTCCTGCCATGATGATCATTCAATGTTAATTTTTGAAGATTTATCTAATTTTGTGTATATGAGTGTTTTGCCTGCATTTATGTATGTATGTGCACCATGTGTGGAACTGGTACTCATGAGGATCATCTGGAACTGGAATCATGGATGCATGTAAGCAACAGGAGCTCCTAACCACCGAGTCATCTCTCCAACCCTCAGTGTTAAATTCCCGGCTTGTTTGCGTTCTTTCTAAAGTATTGGTATTGTAAGTGTGAGCATCTCTAGAGAGAATAATCTCTGTCCACTCTTCTAAACGTTCTGTTTTATGCCTGTCAAGACAGTCATTGCCAAAGAATGTGTGGACTACATTGTTTTCCCATAGAAATGTTTTTATAGCAACAGGCATCTTGTTAAAGTTATTCAGGCTGGCCTTGAACTCACTATGTATCGTAGGCTGCTCTGGAACTCATAATCCTCCTGCCCCAGCTCTGAGTGCTGGGATACCATCACTTAGGCATATAACATGAAAATGGTTTTTTTAGAATACTAAAGTCTAATTTTAAAATGAAATAGATATCTGTCAATGAAGACATTGGCCATCTTGTTGAATTTATCAAAAGATGTAGTTATTTATCCTACAATTACTTGTTATTTATTATGTCAAGGTAGCTACTCTATGTGATATTTCTGGTAAAAATTGTTCCTCTTTATTTTGTAAAATATTCTTGCTCTTCTCTTGCTGACGGAAAACTATTTAGTCCTCAACCGCAATACTAGCCTGCATTTCTGATTTCAGTTATCAATCAGCTCCCCAATACAAAGCTATTGTCATCATTTTAAACATACCATTTTGTGTGAGCTATGGATTGAACCCAGGGCCTCTAACATGCTAAGTATATAGTGTACCATGTATACACATCTTTTAAAGTAAGCTTTCTCTAACATGCATACAAAGACATTAAACTGTCTAAATAGTTTAGGGAAAGTAGGTGAAATAAAGAATTCTGTAAAGATTGTGTGTGTGTATGTGTTTGAACTGCCTCTCAAATATCTTCTCTGCAGATATTACCCAAGAATTATGTAGTAGAAGCAAGTCCTTTTGCTATAGCTCTTTTAACTTAACATTCTGTCTTCTCCCTAATATTTTAATCATCCAAAATTAAATAATCTTATATATTTCATAAGAAACAACACATTAGTAAAAGGAGACAAGATAAAAGCAATTTTCAGCTGTCCACATGACTTTCAAATATTACACAGAACTGTAATCATTTGAATGATTCTTTTCAGTATGGTGTGATTTTTAAGGGGTGGAACAGTTTAAATGGCCAATAAGTGTTCCTTTAAGTTTTAAGAATATATAATTACATTATTGCTACACCTAACATTGTATGCCTAATATGAAAATAACTACCAGCAAAATATTTTTTTTTAATTTTGCTTTTAACTAAAGTTTATCTGGAAGAAGAGAAAGTTGTACACTAATTTGCACAGTGGATTCTTTTGCTATTAGTGAACATTTATTGCATGTACAGGTATCAGATGGACACTGAACATGCACACTGATCATGAAAACATTAAAAGGATCAATTTTTGCTCTTCTGTGGCTTATTTGCCAATGGATATAGATTATAATATGTGATATATATTACAGTTATATATTACTATGTATATCACATAATAGATAATAACTACATATTACTATTGCTATATATCTATATATTACTATTTATTTGAAGGACACCTAAATCAAGATTTGGGTATGAGGGGTTCTGTATTATGGGATGCATCTTGCTGTAGGTATTACCTCTGTTGAATTTTTGAAAGTTAGTCAGATGCAACTGCTTTTATGCAGAGGAAACATTATGTGTAAAGACAAGAAGGCACAGGAAAAAGTGGTGCCGAGCAGAAAAGGCCAGTGTTGAGGTATGGCTGGAGCTTGGGTGCAGGGGCCAGGTCTGGAGTCAGTTGAAGCTGGAGAGGAACAAGGCCTACGTGCAGAGCTGGGGTTTCTCCCGAAATAAAGGCAAAGCCATCTCAAGGCTTCCGGTGGGGGAATGTTTGTCTCAGTGCTGTTCTTGGGAATGTGGTTTTAGGTTAGTGTGGAGAATAGTTCAGCAGGGGTTGATAGCACCAGGAAGAAGAGACTGTTCATGCTGCAGCGGTTGGGTTGGCTAAGAGCCCTGGAAGGGGGAAGTGCACAGGATGCATTGAGTCAGAGTGGAGGGCAGGGCAGGTGAGGACAAAGATGGGCTGAAAGATTACTCCCAGAAGTCCTCTTGCCTGAATACACCTGGCACCGGATAGAAATGGAGGGCACACAAAAGCAGAAGGATTGTCTCCTCCTTCTCTAACTGTGGAGGACTGAGTGTCTGATGCGGTGAGCTCCTTGGAGACAGAGCGGAGCTTAGGAAGGCGAGCTGAGCTGGAAAGAGGTTTAAACACATGAAACTTACAAATTTATTTGAAAACTATAGGAAAGCCCATTTAATGTTTCCTCATGTAGTTATAAACATGTTCTAATCACTTTCTCTCCCATATAATACAATTTAATTGAAAGTAGCTTTTTTTTTTTTTTGATTTTTCGAGACAGGGTTTCTCCGTAGCTTTTGGTTCCTGTCCTGGAACTAGCTCTTGTAGACCAGGCTGGCCTCGAACTCACAGAGATCCACCTGCCTCTGCCGCCCGAGTGCTGGGATTAAAGGCGTGCGCCACCACCGCCCGGCTTGAAAGTAGCTTTTTGTTTGTTTTTTTGAAACAGGGTTTTTTTTTTTTTTTTGTATAACAGCCCTGGCTATCCTGAAATTCCCTCTGTAGACCTGGCTGGCCTCAAACTCACAAAGATTCACCTGCCTCTTCCTCCTGAGTGCTGGGATTAAAGGCATGGCTGGAAATAATTTTTTAATGTGGTGTTAGGGATTGAGTCCAGGGCCCTGCACATGCCATCACTGAGCGACGCATTCTACTCTGAAATCACTTGTGTGTTCTCTTTTGAAATCTCATGGACAGATGGTAGTTGATCAAGAGTGAGATGGATACACTAGAAAAATTAGGGGAGCTTTCATTTGATATAGTGATCATAGACGATAATTATAGCAATGCTAATGGCAGAATAATATGAATGAAACAGACTGAGCCCTTTGGTGTCCTCTGTAGACTTAACACTTGAGCCCCTTTTCATTGGCTAGTAGACTATGACTGATGATAGGAGAAACAGAGAAATAGGCCGGTGTTGTAACTGGTATCTGCCTCAAGTTTGAAATGAGGATTTAGTGGGTTGCTATCTGCTTGTTTCTTAGGGAGACACTTGACACATGATAAGACTGAGTTTGTTAAATAAGAAATACATTTTTAATATCTTCTGCTGGAAAAGAACGCTTAAAAGAAATCCCACACTAGCTCAGAATTGAGAATAATAGACATTGGATTATGGGATATGCACACGCGCGTGCGTGTACACACACACACACACACACACACACACACACACACACACACGGTTATTTATTTAGGGGTAGACTCACAAATCAGAATCCTCTGCTGAAATGGAGAACAGAAACCGAATCCCACAGCTGGAAAAGAGGCTTTACACATGCTTTACATCGGCATAAATAGTATTAGAGGCCACACCCCAGTGGGCGGGTAACTACTGGTTGTAGGATTTTTTACAGCACCTCCCCCTTTTGTTTAAATAAGAAAACTCTAAGCCTAAGGCAAAATTATATACAATAAGAACAAATATATTCGATAATTATCCTATCCTAACTAGTTTAAGTCTTGTATAATAAATAACTTGGCCAAGTCATGAGAAGAAAGTCACTACAACTATCTAGTCTTCAATCCCATCGAAGACCCGAGAAGAGCCTTCCTTCTCAGAAGAGTCAGTAGATGTTCAGTGAGTATCTGTGACTCTGTCCCACCTTCCCAAGTCTCCCACTTTGGCAGTGACACCAGGTGTGCCAGTCCTCCACTCAGTGCTGATTCACGATGAAGCACCAAGATCTCAGAATGCCTTACAGCCAGTGAGAATAAATATAACAGGTAAAAATGGTCAAGTTTGCTCCTGACAGTTTTGTGAACCATTCGCCATCACAAATACTCCATGTGCTAACTGTGCGTTTTGGAACTTGTTCTGACTTAAATGGTAAGACATCCTGTGTTGTAGGGGCCATAACAGCTTAAATCACAATAAGCTTTGTAACTAGAACAGCACAACTAGTACTAAATTATGTATATACTAAAACTATGGCAAATTTACTAAAGTTCATGAATAATCAAATGCACTTTTAGTGGTCAGAGGTAATAATCATAAAGGTCAGAAGAAACTGAATGAGGTCCTGAAGGTCACAATTTTTAAAATGCAAGACAGACTTAAAAACAAACTATGTGTGGCCTTTGCTGCTACCGGAGACCATGTTGGTGTCCATGGCCTGTGTTACCACGGAAGGCCATGTAGATGTCCATGGTCCATGCTGGCCTGTGCTACAGACAAGGGCTGTGTTGACGTCCTGGTCTGTCCTGCTGCTGAAGGCCTTATTGAAGTCTGTGGTCCATGCTGCAGCCAGAGGCAATGTGATGGCCATGGTCTGTTCCTGCAGGAGGCCGTGTGGATGTCTGTGGTCCATGCTCTCACCAGAAGCCAAGTGGAAGTCCATGATCCATGTTGCTGCTGCCTGTAAAGGGGAAGGCAGCAGCTTCTTTTGCAGTGGTACTGATGGCTGCAGACCCATAGCTGAGAATAAGAGATGTGAGGATTGTGTTGTGGGATATTTGTACATTGTGTGAAGCTTGGGAATGTGGGTGTGTGTTATCTAGACTGCTTCTGTAGGGAACCCTGAGAAAACTGGGAAATGGTCATGTCCTGGAAGAATTAGCTGTATTATTTTTGTTCAGTCTCTGTGTAATGGGAGAACATGAGGGCTTATCAGAAGTCCTGGCTGGAGTGTGTGAACCTGGACTATCTCAGCTTTGAAGTTGTTTTGGATGTAGAATTTTGAGGAAACGGCAGCAGACACATCCTGAGAAGCTGGATCACCTGGGCTACTTGGCCTCATTGGTGTTTTATGCTTTTTTCTTTCTGAACGCACACAGACTTATATGTATCAGCGTTAACACAAGTATGGAATGTGTGGTGTGCACCTATGAGTAGGTGAAAGGCATCTGTCAACTTTATAAGTCTGTATGGACTGTATCACCAAGCTGTAATATAGCTCTCCATCTATGTTACATGAAAGGATGGCATACAAGTCATGCGAACTTTGTACCCAACAAGATTGATTTCAGAGCTGTTCCTGTGTTGAGGGATCAGAATATGTGTCACCTGCCCTGTAGCCTTTCTTGGCTTTCCCCCTCATGTCTGCAGTCAAGATCCTCAGGAGGTCTCTCCAATCAAAGCTGATTTTTATTAATTTATAAGAGAACCATAACTTTTTGTTTTCTGTGGAAACAAATTCATAAGCTCTCTCACAATATACTTTATGACGTCCATTTTGCAGTTAAGATGTTCTTAAAGTATATAGGTTTAGCTGGTGCACACCTTTAATCCCAGCACTCAAGAGGCAGAGGCAGGTGGATCTCTGTGAGTTCAAGGCCAGCCTGGTCAAAGAGTGAGTTTCAGGATAGGCTGCAAAGCTACACAGAGAAACCCTGTCTTGAAAATCCAAGTATATATTTGTGTGTGTTCCATAATCCAATGTCTCTCAGCAGCTATTGTTTTTGTGTACATTAGAATTAAAAAAATTCAGAGTCAACAAAGCATCATACAGGATGTTATACACCCTGTTATTTTCCATCTTTATGTGGCTTATTTTTATACTAATTTGCTATCTCTTTAAAGACTTTATTATTTTTAAGCTATTTATTTATTTTTGTTTTTTTAGACAGGGTTTCTCTGTAGTTTTGAAGCCTATCCTAGGACTTGCTCTGTAGACCAGGCTGGCCTCAAACTCACAGAGATCCACCTGTCTGCCTCCTGAGTGCTGGGATTAAAGGTCTGTGCCATCGCTACCTGGCAACTATTTATTTTTCCTATGACTGTCTATACCCATTTTTTCTTTTTTCAGCATCTAAGCATATCTTTAAACATATTTTACCTTTTTAGAGGTTTTCTGTGTCTGTAGCTGGCTTCTCTAAGTGCCTGTGGCATTCTCTGACTGTGTGAGACAAATCTTAAGCTGCATGTCAGCTGCCACGAGGCTCAACCTAGCACATGGACCTGGCGCATGGTGAAGTCAATGGCTGGAGCCGCAGCTCTGTATCTGCTGAGCACTGGCTTGCCTGAGAGACTGCAGGACTAGGAATCCACATCTGGCTTCTCGTCCAGAACTTTTCTTAGCTCTCTCAGGCCCTATGTTTGGATAGCTGAGCCTCCATATTAGATGCCATATATAGTCAGATTTTTCTTTGGGCAGTCAGCTCACAAATAATGACATGAGACTTCTTATTAATTATGAAAGCTCTCCCTATAGCTTAGGTTTGTTCCTAACTAGCTCCTCTAACTTAAATCAACCCATTTCTATTAGTCTATGTTCTACCATGTGGCATTACCTCTCTTCCATCTTGTACCTCCTGTTTCCTCTCTGTGCCTTCTGGCTTCTCTTACGTGCCTAGATTCCTTCTCTTACTTTCTCCCTCCTGCCTGTACCTCCTGCCTGGCTATTGGTCATTCAGCTTTTTATTACACAATATTATCACAGAAATACACCATCAACAGTGTACAAACATCTCACAACATTTCCCCCTTTTTGTCTAAATAGAAAGGAATGGTTTTAACTCTCACATAGTAAAACTATATACAAAAAGAACAATTATCAGAGAATTATAGGTACAATGTTTAGTCCATCTACATTTAGCAAATTAGGAGAAAGTACTGCGTTATCTGTCCTAGCTTAGTCCAAACTACTTAAGTTACTTTCTATCATAACTTGTATTACTTTCCTAAAAAAATATCTTTTAAACCTTAAAACCTCTAAAACAACTTAAGCTTTTATGCTTTTCAGCCTTAAAACTTGACAGCTCTTATGTAAGTTTCTTTCCTGAATTTGGTAACAAGGAAAATTGTGAAACTATAACTATCTAGTCTTCAATTCTACCAAGGACCTGAAAAGGACATAATATTACCTGAATAAACAGGACTTGTATAGCAAACAACTTCCAAAACTACAGAAATGACAGAAATAGCTGGCTGCCTGAGCAGTCACCCAAAGTTCCTCTGCAACATTGGGGCATCCAGCCTGCAGGCCTAGAGTATCTGACAGATTTTTCTGTGAAGCAGGAATTTTGAAGGCCTGTCCTACCTTGTCTTGTCAAAGTTTAGTAGTTGCTTTCTTTTGTGTTCCGCTTGTCCAGTTTGGACAGCATACTGTCAGCAGTCAAGGCCAGGGCATGTTTTATTTTATTTTATTTTTCTTTTTCAGCTCACTTTTGCCACAAAGAAAGCAAACTCCATATGGAGTTCTTTAATGCCCATCTTCTCTGAAATAGACTGGTGCTGCCAGGACTAGAGCAGACATGTCACTCTATCTTGAAAAGCCCCTTTTTTACTTAAACATTTTAAATGCCATATTATGTAGGTCTTTAAGTGTTTAAAGACCATCTATCTATTTAAAATATATCTCTGTTCAACCTTGAAAACATACCTAACATGACTATAAGTTTGATTGTTATAGATGATTAACTACCAATCTGTCTTTAATTATCCTAAATAGCTTTCAAGGACTAAAACTTTACATTACATTTTTAAATGAGCTACATAGCTACAATACCTTAAACAAGAGTAGTAACATATATATAGTATAACAAAAATAACCTTAAATATGTATTGATATACAAAAATCCATACCAATGTAAAATATTTTAGATCAATAGTTGTTCAAAAGTAGATTTGACAATCCACCCTTTTATTCCATCATTTTTATACTATATCTCCCCCTTTTTTTCCACTCAGAAAGAGATCCCTGGATCTAATCTCCTTTGTCTAACATGACCAATAACAACTTGTAATCAACCTTCCAAAATGATGACAAACAATTATAACCCATCAAATAACCAAAAATCATCCTCTAGGCTATAGGCCAAGCTTTCATAATTAATAAGTCTCCGTGTCATTATTGGGAGCTATCTTATGGGACAGAAAAAGACTAATCATAATTCTGTGGCAATCTTTCCCCTGCCTCACAAAAGAAAAGAAAAGAAACAGTTTAGACAGAAAGCTATTGAAAGAAAACTCTTAAAAATTGTGATAAGGATGCTGAAGTATAGTTCTCCATAGTTGATGGCTTCTGGTAGGGTGGAAGTGGGGAAGGACTCAGTTTTCTTTAAGGACCCGGCCACAGGGAGTTTGACCAAGCTCTAGTAAATACATGGGTAACATAAATTGGATTCTGCTTTTATTGGGGGAGTCATCACATTGGTGACAGTGGGTGGATCTGGGAGGACTGGAAAGTGAGTGTGATTGGTTACATTATGTGAAATTCCCAAATAATCGATAAAATATGTAAACATGTAATGTAGAAAGAAAAAAAAACAAGTAAGCATTAAAAGGGCAAATTGTTATAAGAAAATAAAAACAGTGAAGGAAATGAGAGCCTGTTATATATTAATCATTGTTGTGAAATAGTTTCAGTAAAATATAGCCACTTAAATATAATAGCTTATAGGAATCAAAATTACAAACCTATTAGAGGAGCTAGAGAGATGGCTCAGCAGGTCTTGGGTTAGGTTCTCAGGACCTGCATGGTGGCTCAAAACCATCTGTACCTCCAGTTCCAGGGAATCTGAAGATCCCTTCTAGCCTCCTTGGGCTCATACATGAACATGGTACACATACATATACCTAGGCACACAAATGCACATAAAGTAAAATTTGAAAAATTAGAATAAAAATTAATAACCAGTTGTATTATACTAGAATATGCTAACAACAGGAAAAAGTGGATGGGTGGCTTTTGGACCAGAGTCAAGGGTCTGAGTAAGCTGCATATTCAGAACTCTGCTGGGTAACTTGAATAGACCATGCCTACTCACATAAACAAGAGGACATAGATCATGTATGTCAGGGTGGCCGCTGTGCTTTTCTACATATCCAAGTCCCTTTCAGGGGTGCCATTTGCAGCATGATCCAAGGAAGTGGTGCCCCCAGGGCTTATGCAGTGCACAGCTTGAATAGCCATCCCCAATGGGTTGGGCATTGGTACAAATCTTCAGTGTGCTTATTTCTTTACCTCGGTAGCAGTAAGCGCTGCAAACAGAGAAATGGCTTCCCACCGCACTGCCAGTAACATTAAGGGGACATGGATTTGGCCTGCAGTGAGACTTGATCTTGCTCCAACCAGTCTTTCTAGATTTATCTCTTGCCTCATGAACCTTTTCCAGTCTTGTAATTCAGGGTAATAGGAATTTAGCAGGACTCAGAAACCAGGCTTCCATCCCTCTTCCTAGCCAGAAACAGCAGTGTTGCTTACCCCTGCCGCCCGCTCTATTGTCTGTCTCCTTAGGTCTTCCAGTTTTCCCACGCTGTGTGCCTTCAGTTCCGCACGCAGCTTTCTCCTTGTTTTTCCTACTTGCCGTCCTTTCTCCCCATTGTAGTCAGAGAGATTTAACATTTGATTCTGTTGCTACTTTACTGCCAGAATAAAGTTCCAAGTATTCAAAACAGTCAGTAGGAAACTTCCAGACTTCATTTCTGTTTTATCTCAGCCCCTTTCCTCCTGTCGCCTTCCTGTACTGTAGTCACCCTGCATTTGTGGCTGTCCTTTGACCTGTACAAGTACATGCTGTGGCATACATGTGTCCACACATGGACTACACTCAGACAGACAGATAGACAGACAGACAGACACACACACACACACACACACACACACACACACACACACACACCTGTAATAAAAAATGAGCAACTAAAATTTATTTTATATTTTCCTCAGTCAAAATAAGTAAATTTAAGATAGTTAAATAAAGCTCGTAACAGATACCTGAGCAACAATGGATGCCCCCTTTGCTTTTCCTTCTCTTCTTTTTTTTAAAGGTATTGAGAGGGGGGGGGCAGAGAGAGACAGAGAGAGACAGAGACAGAGAGGGACAGAGAGAGACAGAGAGGGACAGAGAGAGACAGAGAGAGACAGAGACAGAGAGAATGAGAGAGAGAGACAGAGACAGAGACAGAGACAGCGAGACAGAGAGGGACAGAGAGAGAGAGAGAGAGAGAGAGAGAGAGAGAGAGTAGTGCAGCACACAGGTGAGACCAGAGGACAACTTTCAGGAGTAAGTTTTCTCTTTCTACCATGTGGGTCCTGTAGATTTAGTTAAAGTCCTCAAGTAGGTACTTTTACTTGTTTAACCATCTTGCTAGCCTTTTTATTTTTATTTTTTCTTTCTTCTAGAGACAGGGTCTTGCTATGCAGTCCAAGTTAGCTTCATCACAACTGGGGAGCAAGTTTTCAAACATTTGAGCCTGCGTGGATATTTCAGACCCCAGTACTTCTGCTCAGAGGCAGAGGCAGTGCTCCTAGTGTGAGCATGAGCCTCATGCTATGCCTTTATTTATTTAAAAAGACGTAACCTCCCTGTGCTGCCCAAGCTGGCTCCAAGTTCTATGCTCAAAGGAGACAATTCTTAGCCCTTGAATAGCTGGTTCTATTTGTGGGCCCCACCTTGCCTGGCTAAAAGACTTACTGTGACTGAAGTAGACCAAAGGCCTATTAGCAGACCTTTTAAGAATAATATTAACTTTTTATTACAGTGATAATTTTAAATATTATTATGACATAGCTTCACATGTGGCAATACTTAAACAAGAAGTAAGTTGGGTGTTGAGAATACATCTTTCATTCCTGCATTCAGGAAGCCTCTGAGTTTATCTCTGTGAGTTCAAGGCCAGCCTGGTTTACAAATCAAGTTCTAGGACAGCTAGGCTACCTAAAGAGACTCTATCTCAAAAAAGAAATAGTGGACCAGGCTGCCCCTGAAATCACAGAGATTTGCTTGCCTCTGGGATTAAAGGTGTGTGCCACCACCGCCTCACTAAAAACTACACATATGTCTATTTGGCTTACACTTGTACATTGCTGTCCCTCACTGGAAGAAGCCAGGACTGGCTCTCAGGGCAGGAACCTGGACCCAGGAGCTGATGCAGAGATCACGGAGGTGTGCTGCCTATTGACTTGCTCCCTGCAGACTGCCCCGCTTGCCCTCTTACAGAACCCAGGACCACCAGCCCAGGAAGAGCATACCCATAACTGGCTGGGCCCTCCCCATCAATCACTGATTAGGAAAATGCCCTACAGCCAGATCTTATGGAGGCATTTCTTTCTATTTGGATTCCCTCCTTTCAGATAACCCTAGCTCATGTCAAGATGACATAAAACTAGCCAGCACACTGAGTGTCCTACCATTGAGGTACATGTTCAACCCCAAACTTATAATTAGAATAGTGAAGTCTCCAAGCCTGTGTGAGGTAAGAACTCCTCTTGGTAAAGAGACGTGCCTGGAGATGGTGCAGATAAAGCAGAAGCTGTGCTTTAGGAGGCAGACACTGGGGCACCATTTGAAAATTTATTTTCTTCTCTAATAAAGTTACCTTTCTCAAGGTGATTTATTGAATACAGTTATTCAAACCAAAGTATATCACACTGACTTTTCTATTTTCTGTAATTTTGGAGGTTTTAAAACTTGGTATTGATGCAACTGTCTAAAGTAAGGAATGTAGGAATATTATGATATGGCAGAAATACTGACATAGAAGGTTAACTCTGACTTGGGGCAAAGGAACAGAAGAAAAGGAATTATCAGTCATTCATTGGCTTTGCATTTTTAAAATGATTTATTTGTGTGTGTGTGTATGTGTAGGTATGTATATGTGTGTGTGTTGGTATGTACACTTAAGTTCAGGTGCCTGAGGAAGCCCCAGAAAGCAGTCCCCTGGAGTTGGAGTTATGAGTGTTGTGAGCTGCCTGATATCACTGAGGACTGAATTCAGATCCTATGGAAGAGCAGCAAATGCTCTTAACCTTTGAGCTACCTCTCCAGCCCTGGCTTAATAGTTTATGAGCCAGATGTATTTAAAAAAATGAGAAAAACATAAAAGGAAGAAAATTTTTTTGACTCTGTGGACTGGTGAAATAAAAACTAAAAATTTCCAAAATCGGGAAATTTGTAGTTGGTTAGTCATAACTAACAAGCCATTACTAATAAAGACTTAAAATTAAATTAAATATTATAACTCCAGATAATTCATTTTAAGATTTTTTTATTAGTTTTAAAGACAGGGTCTCACAATTTGCTATGGAAACTAAGCTGGTTTAAAACTCAGAGAGATTCTCCTTCCTCTGCCTCCCTAGTGCTGAGATTAAAGACGCGCACCACCATGTCTGGCTATTTTTCACATCACTAACAATTCAGAGTTCTTGTAGTTTAATTTAAAATACAATCCAATATGAATAACAAACTATTAACTGTTTTCTCAATTACATATTTCGAAATATGTATGCCTTCACGCACATATCAAAAAGAGAAAAGAAAAAAAGAAATACCAGATCCATCTGGAAAAAGAATAACTTGAAACTACATTGTGGTTCTTAAAAACACTATTTTTTAGCAACTTTATGGTTGTGGTCTCAAGAATGCATTCAGTGTGCTTCTTCACTATTTATGTTGTTGACGTCGTTTAATAAAGTGTCACATATTTATTATAAGTATGTCAAGTAATATTTGACAAGTCAGCCCAGTGAAGAGATGGGCCAAACAATTAAGTAAACATATTTGCAGTAAAGACAGAATGACCAATAAACACATGAGAAGGTGCTCAGCGTTCCTGGCCGGGGAAATGCACATCGGCCACAGTGAGCAGTGAGCAGCCGAAGCCCGCGCTCTAGATAGCCGCCACATACAGTGATGGGGATGCTGTAGGTTCTGAGCCCCTTGTGGTGTAGCTGCTTTGGAGACAGTGGGTCTTAGCTGGTGATGGTCAATAGCACTGTAAGCACACAGCATATTCATCATATACTTAAAAACGATGAAAATGGTGTCTGTCCATTGTGTTTTATCACAGCAAAACAAAACAATGAAGCGCTAAAAAGAAATCTTTTTTTAATATCCAGAAACTTTCCAGAAATAACCCATGTCAGCATTTGGTAATTATTTCAATTCTTTACTCTGTGCTTTAAACTGTCTGTTGTGAGACTTCTGTCGCTGTCTCTTTAGAAAGTCTAGATAAAAGTACCAACAGCATTCATGAACATGGGGCTTGGTTAACACAGGCCCTGAACCACATGCAAGCAGGCAGCCTCTCCTGTGCAGGCAGCTGTGGTCTTAGAGAGCATGGTCGAATCTGGCCAATTTAAACGGAAATAATAACCAAACGACACCGGAAAGCTAAGAAGATGCAGGCTGCATAATTAAATACATCTTGACAAGCATAGCTGTTTCTAGCTTGCACTATTTGGCAGTGCTATTTTTGGCTTGATTTCATGATACTGTAGATGCTATTTTTTCCCTTTCAAATATTTCTAAATATAAAATGAGACAAGAATATTTGCCAATATTCAAGTTTGTCTATCACCAGAATATTCTTTATTAATTTTTTTTTCTTTTTGGTTTTTTTGAGACAGAGTTTCCCTGTGTAACAGCCCTAGCTGTTCTGGAACTACCTCTTGTAGACCAGGCTGGCCTCGAACTCACAGAGATCTGCCTGCCTCTGCCTCCCAAGTGCTGGGATTAAAGGTGTGCACTACCACCACACAGCCCATTATGTTTTTATTTGCTTGTTTTGTGTGATGTGTGCGTGTGTGTATGTGTGTGTGTGTATGTGTGAGTGTCTGTGCGCTACAGGGTACATGTGGAGGTCAAAGGACAGCTGGGTTCTCTGCATGTGGGTCCTGGGGATGGAACTTGTATTTAGGCTTGGGGAGACATCTTTACTTGCTAAGCTGCTGATCCCCAGCAGGATTTATTTTTAAAGAATAGATGTAATGATATTGAGTTTAATAAATGTATATGTTAAATAACATTTAAAAAATCAAGGGGCACTTTGCCCCAGTCTGAATGCTGTCATTATTTCTTGTGACTTTAGACTTAGCAGTGTCACTGAGGCGGAAGTAGCACATGGCACTAAGAGGAAGTTGGTGTAAAGGGTTGGAATGTCCTGTGAGGTAGCCATGATGCATTTATCACTGGGTTCCCTTCCCCGGTCTTCTCTCTTCTCAATACACATTTGTTCACTAACTATCAGTAGAGAATGTCTGAATTCTCGATTCATTCCATCAGTTCCTAATTGTGGACATTTTACTTGGTCGTCCTCAGCTTCAGTTTCTTCATTGGTCCTTAAAGAGAGGGCCTAGCACTAAGGTTTCTCATGAGACGTGAGTTAACATGGAAAAGGTTCCCAGAGCAAAGCTTCTGCATGAAGCTCCAGGCTACATAAATGACTTACGTGGTGATGATGGCCATATAGCCACTGTGTCTTCAACCCTGGCACAAATATTATGGGGGAGCTAATGATACGTTTGCTTCCTTAGTGCAAGGATTTGTTTAAAGATCCAGTTGTGCCTTTGTGAGTGCGAGTGCTGGCCCCAGAACAATGGCTCTCCCGGCTCTCGAGTCTGAGACAGCCTGAAAGCATTTTCAGTCTGAAGAAAAGACCAAATGGGACAAAGGACCTGAAATGATCCTTGAGAGATAGGGTTTGTGAAGGTGGTGGGGTTGGGGGCTGGGCTTTGCCGCAGACATGCTACCTCTCTCTCATTCCTCTCTATGGCACCATAGGTGTTTACCTGTTGTGAAGAGATGTGAGTTCCCATCCAGCTCCAAAGCCACAATTTCCTCTGTGTTAGTAATTTTGGCAGCTAGGATGATTTTGTGTCTTGGCCAGTTAGATGCCTCCATAAGGATCCAGTTAGTTTTCAGTGAACATTCTGTGTGTGTGTGTGTGTGTGTGTGTGTGTGTGTGTCTGAGAGAGAGAGAGAGAGAAAGAGAGAGAGAGAGAGAAAGAGAGAGAGAGAGAGAGAGAGAGAGGAGAGAGCGAGCTTTGACCTTATGGTGCCTCTGCCTCAGCCTCAAAGCAGGGCATTACAGATATGTACTGCTATGCAGCTCGCTTCTGTTTGTTTTTTTCCTGATTTGTTTTATTTTTAAACCTTCATTTTCTCACTGAATAGATGCTGAATCACATGTTTTGCTTTGCAAATTAAAATTTTGCTGAGTTCTGGTTTTCATACTTTACCTCAGGTATAATGTCTTTGCTGAGGCCTCTTCTTTTGGACGTGGTTCCAACGATTCAACAGACTGCCGCCCTGGCCCTGGGGAGGCTGGCCAACTATAACGATGATTTAGCAGAAGCCGTTGTCAAGGGCGACATTCTTCCACAGCTTGTCTACTCATTGGCAGAGCAGAATGTAAGACTTTTTCAAAAACTTGTGTTTTTGTTTTCCTTAGATTTAAAAAATAGCTTTGGCACAGTTGTAAACTTGAAGGCATTAGTATCACTACGATGTTAATACAACCATAGATTCCTATATGTGGGTGAGAGCTTGCCTTGGAGCTGGTAGGAGGTTCTACGAAGAGGACTATGGAAAGGTTCAGGTGACTAGACTTAGACAACGCAATGTTTCTCTAGACTTCCCAGCACGAGGCTCTGCCTCAGGGAAGAGGCCAGCGCCCTGGTAAGACTGTGGCTGCTTTCGGCAGCCCCACCTGCAGGTGGATGGCGAGCGAGTGAGACACGGCCCTGAGGGAGAGATGGTGTTAAATGGGAAGTTTGATAAAGCATTTTTCCGAGAAAACAGGCAGTCTCACTCTTTAAAACCCTGGAGGCTGGAGAGACAGCTCAGCCATAAACTGCTTGCCCCACTAACATCAGTACCTGCGTTCAGTCTCCAGACTCCACGTAAAAATGGCAGGCACCGTGGCACAGGCTTCTAATCCCAGTCCCAGGGATGAAAGGCAGAAGCTTAAGGACCCCTGGGGTTTATTGACCAGCCAGTCCAGCATAACTGATGACCTAGGCCGAAGAGGGACTCTGACTCAAAGGAACAGAAGACTCCTAAGGATGACCCCCAAAGCTGACCTCTGGTCCACACACACACACACACACACACACACACACACACACACACAAGTACTTCGGTGTTATTTGATTTTTCTCTGCCTGTTTGGTATCCGTAAGTAGAATTTTGACTACTCATTCCACTCTTAACTTATCATAATGCAGCATGCCCCTTCTTTTGATGTCCTTAAGACTAGATTCCTACTTATAGAACAAAACATAAATAAGACCTGGAGAATGGGCAAAGGGATAGATACTTCCCCCAAAGAACATCTCCAAATGGTGAGATGCTCTCAAACGCAAATGCAAGAGAAACTTGGCAGCGTTGGTAAGAGACACAGCTAAAGGCATGCTGTGGTACCGCTGCACACTTAGCAGGAGGAGCAGAACGAATATTTCCTAGAAACATTCGATGTGTGGTGACAATGTGGAGAGGTAGGAGCCTGCAGGGGTCGCTGGGAGGAGTGTAGAACGGCGTGACTACTGTGAACAGTAATTCAGCAGGCATGCAGGGAGTTCAGGGTTTCAGGATACGAATGAGCAGTTCTTTCAGCTATGGACCTGGGAGAACTAAAAGCAAAGCTCACAACTCATATACAAGTGTTCGGAGCAGCATGACTTGACTCACAGCAGTCTGCAGGGCAAGTCATCAACAGATAAATGAGTAAAGAAATACCATCTGTTCCATACAATGACTGTTGGTTCTGTCATAAACAGGAATTGAGTACTGATAAATGTCACAACATGGCTGATTCTTAGATCATTATTCCACGTGAAAGATGCCAGACACAGAAGACTGCATAGTATAATTCATATGAATATACAGAATATGCAAATCCATGCAGACAGAAGCAGACTCATGGGTGCCAAGGGCTGGAGGAAGAAGGGAGAGAGGGAGTGACTGCTTTACTTTAAGGGATGCTTTTATTGGGGTGGGGGGGGCGTTGAGACAGGGATTCTCTGTGTAGCCCTGGCTGTCCTGTACACCAGGCTGGCCTCGAACTCAGAGATCTGCCTGCCTTTGCTTCCTGTCTCTGCTGAGATTAAAAGTGTGCACCACCACTGCCCGGGCCTTTAAAGGATCCTTGGGTGGTAAAAATGTTCTCGGCAGTGACATGCTCACAGTACTAGGACTGCATCACAGTTACGATGGGATTTTATGACATATTTATCTTACCAGGCTAAGACATCTTAACTGTACAGAAATTTGTTTGATTTTATAGGTTTATTTTTTAATGCCTTTTAAAGGAATTCTAGAAATTTCACTTTTCTGTGGGTGTTCCTGCTCCATATGTGCGGTGAGAGCAGGCGCTTTGGCTTTTGCCTTCCATGCATAAAGTCTTGATAGTTTTCTAAATATGACTTACTGTGTACTAGTTGTAAACAGACATCTAACAAGAGACAGAGGAGTGGGGAGGTGGCTTGGCTAGAGCCAAGGGTGCGAGGCAGTGCTGTGTGGCTATCACCGTCACGGTGGCTGCAGACCATGCCCTCTCCGACAGCCCTGTGAGCTTACATTCTGTTTTCAGTTCTTGGTACAGGAGTAAGGCTGTGAAATGTGAAACACTGGTCCGGTGCAGGAGAAGGGATCAGAAAGTGCCAGTTATAGGCACTGTACTTAGCAGGTAGCTGTTGGTACGTTTACATTATAAATGTGGTAATTCTACAGGATAAAGAGTCAAATTGGTTTAAGATAAGGACAAGAAATGTGCAAACACTATTTTTCATGATTATAATAAAGTATTATCTAGAAAGCTATCCTGAAAGTCTACCTTAATTTTTGAATAATTTACTAGAGAATAGATTTTTGACATAATTTAAGAAGCAAAAGGAAATATGTCACATTAAAACATGGGTATTAGCGCAGTACATTTTTATGTTAACATATGTCACTGTTTTAGATACAACACGTTCAAATACACATAGTGTGTTTTCTCTTATTTTTATTATTTATATTTTTAGCCTAAATGATAGAAGTCTTTCAGAGAAGGCAGTTGGCTGATCCTTCTTTAGTAGCGTGGTGGTTTGAATGACAATGACCATCTTAGGCTCATATATGTCAACACTTGATTTCCCAGTTGGCAAAACTGTTTGGGAAAGATTAGGAGATGTGGCCTTGTTGGAGGAGGTGTTTCACTGGGGCTGTGGGCTTTGAGGATTCAGAAGCCAATGCTAGCCATTTCCAGTTAGTTTTCTCTCTGCTTCCTGATTGTGTATCAGATGTAAGGTCTCAACTGCTACTCCAGAGCCATGCTGGCCTGCCTCCTGCAGGATAGATCATGGACTATATAACCTTTGAGAAGCGTGAACCCTCCAATGAAATTCTTTCTGTCATAAGTTACCTTAGTCATGGCATCTTCACAACAATAGAAAAATAACTAAGACAGTAACTAATATAAAGAAATCAAAGCTGATAATGTCAAGGAGATGACGGGTTTATTAATAGGGATGGAGAGCCCAGCTGAGCATGGTGATGTGCACATTTAGTCTTGGCACTCAGGATGTAGAGGCAGGTGGATGTCTGTGAACTCAAGACCAGAGTGGCCTATGTGGTAATTCAGGGTCAGCCCAGTGCACACAGTGAGACCTTACCTTAAAAAAAATAAGCAACAAAACCAACAGAGAATTCATGAGATCATCTCTATATTATTTTAATCACATAACAACCGTGTTGTAGTCAAATATTTCCTGCACATACTTTTAGCAAATGAATAGAAACATGTTACTCCTATGTTTTGCTTTCAATTTTTATCCCCTAACCAAGAAAAATTTATATATAGGACATACTATCCATATGAAGCAGCATTCACAATTCACACAATAGCTTACTTGTCTTTATTTTTTTTAAAAAAGCCTTTCTAGACAGAAAAACATGTCCTGTGTTAACCAGGAGAAGCGTTAGAAATGTTGTTACCTCTCTCTGCAATTGCCGTGTATCTTGGAGCGTAGCTGCTGTTCAGGATGACCTGCTGAGGTCAGGCAAGCTTGCCATGCTTAGAGGCTGAGAGAAAGTGAAGGAAAAGAGGTGGTCGGTTGACAGAGGCAGTCAGCGAGCTGCCGTTCTAGAGTTCCCAGTACCTTTCAGGATCAAGCAGATACAGAAAATCATATTATTTTATGAATCTGCAGAAAGTGCCATGTTTATATTTGATTTTATACAATTTCCAAATGCACACTTCAAAGTAAAATATGTGTAGTGTGATTTAAAACTCACCTCTTTCCAGGTTAATTACTGAACAGAAGCAAAGGCGGCTAAGTACCAGCGTTTGCGGACTATTTCAGTGTTTGCATTCGGTGGCCATTGCACTTTATGTTAATGCCATTTTTGTGTTGCTTTTGGGCTATTTTAGATTCTGGGTTTGTTCTCTTTTCCCTGTAGTGTGTCTACAAGAAAGCAGCTGCCTTCGTGCTGCGAGCAGTTGGTAAGCACTCTCCGCAGCTGGCACAGGCCACGGTTGACTGTGGCGCCCTGGACTCGCTGGTGATGTGCCTGGAAGATTTTGACCCTGGAGTCAAGGAGGCTGCAGCCTGGGCACTTGCATATATTGCAAGGCATAATGCAGGTACTGTGGGATGTTTGAAAAGAGGGTGACTCAAGTTTAGGTTTATTAGATAAAAACAGTTTTGTTTAGTAAATCGATGGAGTTTTAAAGTGTTGCTGGACATCATGAGAGAGCAGTCAGTCTCGAAGGAGAGCCATACTGTATGGCTCACGTATTTACAAAACACTTCTACATTTGAGTCCAACAGAAGGGAAATTTGAAGGAGATGGCTGATATGGCCAAGTGGGATTGGTAATGGCACGTTGCCTGTAATCCCAGCACTCAAGCAAATTCTACCAACCTGGGTTACACAGCAAGACACTGTCTCAAGAACCAAACCAAACCAAGCCAGAGAAAACAAAACAGTTCAGCCAAACAACCAGATAATTATTTTCTTGGCAGCTGGTCAGATAATGCCGCTTTTGTGGTTTGTCATCCTCTGAGGTCACGCTCATTCATGACAGGGCATTCCAAGTCAATCAAGGAGCCAATCACACCAATGAATGATGTGACAAGATGGGATAAAGCTGTAGGTAATGATTTATTCCCCTAAGCCGGCAGGAAGGAGCAGGAAGAAAATAAGGGCAACATTTTTTAAACTGAATCGTGATGAAGTCAACACGATGGGCTGGTAGCCCTGGAGAGGGCTGTGCAGACACATGATTGGGAGATGGCGTGTTGGGGAGAACATGCTGAAGAATGAACGACAGTGGCTTAGCTAGGAATCAACAAACGCAATATTGGAACACGATAGCCATCTGCTGATGGGGAGGAGGAACAGGGCAGGGCGGCCACGTGTCTGGGTCTGAATTTCAGCCTAGTACACTTAGCTGCTGTGTGACCTTCTGAACTTCAGCACCCTCGTCTGAACATAGGGCGGCCAACCGTCATTTCTGAGGTTTGTAACGAGGGTGTTGAATCCAATCAGTGCTTGGTACCTGGTGAATACGAGATGTCTATGTTAGTATTAAATATGGGAAAGGACATTGTAACACGGATGGCTTTGAGCCAGGGGTGCTGGCATGTGCCTGTAGACCTGACTAGTTGGCGGAGGAAGGGGTGGAAGTCTGAGGCCCACCCCACACAATATAGTAAAGCTTCAATCTTAAAAAACATAGCAAAGTTAAACAAGATGACATTGGAGGAGGAAGTATAAATTGTACAAACCAATGGAAAGCAATGTGTCAAAATCAGTGAGTCGTGGGAGAGTCCGGGCTTACCTCAGACACCTGCTTTGGAAACTGGTCCTGAAGGAAGACTATCACAGAATGAAAAAACTGTATTTGTGGAAATGCTATTATAACATTCTTTATAGTATCAAATGCTTCAAATATTTGATAGAACTTAAGTGGTTAAATAATAGTAATCCATTTAATGAGATCTCATGCAACAAAGTAAAAGGTAATTGAGTCCTTTCTTGGTAACGAGGAAAAGTATTTATAAGACTAAAGAGGAGAAAGTTGTGTACTGTGCTTCCATACCATACAATGAGCTTCCCTGTGGCTGTAGATTAGAAAAGGCATGTTGCATCACCAAGCTGGTGGAGTTAAAGATTGTCGGTGTGTACAGGGCAGCTGCTGTGTGGGGTCATCCTTGTGAGGCTGGCTCTGGGCGTGCACTTCTGACCATTTTCCCACTGTGCTGCAGCTGCCCTTAGGTGCTTCTCTCCCCAGCTGATGAGAAGAGTGTGACTTGAGAGGCCTGGAATGATGCGAATGGTGGCGTCAGAACTGGGGTCTAAATTTTCCTACTCCCAAGTCCGTGTTAGCTGCTGCACATACTGGGCTGACCACTTCCTGGCCATGCTGGAGGAAACCCACAGAAGCAGGCAGAGGCTCTCACATTATATTTGCTTCGTAAAATGGGGACACCACTAGCAACAGACTAGAAATAGAACAGCAGGAAACTAAGGTGAACAAGAAAACTCTTGTCATGTTTAGAAAGATTCATATTAATTTTCTTCCCATAGTAATCAGAAGCCAAAAGCTTCACAGTTGGCTTTGGTAGGTTCTGAGAAGTCAGAGGACGGGTCCACACTGTGCTGAGACTCTGAGGAGTGCCCACAAGCTCTGCAGGACAGTCACAGACTAGTGGGCATGTGCAGGGATGTCCTGCCCATCTTCCTTCGTTGCCCAGTCTGGAGATATTACTGTAGTCATAAGTAGGATCCGACTTGGGGATCTCATTGCACTTTCTTTCAGGATCCCACGTGGAACCCCCAGTCTAAGTTACCATGTCATGTAGTTAGGACCTAGGGCCCAACACTCCTCAAAGATATTACTGTGTCGGTTTCTCAGAACCACAGAAGCCGCCAGTCACAGCCAAATCGAAGACAATGGAATATTTACCCCCAAATTTATTTCCCAATGTCTCCTAGAAGTGGAGCTTGTTGCGATCACTTTGCCACACCCACTCCCTGCCCTCTGCTCCCTATCCGCACTAAGGTGCTCGATGCTTTAAAGTGGTTTAGACCTTAAGTGAAATGCCAACCTTCTCCTCTCTTGCCCTTAAGTAAGGGAAGCTTGGAGATCTGAGGTCAGCCCTTTTCTCAGAGTGGTCTCTGTTTCCTTCCTTCTTTGGTGTCTTTCCTGCTTTACTAACACAACTGTCTCCATTTTTAGGGCCTAGCCTCGCTTTTGGAGATAGAAGCGTCTGACCAGAAGCATAAGGGATGAAGTAGCAAGGGCAGTAGGATTGTAGCCCCTGGGCAGTGGGCACAGAGATGCACAGGAGCCCTAACCCCGGCCTCCCAAGCTGAACCCCTCAGTGCCTAATTAAAAATACAAACCGAAGGAAAGGCAAAAAGTGGCTTGGTGTTTGGAGGGAAACTTCTCTACATCTGGGCTCAAAAATAAGTTTTAGGTGTTGAGAGGTTTAATTAAAAAATTAGGCTATCTTTTGGCAGTAAGCTCTGGTTGAACTTAAATCTAGCGAAGAGGCGTACATTTGATTAGATGTTCTACAGCTTAGGCACGGCTCTGTACCGGGGTCCAGATGAAGAAGCTGCAGAGGCGGATTAGAGGGAGGCTGTTACCAGCAGCTTCTGATGGGACACTTGGACAACCAACAGCTTCTCAGCCCCTCCCCTGTGTGAGGAAACGGGGTCCCCAGGATACTGTCCTCTTTAGTTCAAGCTCCTCATGACGTCAGACACCTCTGCCTCTAATTGCCAGGGGCTGTCTTCCACACGTGTGCCCTTCCTCCTCAGCTCAGACTGTGAGATGGAGCTTCTGCAGCCTGGCTCTCAGGCCTGGCTGCTGTGGACACCCACGGATATATTGCTACATCACAGCCCGCTTTTTAAATGAGTAGCATGTGGAAGAAATCTTAACTATCCTATGCAGAATAATGAAACAAGAAAGGATAAGGCTTTAAAATTTAGAATTTTTATAAATACTCATCTCCAATGTGCCAATATCAGAGACATAAAGAGGGTAGAATGGCCTAGGAGGCAATAATCAATTTTCAAACCACACATTTATTTATGATGAAACTACCCCAATCTACTTAACAATTTTCAAAGGAATTAACTTTTAAAATTGCAAATTTTAATCATCAGTATTGAAGAGAAGTGATGTTATAGCGATAGTGTAAGATCAGATGAGCAGCAGGGGCAAGAGGCCACTATGCCGTGCCTGGTGAAGTCCCCACAGAGTCCCCACTTCTACTGTCCCAGGTGCAGGGGAGGAGAGGTGGGAGCATCCTGGGAGTTTGAGAGCAGCCCAAGCAACAGACTGAACGCTCCCATCTCAACAGCTGAAGCAAAGCCCTGTGGCCTGGCGACTGCAACGACTATGCTGACTTCTGTAACATTTTTCATTTTATATATATGCTTGTTGTACACACAGAGGACAGTGAATCTTAGAGGATCATAATATTTTATATCATATCTATTTGATCCTGACATTTATTTTCCCACATTTCTTTCCAGTGATCCGGGTGTTAGAAAAAGGAGGAAGTGGAAAACAAGTATCTCCTGTTTGTTTTAGGGGGTAGACCCCAAATATGTTAAACTAGCGTTCCAGTTAGAACCATGTTCCACCGGGCAGTGCAGATGCGGGCGAGGGGTACACTCTGATTTTCCTGTATTTTTACATTTTTGTGATTTTTTTGTTTGTCCTTCTTTCTTTCTTTCCTTCCTTCCTCCCTCCCTCCCTTCCTTCCTTTTGTTGTTGTTGATATAAAGAACTCAGGCCTGGCAGTGGTGATGCACGCCTTTAATACTATCACTTGGGAGACAGACAGATCTCTGAGTTCGAGGCCAGCCTGATCTACCGAGTGAGTTCCAGGACAGCCAGGGCTGCACAGAGAAACTCTGTCTCGAATCCACCCCTGCCCCATTTTTTTTTTTTGCACTTTTGGTTTCAAATACATCAATACATCTTCTGCGCTATCACTTCAGACAAAATCCATGACTGAGTCAGAACTAAAGAGATGGTTTGCTTCATGTCCTCTTCATAACCCAGGTCCAATGTCTGCATCTTTCCTTCCTCCCCACTCACAATCAGCCTGGCTTTCCCTTTTTTATGTTAGACTGTACCTACATGTATGTTTATATACAGATATTATTGCCTCTGATCCACATGTGAGATTGTGTGACCTCACTTAATATTATAAAAGTCCATTAATTTTTCTGCAGTTTTTAAAATTAATTTTTCCTTAGAGCCAAGTACTATTCCATATACATCTATCTATACATCTATCTATCTATCTATCTATCTATCTATCTATCTATCTATGTATATACCAAATCTTCATTACACATTAATCTGTTGATGGACAACCAGGTTGGTTTCAATTCCTTGCTATAGAGAATAAAATGGCAATTAATATAGTGGTGCAAATATCCCTATGGTGGGGTATGAGTTCATGGGTATATGCCTAGGAATGAAATAGCCGGGTCATATGGTAGTTCCCTTTTTAATTTTTTGAGAAATCTCCAAACTGACTTCCTGAATGGTTGTATCAATTTGCACCTCCACCAACAGTAAATAGGGTTCCTTTCTCTCCCACATCCTCTCCAACATTGGTTGTCAGATTTCCTGACAATCACCGTTCTGACTGGGATACCAAGTAGTTTTAATCTGTAGTTCTCTGATGAAGAAGGATGCTGAATACTTTTAAAAATAGTTATTGACCATTGCGTTTCTTTAAAAAAATTATTAGTGCTCTTCCGGGGACGGTGCTTAGAGGCACTCAGAATGGTCCAGCGTTTGACATACCGTCGTAGGCTCTCCTACAACATAGCCTCTACCAAAACTAGGCTGTCCTGAACTCTTGGCAACATGATTGTTTACCTTTACTCCGAGAAGGTTGGAAAGCACCTAAACCGCAAGCAGTGTGTGCTCAGGCCGACTTTGAGGGGTTCGCACTGTGAGACCAAAAGTCCTCATGAGATTGTCTAAGACAAAGAAGCATGTCAGCTGGGCCTATGGTGGCTCCATGTGTGCCAAGTGTGTCCGTGACAGGATCAAGCGGGCTTTCCTTGTTGGGGAGCAGAAAATTGTTGTGAAAGTGTTGAAGGCACAAGCACAGAGTCAGAAAGTGAAATAAATGTGCGGCTTTTTAAATAAAAAAAATATTAGTTTGTTTTCCCATCTATTGATTGGCAGTTTTATTTCCTTGGTATTTTATTTTGCAATTCTTTGTAAATTCTGGATATCAGCCCCTTGTGTGAAGTGGGGTGGGCAAAGATTTTCTCTATTCTGTGGGTTATCTGTTTGCTATGATTGTTTCCTTTGCTTTACAGAAACTTTTAATTTTCATGTCACCGTTTCTTTCTTAATGGACAGAGGAAAAGTTGCTTCAGATCTCATCTCTGAGGTAAAAATGATACAAGTGGGCATAAAGGCCATGCAGACAACGGGGCTAACACTGGACAGGAATGTACAGAACAGCAATACTGTATTGAAAAGCACGTATGAGTGCTCGGGGTTGTGGCTCAGGTGGCACAGTGCGGGCCTAGGTGTGATCCTCATCACCACATAAAATGGGTCCGCGATGTCACATGCATACAACACTGAGAAAGCGGACACAGGAGAATCAGAAGGTCATGTGTGGCCTTCTGTGTTCAAGACCAGCTTGGCCTACATGAGACCCAGCCTTAAACAAAGCAAACACATATAATATACTGAGTGATATCCATTAGAGGCACGTGAATGAGGTGCAAGGGAAGTAGTCACTAGAACCTCAGTCTGTGCCCAGCTCTTTTTTTGTTTTTTTGTTTTTTGAGACAAGGTTTCTCTGTAGCTTTCGAGCCTATCCTGGAACTAGCTCTTGTAGACCAGGCTGACCTCGAACTCATAGAGATCCGCGTGCCTTTGCCTCCTGAGTGCTGGGATTAAAGGCATGTGCCACCACTGCTTGGCCTCATCTCATTGTCTTATGAACCACTCAGGCGATCACTGATCAGACTCTGGGAACTGAAGTACAAAGGGAATGACAGAAGACGTGGGAGAAGAAAGAGAGCTCCCTGACCCCTCTCCTTGATGGCACCCCACCTTCTCTTAGTCTTGGATTCACTTTGGTTCTGTGGAGAAGAGTCGCTGTGTGGAGAGTGGAGAGAGAAGGGTATTCCAGTGCCGGAACAGAAGATACCCAGCCCTGTGTGACACGTCCCACACAGATTCTGGGCCACCCTGCTTCTGAAACTTTCTTTGTTTTCCAGTTCACCTAACACCTATTAAATACGGAGGGGAAAATATTTGAATTTGCACCTGAACTTCTAGGACTACATTAAGCATATAACGCATTTGAAATCTGAAAGTCCTCACTGGGAGCTTCACAGCCTTCTAGGAGAGAGGTTAGCTATTGAGTGCTGAGGACTTCGTCAATGTAGAATTGGGCTCTCCAGTAATTCCCGCTTATCAGCTGGTTTCCCAAAGGTCTTGATGCCATAGTCTTCAGGAAAATAGCAAGTATACTGTACTGGCTGACATAGTTTGGGGGCCTTTTGCATTTATATGTGGTTTTAGATGAATGGCCCCGCTTGCTTGCAAAGTGCAAAGTAAGTTAATTACATCAAAGCATTTTCCTCAAACTGTTTCTGAAGTTGTTAGGGTGACAGCCTGGACCCTGGCAGCCCTAACAAGCTGACCACCCATCCTCAGTAGGCCAATTAAGCAAATAAGTAATAGTGAAAGCAGAAAAAGAATTATTCAGTGTGGCCATACTGGGAAGAAGAACAAAGAGGTTCTGCAACCCCTGCCCACAAGCATCTGAGAAGCCCTAGCACGAGGTTAATGCTTAAACAGGAGGAGGAGATAGGTACACAGCTACACACAGCTAAGCTGGTAACCCAGAGCAAGCTGGCCAGCCACGCTAGCTGAAATGGTCAGTTCTGCAGACACCCTGCCTCAATAAATAAAGTGTGTGGGGGGGGCAATCAAGAAAAGATTTAATGTCAACCTCTGATTTCCACACACATATGTACCTATACATATGCAAACATGCATCCACACATGTATACCACACATACATACTCAAAATATATAAACATGTGATCATTATACAAGATATTCTATATTTTATGTATATATAATGTATTATATATTAAAATAACAATCAAACTAAGCAAAAACAATTAAACATCTCCTATGGGGACTGACTGAGGAAATAATGTCACTATCTACCTAATGTGATTTTAGACAAACATTAAAAATGCTAGGTGAGAAGCTGGAGAGATGGCTCAGTGGTTAAGACCACATCCTGCTCTCCTAGAGGACCAAGTTCAGCTCCCAACACCAGTGTCAGGTGACTCACACCTGCTGTTCCCCCAGCCCCAGGGATGACACCTCTGACCTCCTGCGATTATGTGCACGTACCCTCACAGATCCCTGCACACACACATGATTAAAAAGTGTTGGGTTAGATCCACCTCCAGATTAAAAGTAGACAGAGAAGCCCAGGGTACCCTCAGAGCCACTCAGGGGAGGCTCAGCAGAAACTTGTGAACAGAGACCTCTTTTCCAAGAGCCTGGTGTGACTTTGTTGTTTGTTTTAAGAGAGGGTCTCTCCATGGAGTCTTGGCTCTCATTATGTAGACTAGGCAGACCTTGAACTCACAAAGATCCCCTGCCTCTGCATCCTGCATGCTGGGATCAAAAGTGTGTGTCACTATTCTTGGCATCTGGTGTGACCTTTGTCATCTCCAGTGTCTTATTTTTGTTTGCCTTTCAGTTGGATCCCTCCTTGGCCTGTTTCCATAGAGAATTCCATCAGAACTTTGTTCCCTTGGGCTCAACAGTCTTCTCCAGCCCACTGAGTTTCTATAAGGCAGGGATCCTACCTAGCACTGGGCTCAAGCCAAAGGAATAGCAATAAAATCTGAATCACAGACAGGCCTTTCCCATCAGAAGGATTTGGTTTTTACCTTGTAGGCTAAGGGAAGTCCCAACCATGGGTGCACTTCAAGCAAGTGGAAAACCTGAAGACTTCTAGATACAAGAAGCCTATTTTGTGAGGATCTAATTCCACTTACTCCACTGTGTTGTTTTTACCAGGCCACTGTAGGCCAGTTCAGTAGCTTGTCTTTGTCCAGTCTCAGCTGTGGGGAATCAAAGGCTAAGGAGGGAGTGGGGGTGGGGCTCAGAGTGCTTTCAGTCTCCTCCTACCTGCTGTCATTCAGGCCACAGCCAGGTTTCATTGTTTTCTGCTTTCTCTTGTTTGGTTTCCATTTCTTGACTTTCTCACATCATGTTTTGAGCCTCTCTTCATAGAAGCTTGCGTAAGCACTGCCTGCTCTGTCCAATCAGCTGATTGTAATTTCTAGCCAAAGCCCCGTTATCTGTAGACCAGTGGCCTGTTTGATTCACTTGAGTTTTCAAAGGCACCTGAATCGTTTTGCCTTGGAAGCAAATGTATGTATATAAGTTACCCCTTAAACTATCATTCAAGACATTTGTTAGAGCTCAACCAATGACCATGAAAATACTGGAGAGGAATGCGAGACGGGAATGATGGACAATGACTTTTGTGTGTAGGAGGAGAAAGAACATTCACATGAAACTTTTTCATAGTACACAGGAGTTTCCTCTCTGTGCTTTTCTCATTTCTATCTGCAAATTGAGATGTCAATCAATCAGCTCAAAATTATAACCAAATGGAGGGATTGTTGGCTATGGATGTTGTGTCTTTCAGCTGTGTTGGTGAAGAACAGGTTGCCGTGGAAGCCAGCCTGGTGATTTCTGCTTCCTGCTGTGCACAGCCTTTGTGGTCCCTTCTGCCAATAGAAGTGATGCTTTGTAACGTCCAAGTTTGGCTATGACAGACTGCAGAGTTTGTGTTGGCTCATGTGTTCTGGATCACTCCTTTTCGATACACCCTCCTAGATGGCCTACAGGGAAGCCCACATACTGGACAGGGCAGGTTTCTCCCAAGTCCCCTGAGTACACTTGGAAGTGGATTTCAGATGACGGCAGCAGCCATGTAGCCCAGGCTGGCCCCTTGATTGTAGCCCTTTGACTAAACCATTTCCTTATTTCTGACCAACAGAGATCACAAGGGAGTAAATGCTTCAGGTTTTGAAGTTTGGTGTAATTTATTACACAGTAGTAGATAACCACACTGATGGTCAATAGCTGGGTAGGACCAAGACTAAATTAATTTGGCTTTAGAAGAGCTGGTATTAAAGCCATTCTGAAGCTTTGGGACTGCCGCTTGTTTTTTTTTTCTTAATTGTAATTTCACCTAATTATGAAAAATTGATTGAATGGGACGTCAGATTATTATTAATGTAAGATTACATCCTCAATGTATTTTCTATGTTGCTTTTTTAAAAAAAGTTTTAATCGGGCTGGGGATATAGTTTAGTTAGTAGAGTGCTTGCCTAGCACACGCAAAGTGTGACTCTCCAGCCCTGTGTACAGTGACCTGCAATCCCAGCATTCCTGACTTCAGCCCTGTGTACAGTGACCTGCAATCCCAGCATTCCTGACTCCAGCCCTGTGTACAGTGACCTGCAATCCCAGCATTCCTGAGGCCCAAGCAGGAGAATCAGAAATTTAAGGTCGTTTAACAACATGATGAGCTTGAGGCCACTAGCCTGGGGCACACAAGACTGTCTCAAAATAAATAAACAAATAAATGAAAGTTTGGAAGTGCTATAGCTATGTATTTTATTTTTATGGCTAGAGCAAAAACCAGCCAGCCGATTTTAACATAGATATAGGACACCTAAGTGCAAGGAATTGGATTACGATTTTTGATATTTTTATAAGGAAACAGATTGAAATATAATTTTGCAGGGCTTAGAAATAAAAGTAAGTAAAATTAAAGAAATAAGGTTTCCAGAGGAGTTGCTGAATTTGTATGCTAAAACTCTCTCTCTCTCTCTCTCTCTCTCTCTCTCTCTCTCTCTCTGGGGAGCCTCTTCATTAGGGGTAACTTTTAATTTATGAGTTCTCAGAGTCACTTCATTTTGCTCTAGTCTTTTCTATGTACTGATTATGTGCAGAAAAGTCAGTTACCATCTGGCTTTAGATCAGCCCTGCCCCTTTGTTGCTGTTAGCTGTTCATCATTGCCTGGTTTCCTTTCGTTTTCCTTCCATCACTGTGGTGGTCCTGCCTGTATGCGGCCCTGAACATGACTTTAAGAACTGAAGGTAGAAAGAACATCATGTTTCCATATCAAGAAAGCGCCTGCACAGGTTGTTTAAGAAGGCTCAGAGTTAAGCCTGAGGTTGTAAAACGGTGGTTGAGTTTGAAGCGGGCTCCCAGGTGGATGTGTTTTATTTGGCCTGCATTATGTGGTCTCACACAGAGTTCTTTTTTTTTTTTTTTAAATATTTATTTATTATGTATACAATATTCTGTCTGTGTGTATGCCTGCAGGCCAGAAGAGGGCACCAGACCCCATTACAGATGGTTGTGAGCCACCATGTGGTTGCTGGGAATTGAACTCAGGACCTTTGGAAGAGCAGGCAATGCTCTTAACCTCTGAGCCATCTCTCCAGCCCCCACACACAGAGTTCTTTTTAAAAAATAAAGTTTCTAACACTTAAAGGGCAAGGAGCTTCACATTTTGGAAGGGTCTGATGACAGCATATTCTTGCACGGCCACACAGACCTAAGGCTAGCACCTGTTGTCCCCTGTAGATAAAGGCTTTCCCCTCCTCCACTGCTTCTAGGTGTCCTGTTTTCCTTCCTTCTTTGGGCTTTATTTATTTTCGTTTCTTTCCAACAGGCACTGAGTTTACTTACTTTGGTTTAAACAGACAACTTAATGCATAATTACGAAGTAAGACTGAGAGTTTAGGATGTAGCCTAGTGTTTCACAGATGGGGAAGTAAGACTCTGATATGCTCCCCCCCCCCCCCCCCCCAGTGACCTTCAGAATATCTTCCAGCCTTGAAAGCTGCCAGGGAAGAACAGCCTCTTTCTAAGTTAGACTCACAAGATTAGACATTTGAAGAGAGGGTCTTGTGCTGGCTGGGTTTATATCAACTTGACAGGACTTGACAGGACTGAAAGGAGGGCCCTCAGCTGAGAAAATGACGCCATAGGGTCCAGCTGTAGAGCCGTCTCTTAACTAGTGATGGATGGGGAGGGCCCACTCTGTGGTGGGTAGTGCCATTCCTGGGCTGGCGGTTGCAGAGCGGCATAGTGTGGTTGGGTAGCATTTCAGGACAGTGTGCTTTATTAACTGCTCAGCATCCAGCTGATGAGCATTTGTTACTCCAACAACCATTCAATGAGAAATATATGCATATTATAAAATAGGTATCTTGTAAAAGAATCTCAAGTTTTTGTTGTTAATGGCTTATTTATTTAGCTGGGGAAGGTTTAATATTCCCTTTAAAGAGTTGAAGTTCATTGTGTGCTCTTTATCCTAGGAACTGTAGAAGAGGGAAAACACAGAAGCGAGTTAATCTTTCCACTTTCTTTAGATAAATGTTTGGCCCATTGTCTTAGCTTCTTTCCTGCTGCTGTGAAAAACAGTGTGAGGAGAAAGGGTTCATGTGGCTCCCAATTCCGGGTTTCAGCCCCTCAGAGCGGGGATATCACAGTGGGAGGAGCTTGAGAGAACTGCTTACATCACACCCACAGTCAAGAGTGGAGAGGACCAGTGAAATCCCCCGTGGTGGTGCTCAGTCTGTGGTCTCAGTCTTACAGAGTCCATGGTCCCCCTGCTCACAGAATGATATTGTCCACAATCAAAGTAGGGCTTCCCACATGTATTAATCAAGTCCTTCTCAGATACTCTCAGAGGCTAACAGTAATCTACACAATCCCTCACAAGGCCTGCTCCTGGTGTCAAGTTGACAGGATTTACCATCTTGCCCATTGTGTTCCAATAGGCACATATAAAATTGATATTACTATATAATATCTGTATATTTTGGGTTGGTTTGAATCTCACAGGAACCTGTTAATTAATGGGAAATTTCAGTATTGTATTTAGAAACAACACACACTATAATATATATATATATATATATATATATATATATATATATATATGTATTCTCTTCTATTTCCCTTGAGTAGGTGGGTGTGGGAGAGAAACAGGGATTGCCTCCTGAGCCTGCTGTCCTGTTCATCTTCTGGTGGATCGATCAGCAGATATTTTTGAGAAAACTGTTACTTTGCTGTGTGATACCCAAGTCTTTCTGATATTATGTTTGTTAAAAAAAAAAAAAAGATTCCTCTTCCTTCCCCTGGTTTTTGAGATGGTGTATAAACTTCACATATATATCATATTACATACAGATTTTTTTAAAATCAAAACATTTATTAATGAATGTAGTGTTAATTTGTAGAAGCGAGTCACAGCCTCCAGAATTCAGATGATAACCTCCCATTAATACTTGTTTAATGAAAGAATGAATAAAATGTTTATACATTATTGTGACTTCTAAGATAATTATGGTAGTTTAAGGAAAACAAATTATACACACTACCCGTATTTGATAACATTAATTTCTTTTGGAAAATGTAGTATTATCAATCTTTTGAAAAATTAAATATTTTCTTCAAATTAAAGACTAAAGTGACATGATAAATAGCTACTTTGGCTTGATAATTGAGACATTTATGGAAAAGGCTCTAGAAATATGGGGACGTGCGAACGTTGTTTGGCAGGAGAGATGTGAGAAATGGTGGGTGTGACTCCTTGAGGCCACAAATGCGTCAGGAGCAGAATGAGTTCCTGGGCAGTTTCCTGCTTCTGAAATGGCATTTGTCGCATGTGCCCTGTAAGCATCTGCCCCAACATCTCTCATTCTCTGAAATGTAAAATTATTATTTTATAGCTGTTATTCTTGGGCATGTGAGTAAATCAACACATACATTCAAAAAGACATTTGTTTGCTCCTTGTATAACATAATAAATATCACTTTATTCCCTTACCTAGATATTAATAATTTTATGTGAAAGTATGTTGATAAGTTTTAAACCTCATTTTTGAAAGTATTTTAGCATACAATGAAAAGAAAGTCTTTTATTTTGTATAAAATATTTTTTTAAAATCTTTTTGAAGTATTAGAAGATGAAAGGAATTTAAAATTCGACATTATTGGTCCATGATTCATGCTAATGTTTACTCATGTAAGTAGAACAAAATACTACCTAATTAGTGTGGTTGGTAAATTTTTGGTACTTTAATTTTCTCTGTTATTGTAAACCATGCATAAAATGCTGGCCTATTGAGAAGTGCAGAATTGCCGGAGCTTAAACAGCTGACATCTGCTTACTCTCTTAAAAAAAAAAAAAAAGGATAACAAGCCATTTCAGCCTAATCTACCTCAAATGTGTTCATGTAAATGGAGGCCCATCTATTGACCTGTGTTCTTTTCAGCTCGGGATTGGTCCACATGGTTTATGAAACCAGAAAGGCTGATTTGAAAGGCAGATGTCGAGAGAGTGAAGTACACCCTCCCCTTTCTCCTTTGCTGTATCTGTCAGGGTGAAAGATGGCTTGCACAAGGGTCAGTCACCCATACTCACTGAATTCCTTTTCTTGGACCCACAGAATTGTCACAAGCTGTGGTGGATGCGGGAGCCGTTCCTCTTTTAGTGTTCTGTATCCAGGAGCCAGAAATTGCTTTGAAAAGGATTGCTGCCTCGGCCCTCAGCGATATTTCAAAGCATTCTCCAGAGTTAGCACAGACGGTGGTGGACGCAGGAGCTATTGCTCACTTAGCCCAGATGATCCTCAACCCTGATGAAAAATTGAAGGTATTTAAAACTGAGGTCAAGAGACAACAGACAAGCCAGCGCTCTTACAATCCAAGAAAATGAAGCTGTGTACAGACTAATGTTACAGAGAAGAACAATTAGCAAATACTGCTGAAAGCAGATACAAACATATTGTGTATTGGGTCCTTTAGCACGTGGAAATAACGCTTTGGGTGTCACATTTAAGGTGTTATTTGGAAATTTGTGTGCAATACTGAAGATTCCAAGTAGCATTAATGCTAACATTAATAATTAAAATAAGGCATTGGCCTGGCCAAAAGAGCTCAGTTAGGAGCGTCTTAGACTAAAAACAAGACCATAAAGATTTTCTAGCCCATTACCAGAATATTTGAATTTCCTATGAAATTTTCATGTTTATTAGTCCTCTGTTAGTTTTTTAAATCCACCAATTATACAAATATATACATATATACAAATATATATACAATATATATACAAATATATATTAATTGTTAACATTAGCTAAATGATGAGAAGTTCTTTGAGGCTGTACTAACATCATATGATAAAGACATTAATTCTGCATGTTATTGTAATACATACCACACATACCATAAATTAGCAACCTATGTATACGGTGTAATGAAGAAGTGATTTTTTTTTTTTTAATACCTGAAGGTCCTACATTTTAATCACTGGTAAAAGGTCTTAAAGTACTCCGTAAAGAATTAATGGGGAAATCTAAAAATTCAAGTTTGTGACTAATATGTGAAAGTCCCAGTGCTCAGAAATCGTAGGTATTGTGCTAAATACCTATGTAGCTCTTTTTTCCTCATAAAGAAATATGGATATTATCAAGCTGTTTAAGTTACACCTGAGCTCCGAGGTGGACTCTATACAGTGTTTTGATTTACTTATGTTTCTGAACACCAGCACCAGGTCCTTTCAGCTCTCAGCCACATTGCAAAGCACTCGGTGGACCTAGCAGAGATGGTTGTTGAAGCGGAGATTTTCCCGGTTGTTCTCACCTGTCTGAAGGACAAAGATGAATATGTGAAGAAAAATGCTTGTACTTTAATTAGAGAGATCGCTAAGCACACACCCGAGGTAAAGCAAGCAAAACAGAAAAGCAGTCTCCACAGAACAGTTATACTTGGTGTCAATTTTTTAGATAAAACCCCAATTTGTTTTGTTTGTTCTGAGGCTTGCTCTGCGCCATCTGACTGGGTCATTGCTCCTCGTCCTCTGCATGCAGACGTCTGTACTTGGTAGGGCGGATGCTCACCAGTGTTCCTGGGCTCTGCTCACTTGATGGCATCACTGTTGTCCCCACCCCCCAGCAGTGGCAATGAAAACTGACTCCACACATTGTCAGACATTCTCTAGGGTGCAAAATCACCTCCATTTGAGAACCACTGAATTGTATTAATGACATTTGAGTCTGAAAGTCAGTTTCTAATCACTGATAGCTTTCCATTTCTGGGTTGTGGGGATTGTAACCTCTGTCATCCTTATCATTTTATGACAGCTGGAAGCATTGAGAACGATACTGCATCTGTAGGTTGGGACAGACCACAGAGGCTCTCTGGCCTACTGTGACTCTCTGATAGCTAGCTGCTGTAATATGATTTTCTGCTCTGAGCTTTTTGATGTGAAAGAAAGAGAGGCTAAGCAAGCCTGTGTCGATTTTGAGGTTGAGGTGACTTTTTCTGTGCCTATTTTGACTAATCTATTTTCACTTTATTGCATGTTGATGCCCTCATTTTTATTTTAACCAGCACTTCTATGTAGTTGAGATTTTTCAAGAACCGAAGTGCACCCAGCTAGTAATCACTGTTGGTATGTGGGGTAAAATTAGATCAGACGTTAAGTCTGATGTCTTTGGGCATTGATTCATCTTTAAATGAAGGCATCATGATTGGGCACTTCTGTAGCTAGCCAGTTATGAATTAGCCCTCAGCCTAGTTTCTAAGTGAGGAATTTTGAAATTTATTACAACAGGAATAAAGTTATGTAATTTTTTAAACCATAGAATAAACCTTTCCACTATGAACATTTGAGCATTTGAAGTCACAGGATTATTATACTTGAACATTTGAAATCGCAGGATTATGATACTTGAACATTTCTCTAATAACCGCAGTAATCTCTTTGAACGGTATTTCGATTTTTACCAGGTATTTTTAAGTCCTACATCAAGTGTGGCCAAATCCTATTTAAATACCATCTTGTGCTGCCCAGGGCCCTTTCCTTCTCTTTCAGCTTTCCCAGCTGATCGTTAATGCAGGAGGTGTGGCTGCAGTGATCGACTGCCTGGAGTCCTGCAGAGGGAACATCCGGCTGCCCGGCATCATGATGCTCGGGTATGTGGCCGCTCATTCTGAGAACCTGGCCATGGCAGTGATCATTTCCAAGGTTGGTGCTTGCTTCATTTCTCCTAACATTGTGGTAGGACAGTCCGAGACAGCCATAGGCTGCCACCAAATAGGAAATGTAACTGGGCACAGTGAAAGAATTGCCGAAATGCGTTCAGTTGTTCACTGCTAATGTCTGTGTTCATTGGTTTGTTTTCCAGGAGGATCTTTGACAAAAGGTGTGAAGTTACAGGGAATGTACAGTTTTCCGTATCTAATATCAACTTTTTGGAGCATCACTGTAATCTGTCTTTATATAATACATTATGTATAATACACATATCTTGAAGGATTAATTGTGCACACATGCAAAACCACACTATAGTAAAAACATCATGAAGTGATTTGCCCATTTATCAATTCATTGCACCTCACGAAGGCCTGTGTATTCCTCCTGCTCCTGGCATTTGGATAAGGAGACAGTGCTGGCTATCTCTCTTTCAGGCATAGTCATTTAGACAGAGGGCACAGCAGACGGCAGTATTTTTGTTGCTTCATGTTCTCAATTACAGCTTTGTATGAATCCACCCTGTAGTCAGCCTTGGCCCATAGTAGGTGCTCACAAACTATGTTAGTATATAGATATCGATTTCCTGAGGAGCCCTTCAAACACCATGTGCTCACACTGTGTGTGACAGCCCTCTAGGGGGTAGGGCTCTTATCGCTGTAGAAAACCTGCTGCTGTTTGTTAAACAGAAATGGGAATCTTTCTTCACTTGCTTATCCTCAGAATACAAAGGAGCCCTATATCTCGATTTTCTGCCTATTCCACAGTGACGTTCTGCAGTACTGAGCTCTCCTCCTGCCTTTCTTTTGTTCTGTCACTCCAGACTGTAGCAATGGCTAGTGCAGTCCCGGTGCTTTGGGAGGGGTCGTTAGGGATGTCTGTGTCTGGGTTCTGATGCTCGGCTCCTTTGTCAGCAAGATACCCCATCAGAATGATGAAGGGCAGTGGCAGTTGCCTGAGCATCCTCTGCATCCTTTAGCGTCTGGCCAGGACACTGTCCCCTTCTTTGGCGGAGCAAACCACACAGCAGTGAGGCATTTTCTCCTTGTCTCTGAAGGAACCAGTTAATAATGTCTACCATTTGTGGCACATTTATGCTCCGGGTCTCATCTGAGTTTTCACAGTTGTTGGGACAGGCTACGAGGGCCATCTGCTATTCCTCTTTCTACTCCCCACTCCCTCAAGCTTGTGTTCTACAACCATGGGCTCTTTACAAGGTTACTCCATCCTTCGCAGGTCTGACTTTTTGTATTTTGGACACACCAGTTTTGTACTTTGAACGGGACAGATAAGGAAACATGATAAATTTCACCAAACTGATTCAAAAGGGGCAAAAAGAAAGAAAAAAGATAAGGAAAAGCAGATTAAAAGGCCATGGGGAAGGCAGTGTGATGGTCTTGGCCTTTGCCACACAGCATCAACGTGTGATACCAGTTCTTGCAGTACTAAATTTGAAATGATTACTATTGTCTCAAACTAGTTACAATTATGCCTCTACAAAATCTGAAATTAAAATTTGATATGTTTATTTGATTCTTCCTTAGGTCTATAAACTGATTTTTGAGGCCTTTTGATGGTCTTTTTATTGCTTAACCAAAATTAGAGTCTAAGTGAAAAATGTACACATTTGCACCTGTGTAACCAAAGCGACCTGGTCCTGGTCAGCCGGTGAAGGTAACAGAACTGCGTTATAAATGGCCAAGACTACTGGAAAAGTGTGTGTACTTCAGGAACGATATTAGTGGGGGGTTCCATGTAAAAGGTACTTAGAGTGGATTCTTGCTCATACTCGTTTGAGTCTTAGTTTGTTGTGGTTATTTTACTCTAGATTACCATAGTTGGAGTGCGTATGTTGCTGAGGGTTGAACCGAGGGCGATCCTCAGTCTTAACTTTTTAAACAAAGGAAAATAAATTTTAAGTTTGTCACCATGGAATCTGGTCTTGCCCGGTCTGAGGCATCTCTGTTGTTTGCTTGAATGTCCCTCTATTAGGGGGTAGAAGCTGGTAGAGACATTCTTATTTAAGTTGGATTGTTACAGGTAATTAAGGCAATTTAGTTCTAGTCATTTTATTGACTTAAGAAATGACCACCCTTGTGATGTGCACATTTATTGAACCATTTAGGAGAAAAAAAAGAGATCAAGGCTGAAATGATTTCTTCTAATGCCAGAAAGACATGGAGAACTCTTTAATCCCGCTCTAGATTTAGAATTCTTGCTCTTTTGATCCCCCTGCAGGGTGTGCCCCAGCTGTCAGCCTGCCTGTCAGAGGAGCCTGAAGATCACATTAAAGCTGCGGCTGCCTGGGCTCTAGGGCAGGTTGGGAGACACACTCCGGAGCACGCGAGGGCCGTTGCTATCACCAACGTATTGCCGGTGCTGCTGGCTTTGTACATGTCATCAGAGAGCTCTGAGGACCTGCAGGTCAAAGTGAGTGTTGCTCTGAACAGGCTTGGGGCGATTGCGTAGATGCAGACTAGTCTTTAAAATATGTGGTTTAAATATTTTGATTTTTCTGGTGGACTGTGTTGCTTTTCTGAGTCAGGAAATGCAAATCTGTCAGATGAATGGGTAACCTGTCTTTGAAAACTGTCTCCACAGTTCGTTGAAAAACTGTCTCCACAGTTAGGGATAAATTTTCAAGAAACTTTTGTACAGATAAAAACTTGGTTGTAAAGCGAATGTCAAGTTTTTGCACTCTTTATTGCTGTTGACATTTTCTATGAAATAGGAATGAAATAATAACAGAATTTTTGAATTTAGATTCTCTGGGGAGTACTTTATCTCTTTTGCTTTAAGAAACAAAGTCAAAAATAATTTAAGTTGCTTTTCAAAGATATAACCAATAAGGGAATATTCTTGAAGCTATAATTTGCTCCTCCTAACTTCAAGGATGTCTGAGATTCTTCTGTGTCGTGTGTATCAGCCCTGTGTTCCTCCTTACTGCTAGATAATAAATATTCCATTCTTTATCCATTCACCAGTTGATGGACTCTGGGGTGTTTCAGCTCCTTAGATATTTCCATATGTTTCCATGTGGATGTATTTTTTAATTAAAAAATTTTTCTTTAGTACATGTATACGTGTATGTGTGTAGTGATATTTTGTTTATGATTTAACAATAATGCTGAGAGATCAGAGAAGCAGTGCAACCAGTCACTAGAGAGACCTTTTACCTCCACCAATGCTGAGACCAAAGGGGCGATCCTGGTCTCAGGCTGCTTCAGACGGTATCTCAGGGTACATCCTTGAGCTGCAACAGTCTCTACCAAACCTCAGACTGCAACTGCTCCTGTCCCCTCCTGCCTTATATTCCTCTCTCTGCCCAGTCATATCCCTTCTCTCTCCACCTCCCTAGTGCTGGGATCACAGGTGTGGGGTCCCAAGTGCTGGGATTACAGGTGTCGGGTCCCAAGTGCTGGGATTCCATCTCGTGTAGCCCAGGGTGGCCTTTAACTCACAGAGATCCCTCTGCCTCTGTCTCCCGAGTCCTGGGATTAAAGGTGTGTGCACCACTCCCTGGCCTCTAGTAGAGCTCTGTACTCTGATCTTCAGGAAAGCTTTATTTGTTAAAACACAAGCAAAACATCACTACGTTTCCCCTTTTATATCTCTCTAGTGGCTGGCTGCATTGCTTCCCTCATCTCTCAGCTGTATTTGTTAAATCATAAACAAAATATCTCTACATGGGTGTTCATATGTATGATTGTACATGATGTATACGCATGGACGTGTGTGTCGTGGCTGAATGTGGAGGTCAGAGGCCAGTTCTTTGGAGCTGGTTCTTTCCTTCCATCTGGGCTGGGTTTGAGCAGCATGCACCTTTTCCTGCTGAGGCTGTCTCCAGCTGGACACATGTCTGCATTTCTTTTGGGTTTGTTTCCATAGGTGAAATCTCTGGGCCGCTGGAAATGCTCTAAGATTTTGAGAGCTATTGGACCATTTTCTTACACAATCGCACTGCCTTACCTTCACCAGCAGTGTAGGAGGTTCCAAGTTTGCACATTCTTGTGAATGCATTTTACTCCTTCATTCTATTTTTACTGAAGCTATCCTAAAGTGTTCGTTTGATTTGCCTAATGGCCCATAGTGCTGAAAATATTTTCATATATGCTCTGGCTGTTTCTGTGTATTCTTTGACCCTTTATTCATTTTATTATTAAAATATTTTTTGTAGTGGTGGGCATCAGTCTCAGGGCCTTGCACATGTTAGGCAAGCCTCTGCCACTGAGCTGCATCTCCAGCCCTGCTCATTCTTAAACTGGGTCCTTTGTCTGTTGATTATTACAGCTCAGATTAGGCAAGTAAGCAAAACCTTAACTAACTAATGTTTCTTTCATGCTAGACATGTAATTATTATTAATAATACTATGTTGATTATTATCATAATATCTATTCCTACCTTAAAGAATAGTTATAAACTAAGTGTATATCTTTCAGATTGAGAATAGAAAGTTCCATGAGCTTCTGAGGTCATTAGATTGCTTTTTAGAACTCTTGACTAATGACTTGATTGTACATCATCAACTTGAATGATCAGAGTTAGGGTAGGGCTGTCGGTGAGGTGCAATTGATATAATCTGTGCTATTATAGTTATTTTAACCTTGTCAGCAATGGTAGTTAAGTTAAATTTCTTGGTCTGCTAAGGTCATCATGGTCTGAAGATGGTTTACAAAGGAACGGTATAATCAGGTGAGTTAGAAGCTGGGGGTTTAGTCCTAATCCACACTACTGTTTAACAGATGGAGCAATGGTTTTGTTCAAAAGGAGATGAGGATGTGTAAGACTTCTTAGTCTGGATCTCTAAAGAAAACCTAAAATTCAAGAGATCATTCACTGATAGCACAGAGATTATAACAGTTCTGCCGAATACAATACCATTTTGACGGGCTGTGATATGTATTTAAGAGCTCAGCCACTCTGCATGGTTTCAAGTTTAACAGAAGACAACTGATAAAAGTGACAACAAAGCCAGTCCCAACAGTTCCTCAGCTGTTGGGAACTTGGGAAACTGTACCCTGCATATCTGACTTAAAACAGGATCTACAGGGCTGAGGAAATGGCTCAGCTGTGAAGGTCTTCAGAAAACTCTTTACAAATGAAATAACTGCAAGAAACTGATTTCATTTTCGAAATTCAGGAATATGAGACATGAATCGCCAAGCTTTGTATGCATTCTGCTTTGTATTTCACTAGAGTAAAAGGGCCATAAAGAATATCATACAGAAATGCACCTACCTCCCAGCCCTCGAGCCGTTTCTCTATGATGCACCTCCCAATATCCTGAAGTATGTGGCCGGACAGTTCAGCAAGGTAGGAAATGCTATCACAGCCTGGAAACGGGGAAGAAAAGGAAATGATTTGTGAAATTGTTTTTCTGCTTCTGTAAAATTTGGCCTGGGTTTTACTATTTAGGTCTCAACTCTCCTCAATCTCAATTGACACAGGTAACATAGGTTACTAAAACTCACAGATGAATGAAATTCTGCATCCTTCTTCATGCAGTTCTCAAGCCCTGTGGTGTCTTCTTAAACAGTATAAAAAGGTGGTATTATGCCAATGCCTTATAATATAGATGATTTTGCTGAAACTTACCTTTTAGTAATTTCCTATGTCCCTTAGTCTCACTTTTAGTCTAGGAACATAGCAAACATCTTCAGAACGAGAAAGAGAAAGATCTTTGAAACACTGTACGTGCTGAGATACCCTCAGTCATTTGGTGCACAGTGTCTTCTGATGAACAGTGTAAACAAATGTAACTGTCATATTTCATAGATCATTGCAGATTGATAGCAGTATAGAAAGGTCAAGCTGCAGAAGTGCACAGCCACCAAGGCGGATTCTGACAGCAAGGACCGAAGAGAATGACTGTGTTATGGCCATTGACGGTCAGGACGGTGCCCCTCAGCTGTTGGGAACTGGGGAAACTGAGCTCAGCATATTTGGATTAAAATATAGGGTCTGCAGGGGCTGGAGAGAAGACTCAGTCGTTAAGAATACTGACTGCTCTTCCAGAGGACTTGGCTTTGATTCCCAGCACCCACACAGCAACTCCTAAGTGTCTCTAACTCAATTATCAGAGTATCTATGGCTTCTTCTGGTCTTCACACGCACATGGTTCACAGAATTAAATACAGACCAAACACCATACACATTAAAAAATAAATTATTACCATGTAGGTTGAGGCAGAGGCAGGAGGTTGTCTGGAATTTGAGGCCAGCCTGATCTGTACAGAGATTTCCAGACCAGCCAGGGGTAAAAAGTAAGACCCACCTCAAAAATAAGCAGCAAGCAAACAAAACAAACAAGAAAGAAAGAAAATGTCATTTGCATAAGTCATGCGCCAGAGTGTTTATGTGTTTAGGCTCAGTTCTGTCTCTTTATCTCTTTTGGTTTGTGTTTGGAGCTGGGCTCGGCACCGAAGGACACACACAGCAGTTGGCTCTGCCACTGAATCATGTCCCCGGTTACAGCTCTACCCCCCTAGGAGAGCTCTGACCTCTCTAAACTGGAGATTATTACACGTAAGACAGGAGCGAGAGTGCTTACTCAAGATACTGTTGTAGAGGTTATGAGATAGCATATGGTTAGAGCTTAATTCAAGCTAAGGTACTAAAAATACCAAAAAAAAAAAAAAAATGAAAACAAAACCAAGCAAAATTCTGTTTTTAAGAAACAGGACATTTGGGCCCAGTGTCATGGCTCAGCAGGCAAAGGTGCTTCCGCCAGACCTGACGATCTGAGTGTAATCCGGAGCCCACCTCGTGAACGGAAAGAGTCATTTTCTGACTCCCACGAGTGTGCTACGGCATGAGCACCCCACAGCACAAATTGATAGACGTTAAAACAGCACCCCACATTGGGGCTGGTGAGCAAGTATCCACATTTGCCAGCCAGGCTTGACCTGAGTTCAATCCCTGGAGCCTGTGTGAAGGCGGAAAGAGAGAAGCAATTCTACGGGGTTGTTCTCTGAGGTGCACAGGCATGTTGTGGCACATGTGCCCCCCCCACAATAATAAACAAACTAACAAGAAAGCAAGCATTCACATGTTTAAAGCCAGCTAAATTTTCCCCAGTTAATGGAAGAAGACAAACTCGGTTGGATAGTCAGTTTTAGTGCTATTGTAAACCAGGCCACCACCTCCTTCCTCTCCCTTCCCTTCTTCCTTTATCTCTCATCTCTGTCTCTGGTGCTGAGGACCAAACCCAGGGACTTGTGCATGATTGCCAAATATTCTTATCATTGAACTACCTTAGTTTTTCAAAGACAGGTTTCATTGTATAGCCTAGGTTGATCTCCAGTTCATAATCTGCACAGTTCATGATCCTCTGGACTTTGCCTGCTGAGACAGGTGTATGCTACCATACCCAACCTGCATTTCCTTAAAGGAAGTAAAATGGGAGCGAGTATTAAACAATGAGAGAGAGTTAAGCAGCAAGGGGACGTTTCCCCATTGGGAAATACAGCTGGTGACATAGCGTGCACACTCTGATTTTCTGGAGATGCATTTAAGAGATGATGACAGAGGACCCCCCTCCCTCCCCCCGCCTTGCTAAGGAGCTTGGCTTCACTGTTTTCGATAGCGGAGACCTCAGATTCACGCTTTCGGTGTGAGTGGATCGGCCAGCTTTGCTCATTTCACTGCTCTATTCTGTCCAATAACATGAAGGTTAAAGTAATTCGAAAAGAATACATTTCACTTCCAGCCCTTTATTTTATAGGTGACATACTAAACATAAATTCTCTTCTGCATTACTTCTGATATAATATTGCTTTTAAAGATAAACAACCTAACTTGGAAAAGTAAAGATGATGTTTTTATCTGTTTCTCTGTCTAAGGTGCTGCCTCATGACAGCAAAGCCCGCCGGCTTTTTGTAACAAGCGGTGGACTTAAGAAGATCCAAGAGATAAAGGCGGAACCTGGTTCCCTCCTCCAAGAATACATCAACAATATTAACAACTGCTACCCAGAGGAGATAGTAAGGTGAGGGAAATGGACTTTAAGTAGTTCAATATTACATAACTTTTGTTCTTTGTTTTCAAATATAGTTTTTATATCAATGCCAAAATGTAGATTTTGGGCTGTCTCTCCAGTCCAAGTTACGCACTCTTGAGAGGCTGATGGGAGCTTGAAACAATTCCAATAAGCCTGTTTTGAAACTATTAATATATTAATATATGATATCAAAGTAGTAGTATGCCATAGCATATATAAAATACACAAATAATAAAAAGCTATATAACAAAATACTTGTAAAACCACAAAATGAGCCAGGCAGTGTTGGCATGCGCCTTTAATCTCAACACTTGAGAGGCATAAACAGGTGGATTTCAGTGAGTTCGAGGCCAGCCTGGTCTACAAAATGAGTTCCAGGATAACTAGAACTGTTACACAGAGAAACCCTGTCTTGAAAAACCAAACCAAACCAAACCAAGGCAAGGCAAGGCAAGACAAGACAAAACAAAACAAAACAAAACAACAACAACAACAAAAAACCCCACCTACCTCCCCCCTCCCAAATGAAGCAATTCTGAAAATAGTTTTCAATTCAGTGTTTTAAGAAACAAAATAAAGCCGGGCAGTGGTGGTGCATGCCTTTAATCCCAGCACTCGGGAGGCAGAGGCAGGCGGATCTCTGGGAGTTCGAGGCCAGCCTGGTCTACAAGAGCTAGTTCAGGGACGGGCACCAAAGCTACAGAGAAACCCTGTCTCAAAAAACCAAAAAAAAAAAAAAGAGAGAGAGAGAGAGAGAAACAAAATAAAATAAAAATAGAGAAAACAAAAGGGAAGCTAAAGATCTCCAGAACAGAATGATCTGTTGCTTTTTTTTGAAAAAAATTTATTCTTTTTCCCTTTCTAGGTACAGTTTAACTAAGAAATAGTGGAAATTAAAAAAAAAACTGTCATAGAATTTAATTAGGTGCTTTGTCAAAATACTTAAAAATTTAAATCCTTAAATTCTATGCTTTGATGTTCCAATTATTATTATTATTATTATGGTTTTTGAGACAGGATTCCTCTGAGTAGCTCTGGCTTTCCTGGAACTGGCTCTGTAGATCAAACTGGCCGTAAGCTCCCAGAGATCCACCTGCCTCTGCTGCAGTAATGGAATTAAAGGCGTGTACTACCATGCCCAGCTGAAATTTCATTTTAAAAACCATCTTATTTTCATGAGGATTTTGGCTAGCCAAACTTTTCAGTTTTCTGGTTTTTAAAAAAGCATTAGGTGCTCTAAAATCATATTAATGAACATCTTTAAAGCACTGTGAAAATAGACAAATATAATTTCAAAATGGTTTCATTTTTACAGGTACCTATTTTTCAAAACTCAGTGGGTGACAACTGTTTTAGGACTAATTATTTTTATGACAACATCAGCCTGATAGTCATTTCATAGTTCCTTCCAATTTTAATTTTAATTTCTAGCACAAGTGGGTGTTATAGGAGGAAAGCGCTCTGGACAGGCTCTCGAAGGACCTGTGCTCTAGGTCTGCTCCACTCCCTGGCCACAGGGCATGCTCTGAACTCGCCTTCTGGATCTCTGCCCACTCTCAGGACAGGAGCCTTGGGGCACATGTGTTGTGGGGACAGTTCCAGCAATTTACCAGTAAGGCACCAGATCCAAGCCCCAAGGCCAAGACTAGAGTCATCCAAATTCCTTGTGGCCTGCAGAAAGGTTGATTTGCTTACCCTGGGATTAAAGGCCACCTGAGCTAGGTTAGAGTCACAGTGACTGATAGCTAGAAGGAATGAAGGAATTTCGCACTGGTTTTTTTCTATGGCTCTTTGATGATAGCTCAGGTCATGTGTCTGGATAGACCAAGGTGCCTATCTCAGTTCTAATTATTTACTGTGTGACCTTAAAGACAATTATTTAAATTCTTTAAACTAGAATTTCTGTATTTGTAAATATTATTACCTATATTTCATAACATTAGAATTAAATGACATGATCGTCAAAGGGCTTGTATTAGTAAGACTTCAGTCAGAATTTCTCATTGTCCCTTTTGGAGTATCTCTATTCTCATTTTTTTTTCCTCTTGAGATTAAGTAGATTTATTAGGCAAATAAAATTTAATTTTATAATCATATTACAGATACTATATAGTAGTGTTTTGTTCCTTATTTTTGCTATTTTTTGATGATAAATATCTAGCAAGCAAATATAAAATAAAGTTATTCTGTTATATTTAAAATGCCTTTCATGGCTGAGCCGGAATTATATAGTTTTTCCTAATAGGGAGCTGCTTTTGAATCCTTAGCATCATAGTAGCTGGGATGAGGCTTTCTCACAGGAAATACGTAACTTGATCTGCTTATTTCTGGGTCTATATTTTGAGACACTTGCGAGGTCAGTATGTAGTCATGAGAAGGGGGCAATGCTGCCCCCGCTCTGCTGGTGAAGGAGTGTGGGTATGTTTGAGCACGTTTTCTTGACGGGGAGTCCTAGGGACAGTGAAGTCTCAGAGGTCTTTGGGGAAGGAAAAATGGCAATGACAGTAAGCTTGGAAGTGAATCTAGCAAAGCCTCAAGAGTGATCTGCACATCCTAACTGGTCTACTGAGACTCTTAAAATAACAATGGCCAGTAATAATATAGTAAGAGCCACATCTATAATTTCTAGTTTTCTGGTAGTCACATTTAAGAAAGTAAAATGAAATGGTAAATAAATTTTGATGATTTTTTTAAACAAACAACCCAAATATCTAAACCATATAATTTCAACTAGTAATCAATATAAAATTAGTGAGTTATTTTACATTTGTGTATTTTGTTACTTCTAGCATATCTTAATTCAGGTAGTAAATTTCACTGGAAATATTTAGGTTAAATTCAGATCATATAAAGCTTACATTGGAAAAAGAAGAGTCACAAATGATTCCAAACTCATTTTTTGTGTTTTCCTATAGTTGATTTGTCAGTTCTGAAGTTAAATTTTAAAAATTTAGTTTCTTAAACATAGTAGCCATATTTCTAGTGTTCTTCAGACTAGTGCCTATCATTTTAAGCAGCACATTTTAAAGATTTTAAAGTCCTGCCTCCTAACATTTCTATAAAAGCTACCTGTCTGGTGCTGACACATTTATGAGATGCCAGCAAAAGCAGGACCAGTCTTAACATCTGCACTAACTCAGACTCAGGGAGGGAGACAATGGACAGTTCTGCAATGCCAGAACTGCAAACCCAGTTTCAAATGGATTTTTCTAGATTAGGTGGCCTTTTTCATTTTTTGATGATAATTTTTTTTGAGACAGAATCAAGGTCTTAACATGTGTAGTCTTGGCTGGTCTGGAACTTTCTATGTGGACTAGACTGGTCTCAAATTCACAGAAATCCACGTGTCATTACTTCCTGGTAGGAGTAAAGGTGTGTGCTACCACGCCCAGCTAAAATTTTGTCTTATTTTAGTTTTTAATTGTGTGTATACGTATGTGAGTGCAGGAGGAAGAACATCCATTAATTAAAAGAGCTTCTTAGGTAGTGTGTGTTCTGTTTGACTTTCATTATGAACAAAGACACTATTAAAATATACCTCTGTTTGTCCACCTTAACCTGATACATTGTGGAAGCATGTACAATTTTTAAATCCATTTCTACATTAGAATACCTACTAGGTTTTATTTAGCTTTTTTATGTAAATAAAAATTCTTTCCGTAATATATCACTGTTTATATACACTATTCATATATTTAAGACTTTATACTAAGTATTTTATGATACTCAATTGAGAAGTCTAGAAATGTAAATGTATTGTACTATATATGTCCCAGAATCAATGAAGATGATTAAATTTCTATTTTATATAAAATGGGTATTTATAAATCATTTTTCAACTGTTTTCAACATAAATTATGTCTGTTTCTGATCAGGCTGTATTTTAAGACATAATTTCTAAGTAATTGGAATTCAGAAACTGATTAGCAATCATAGGCTGTATGGTCTAATGTACAGAAGACACTTATTAGCTATTATCCTGAAGTACCCTCACTCACTTGGTATGGTAAGAAGGAAGTCTCTGAAATATTACCACTGGATTGAAGGAATGTGCTTGGACAATATCTCCTTGCAATATGATGCATTATGAGGAGGATTCTCTTTCTTCTCATGCTCTAACATTATGTATAAGCCTCACAGGAACATATGTGAAGTTTCACCCATGATTATCTATTTCAAAACATTTTCCATGTGTTTATGTGTGCACACATATGTGCACATATATGCATGTGAAGGTCAGACCTGGAGGGTTGGTTCTCTCCTCCTACTGTGTGGACTCCAGGGATGGACTCAACATGTGCCCTTATTGGTTGAGCCACCTCACCAGCCCCAGAAGTTATTTCAATAAGTTTTTGTGTAGACCATTTTGTGCCTACTGTATGAAAAATTTCCATATGTCTGATAGCAGATTTTCTTTTTCAGGTACTATTCTCCTGGATACTCAGATACACTTCTGCAGAGGGTGGACAGCTATCAGCCGCTCACTAACTGAACAAAGTATATCTGTAAACTCAGATTCACGGGAGAGTCTGCACAACTGTTAAAGATCTTTCTGAAATGTTTGAACTAGTGCAGCTTAGTTTTGTTCAATGTGAAATACCTTTAATATTTTCTATATTTTGTAATATTTTATAAATTATTAGCCACAATGTGTGGAAAACTAATTATAATCATTTGCATGTGTAGAGATATGCATAAAGGAAGATATGCATAAAAGGCAATGAAGGGTTTTAAGGTATTTACTTTTCTACAAAACACATAAACACAGTACAACACACACACACACATCCTTCCGACTAGACAGAAATGAGATGTCTTTTTTGGAAACCCTTAGTTATTTCCCCATGGGGGTGGCTAAGGAAAACGGACCTGGGCAGTTACACAGAAAATAAGGAGGGAAGCATGGGAAGACAGAAGTCGTGACAGAAATGCAGGGCTTGTACGATGCATGGTTGCTTACGTGCTCTGAATTAATGCAACAGCTCTGCAGCTAGCCACCCGCCCGGTTTCCTAAGCATTCAGGAAAACCTCTTATTATTGTGAAACACTTTTCTCCTCACCCTACACGAAGTGTTCCTTCCTTTTCGTGCACTCCGATGGCAAGCTCTCCATTGTCTCTGAGAGTCTTATCGTGATTCCCGTACAAGGGAGATGGGTCTTCAGGATTCCCTTGTCCCAGGTTCCCATTTTCAGAATTCACAGAAATCACCTCAAATTCATGGATTTAAGGTCTAATTTGAGCAGAACAACAGCAGGCTCAGGCTTAATGCATTTCATTTAAGAAGCTGTAATGGGGCCCCAGCAGATTTAAAAAAAAAAAAACATTAAAAATAGCATTGCCTTTTTTTTTTTTTTTAAATTTTCCCTACTTGGCCTTAGGAACTTGTGCTTGGATTTAGGAGTCTTGGTTGTTATGCCTATGTTTTTGGGCCTAATGGAACATTTCTCTTTTTAATTAATCTTATTATATGTGTGAGTGTTTGTCTGTGTATGTCCGTGGATCCTGTGCATAGCTGGAGCTGATGGAGCCCAGAAGAGCATTTTCTCGGAGGCCCAAAGAACAGAGAGGGACAGGATATCCCAGAAAATCCCAAAGCTACAGTGGGTCCAGTCCTAAAAACCTGGTTTCATGATTTCTTCTCAAACTCCTGTGTTGTTTAGTCTCCTTAGGATGAAAGTACCCATTTACACAGGATATTTTTCTGGGTTTACCTCCATATTCCTTATTTTCTACCACCAAACAGATTTAAAAACTTCTTCATAACCAGCAACCACTTTCCCATCTCTTTTTCACTGCTGTCACGCTGGAACACCTAGTGGCTTCCTGTTTGTGGTTGTATGCTGGGACTGAACTCGTGGTCCTGTATGGACAATGACACCCCCACTCCTGATTTCATTTCCTAATATTTTCATAGCCCATTTTATTCTTTGTGGCAATTTCCTAGACTCATTGCATAGTAAAACATCATTTTTATTCCCAATCTTTTAGCTTCCCTTTCCTTTTCTTGTGTCTCCACCAGTTTTTCCTATAAAAACCATTTAACGATTGGAGGACATTAAAGCTTTCATCTTTCTCTTTCTTTTCCTTCCCTCCTCCCTTCCTCCTTCCCTCCCCCTCCCTCCCCCCTCCCTCCCTTCCTTCCTTCCTCCCTCCTCCTTTCTTTCTTTCTTTCTTTCTTTCTTTCTTTCTTTCTTTCTTTCTTTCTGTTTTTCAGGACAGAGTTTCTCTGCGTAGCCCTTTCTGTCCTGGAACTCACTCTGTAGACCAGGCTGGCCTTGAACTCACAGAGATCTGCTTGTCTCTACATTCCAAGTGCTAGAATTAAAGGTGTGTGTCACCCCTGACTGGCTTCATCATTCTTAATTAGACTTTTCATGTGTTGAAAAAGTCTCAGCACTGGGGAAGCTATGGTGTCAGGATTTCAAGCTTTTGACTAGTCTGTGTGACAGAGCAAGAGCCTGTCTGACACAAAAACAAACCAACAAAACCATGACAGCAGTTTTTCAGATGACCATGATGGCGGCAGCAAAAATGAATTTAGCTAGGATAAAATCCTTTCCATAGTAGAGTGGAGATCCCCTCGCTTCTTCCTATCACCATTCTACTTTGTGGCTGACGTCTTCCCTTATGTCATCTTATCTTTATCAGACCACTACACTAAGAATAAAATAATACTGTTCTGCCAGGTGCTTCTAATTTGATCAGATGTGATTAGGAAATTTTAAGTTGTGTTTCTTCTTTTGTTTGAGGCAGGTTCTGTCTATTATGTATCGCTGGCTGTCCTGGCACTCACAATGTAGACCAGGCTGGGCTCCAGCTCTGAGAGGTCTTTCACCTCTGCCCTTGAAGTACTGACTTTAAGGGGTATGCCACCACACCCAGCTGTATGAAATGTTTCTTTACAAGACACTTTAACCAACATCAAACTTTTTAAATTTAGCATTAAAAATCCTTTTATTTGTGTTAAAGCAAAAATAATGTCTGTTATTGATGATATTCTCTGGTATTTTCACTCCTGATTTGAGTTTTGTTGGTACTAATTGTGCAGACTAACCCCTCTCTTGCTGTCCCTGCAGTTTATTCAAATTTTAACTTTTTTTTTTTCGGATTCCTCACATATGAGGGATATCTGCTGTTAGGGCTTCGGGACTAGAGTTGGCCAGCTTGTTTTTGTAGCTGAAGCTATACCACCTGTGTGGGAAGAGATGCAATGAGTAGGACCTTTCTGAAAGGGATAGTGAAGCCAGGGTTCCAGGCACTGGTCTGTCAGGGAGGAAGGGTGATAAGCCTTCGTCTTTCTCTTAGGATACTTATGAAAACAACCTAACTTGAAGCAGGTAGCTGTGTTGTAACTCTTTCATTCTATATCATTGCTACGCTTCATGGGAGATCTGAGGGACAAAATTATGTAGTGTCTCCCAGTCCTCATGCTTAGGCAAGTGGGGTTTAAGTCCAATGATTTGTGATAAAGCAAAGCTCCATTTCCTGCCCTCATGGAGTTTTCTACCACACACACACACACACACACACACACACACACACGCTTTCCCAGGTGGAGTAAAACAGCCACAAGACACTGAACACAAAGCAGCCATACTTCAGTATGTGAAAACGACTGACAGCTTCATATTCATAGGACATGGGTCTGATTTTCTAACCCTTTCTTCTCAATGAAAACCTTCTCTTAAAGAATGAAAGGTTTGCTTGTTGCTAGAAATGAAGCCCTGCTTAACATTAACCCTGTCTTCAAACCCCAAAGGCCATCCCTAAGAAGTCAAGTTTAGAAATTGACCTTGAAAGGATGAAGACTTTTCTGTAACCATCCCTTTAAGACAGGTGCTAGCAAATGTTGGGGCTTATTTGGCCATTAAATTTGTCGTTTAGAAAACCTAATTTGCAGTTACTTTTTCAGAGATTGACAGGACCAAGTGACACGTCTATAACGCTTGTATTTGCCAATTGCTTCAGAGTCTTTTGAGTTTTAAAATTGGATGTTGGTAAAAAACATGAGCACATCGTCTTGTGTTTGATTAGTCCTGGGGCTACACAGTTGGTCTAACAAGAGGAGCTGCTTTAAAGAGCATAGCGCTTTGTAAATGCCCGTGATGGCGTGACAAGGGGAGGGAGAGAAGGGAAGCAAAACCTCTCCAGATCCCAGAACCCGGGAAAGAATCCATTAAGCAGTTAGTCGAACTTCAAATGGCTTCCTTAGCCTTGTACAGTTAGAAAAAAATTGGGGAAAATGGATCCATGTTATTCAAGGATTTTAAATACGATTCCCAGAGACACAGTAGTTTCTTTGTTTTAGAGATCACAGAGTTTTCACTATTTATCTATATAAATGGGTTTAGGGGAAAATATTTCCTCAGTAATTAATTTAGGGGTCAGTATAAAAATAAGCATTTCTGAGTTCCTTTTAGTATGATACTATTTCTCTAGTAATTTTAACTGAATGCTGGATCAAGAATATTAATATAGCACCATCATAAGATGCTCTAGTACAAATACCTACACATTAAACAAAGCCTGTTAGTTTCTCCATGCATAGAATTTATTGGTAACACATTCCTAGCAAAAATTTTCTAAAATATAAAATGTATACATTACTGATGGTAAATGTTCAAAGTATACTGGATATAAAGATGTTCAGCTGCTTGGGAATGATTCTGACCTATAATGAGTTCGCCATTTTACATATTTCTGTGGCGTGCACAGTGGAAACCAACCATACAAGTGTTGCGGCTCTGTTCTCTTCAGTTCTCAATATCTCCAGCACTGCAGCCAGCCTGCAGCCTCAGGGACAGAGGCTTGGCTGAGAGTCAGGGCTTCTGGTCTCTGACTGCGTTAGGCAGAGACAATTTTCTCGCTGCGGTCTTTCAAGTCTCTTCATGTTCTGAGGCTTTAGTCTTCTGAAGTACTGTAGTGTAGAAGGGACCACAACGGTTTCAAGGAGACCAAGATCCACATGAAAACCCCAAACTTCTATGCTCTAAGCGAGGCCATGGACAAGTCAGCAATAGCATTCCCTTCATACAGTTCCGAGGGTGAGATGCAGCTGAGAAAGCACATGACCCGGCGGGATAGTAAGCAAGGCCACCATTAGTCCATTCTTTGTGTGAGTTGAAGAGGGTGACCAGTCCTCAGTACATGTTATTTCCATTGGCATAAATTGTTGTAACAATCTTATTTTGTTAAAATAAGACACTTGACTGCCATCTGCTGGAAAATTCTCTTTGTAAACATGCAAATCTATGACATCCAATGCATAAACCATGACACCAAGAAGTACTGGTACCTTTGTATAGAAATGACCCGCACCACTGTGTGTGCAAGCACTCACTAAAAGTCTACTTGGTATTCTTCTAACTTTTGTTTAGAAAAGCATTCCAGGCAGCACTGTTGTGTAAGTAAATTAATTTGAAAAATTCAAAGTTAATCTCTGGAGTCAAAGTTCAGAGCACTAAACATTACACCATGGAGTCAGTAGCAAAGTTAATCTCAGTAAAAGGAATCAACATCTGTCTTTTACAAGCCTAGAAACATTTGTGTGCACCTTTTCCCTCATTTCCCACTTCTTTACCAAAAAGAACATCCTACAGTAAAACCCGTAGTTAATTAAGGCTGGAGAAATGAGGAGCAGTTAAAGAGTGCTTGCTATGTTTGCAGAGGACCAGAGTCGGGTTCCTAGCCCCCACCTCTGGGGCTCAAAACCGTCTGTAATTCCAGATCCAGGAGCTCTGACACCATCTTCTGGCCTCCATAGGAACCCATGTGCCCGCTCTTGCATGCACACATGCATACACATGCACAAAATAGTAATAATAATAATCTTAAAAATTAATTGTCATTAATCTTACACATAAACTTTGCATATAAGATCAAAGTAGGAAAATTTTAATGTATTTAAAGCAAAGCATGTTCATTTTTATTTTAAAATACATTTTTATTTTAAAAATTGAACCCCAAACAATTTGCTGATGGTATACCATTATTACAAGGCAGATATCTCCCGGGAAAGCAGCTCTCCTGTCTTCCATTTAGCCAAGAACCTTGGCTGGGATATAACAGGCAGAGAATCCTTATTGTGGTGATGATTTCCTTTTGCACACAAAAGGATGATTTGGGCTCATTTTCATACCTAGCACTGCAATCACAGAGAATGCTGTCTAGCACTACATATGGGAGAGTTTGGTAGTGGGAGCACTCTAGGGCTAGGATGGCTCCTAGGAACTTGGAGGAAACAGTAGCCTATTGTACAAGAGAGTAAAAATAGGGTGACAAAAGGTACCAGCGACTCCAAATGTTATACTACCTAAGGACAGAAAATGACCAGCCAGAGCCCACGGGACAGAGCATGTGATAAAGTACATCTAAAAGGTAACGATTACTAAGGACTTCAGTGGCGGCTTCTTGTGTATGTAGGGCTGACTGAAGACACAGTTAAAGAATGGGGCTCTTTCATAGAAATAAGGATAGGATCCCAGAATAATAATAACAGAAGCCAGATAATGCCAGGAGCAAAATGTGCAATTATTGCAACAAAAGGACAAGGTTAATGTTTCATTCAATGGTCCTATTCATATAGCTATGAAGACAGTTAATAGAACTTAATGTTCTAGAGACAGGATGGGGGTGGTTTACAAGGTAACAGCTTAGAACAATGATAAACCAAGAATGGACGGGTCTCCTCTTAGGTCTCCTCAATGACAGACTGTAACCTGTAAGGCAAACAAAGCATTTCCTCCCGAGTCGCTGCTTCTCACAGAAAGGGAAAGCAAACCAGGACACTTCTGCAGTCACTAGCTCAGCTTCCAGAACTGCACACGTCTCAAACCTCAGTCCCACTGTCTAAGGAGACAGCGCTCCCCTCGAAAACGTACTTAGTGCGGTTTCTCATCACCAGAATGCTGTTTTAGCCCTTTAACCAGGGAAGAACTTTACAGCAGGAAGCCCTGACACACCTCGCAGAATACCCTATGGTGTTAGTGGGATTTGTTGGGACGAGGAGGCCAGGAAGTTACCAGGAATCATAAAGAAGAATCATAAAGAAGAATCACAGCACAGACTTCTAGGAACCAGGAGCTAGATTCACACCACCCATAGAAACAACATTCCACTACTATGACCTAACTTGGATGACTCATCTGACCATGAGGCATCATCAGCTTTGCAGCCAGAGGTCTGGTTGTACACACACAAGTCATCAACGGGTGGGCCTAGAAGTGATCTGTCATTAAAAGGAAGAAGCAGACATGGGGTTGGGCATGAATACAGAGGGAAGGCACCAGTTTAGGGACAAGACCCAAATGTCATCCACTGCTATTGTGCTGGTATTCACAGCTATCTGCATGGGATTGCCCTTTGAGCAAACTTATGGGTGAGGGGAACAGGAACCCATTTTTTCACAGATGGTTTAGCCAAGAGTGCAAACTCACGGTGGATGCTGCTTCCTATGCAATCTTGGGGTGACCTTGGAAGGGGTGGTGAGGGGAATTCCTTAAAATGGGGAAAGTTTCTGATGCCCACTGGACACCTACTTTGCGTGGAGAGAAGTGTGGATGAAGGGAAGACACACGGGGTAGTGGCTTGATCAGGGACACAAGAGAATCTCTCGTATGAATAGGAAGTTAGCTGTTCCCTAAGTGACACTGAAGAGCATTCCCCACAAGCCACATGTGTAACTGAATAACCATAGTGCTGGCACAGGGCCCAGGGATGGATCAAGTGTGGCAGGGACAATGGTCTGGTAGGTAGAGTTTCGATTGTGTGGCCGTTCATTCACCAAAACCGATCCGGCTACTGCTACTGTCTGATGACCATATAGCAGAGCCCACAAGTTCTATCCAGTTTGGAGACTCCAGCCTAGAGATGACACCCTAAATCAATGAACAGTTTATGGGGGCTATGTCCAAAACACAATACATGGAAACATAGGCCTGAGGGAAGTAGGCGTGACCCTACGTCACGTCATTCTCAGTGGCATATTTGGGCAATTGTACTTCCTGTTACTCAAACCTCCTATTCTGTGGGTCAAGAAACCTTGTTTCCTGGAGGGGTGATGTGTCACTAAAGGACCCAATTGTACTTTAAAATGCAGCTGCCACTCAATCCAGTACTCTAATCTCTGTACGCCATGGGAGCGGGACCGTAATCACTTCTGTACCAACAGTGATTATTGAGTCTGGTCTCCCGGAGGAGGCAGGGTTGCCTTACAGCCTGCAGGAAGGAAAGAGCATTTGACCCACGTGATGCAATAGGGGTAGGGTAGCTCCTGCTGCCTTAGTTTCAACAGAAAACTGACAAGAACAAAATGATGCCTGGGGTAGGCATGGCAACCAGGGCCTGTGAGGACGTGGGTTTTGCATGCGCCAGGCTGTGTGCCTAGAACAGCATGGGATGGGCTGGAGTTCTGGAGAAGGCGGAAGTAGCACTTCAGACTGAGATCCAGTGCAGCATCTGCAACTGTGGTTTCTCCAGGAATACCCCCGGCTTCCTCAGGAGAAAAGGTCAACAAGTATCCTGGGCTCCCTGGGTCTCAAGTGCAGTCACACTTTGTTTAAATTTTTTTCTTTTCCCTTTTTCTTTTTTTCTGAGATAAGGTTTTGCTTGTAGCCTAAGCTGGCTTTGAACTTGAGATCCTCTTGCCTCAACCTCCATAGTGTTGTGATTACAGATGTGCACCACTCCGTATGGTTAGACATTTTTTATATCCTAACTCCAGAAATGAACTGAATTAAATCTACTTACAACCAGAATGAGTCTTAATAATTTGTCAAATTTTAAAATTAATACCTTCATTTGAATAAAAGTAATTTAAGAACATTGAGGTAACTGGGTCACATCAGAATTCAGCCAGATAAAAATAATCCAAGTTCTTCAGATTTCCTGAGAATTTTAGAATTTACATGTTGAAGAGGTCGTCACTGTGTCTCTGGGGTAGGTTTCACATGTTAATGGCAGAAAGTGTCTTTTATATTAAATAGTGTGTGTCATGGGCATGTCCATGCCACAGCAGGCATGTAAAGGCCAGAAGACAGCTTCGTGGAACCAAGTCTCTCCACAACTTTACCTGTGGTCTAGGATCAAACCTGTGGGTCTTACACACCACAAACACTTTTACCTGCTGATCTTCCTCACTGGCCCACCATCGACTTCTCAAAAAGCAACTCCACAATCAAATCATATTCTGTGAATTATAGCATGAAAAGAAATAACACCAGGCTATGCTTCCTCGTGGAATCAACTCAGTTCTCATTCCATGGCGCAATGAAGGCCCTGAGCAGCATGAAATCTTGCCTTCAGTAGCAATGACTGCCTCACACCAGGCAAAATCCTTAGGTCTCCATACAATGGAAGAGGTTTTAGATCCCAATGTTCACAGGAGCTTATTCTGGGGAAGCCTTAGATGGTGGCTTATTCTAGATACACATCTAAGTTTTTTCACAAGGGCCAGAAGGGAGCCATACTTGGCCATTTTGTGTTCAGCCCAGTGCTAGGAAGGGATCAAGAGTGATTGCAGAAAGAACGAACCTGCAGGGTTCCATGAGCCACCCTGAAAGGAACTCTGCTCTGGCTGAGTTGATGTTGATGCTGTTGGTGTTGTTGATGAAGCCCAGAGTCTAGACCATGCTAGTCAAGTGTTCTGTCACTCAACGACATCCTTAGCCCAGGTGAAGATGCTCTGAAAAGACAGCTTGCCCAAGCAGGAACAGGCTCTGTTCAAGTTCTCTAGGACGAGACTACTGCTCTGGCAGCCACGCGGCCACATGGACTCAGCTGAGGTTAGCAGTGCCTGAGCATTTTTTAGGATTTTAAGATAGGGGAAAGGAAGAAGGAGAAGAAAAAGAGGAGGAGGAGGAGGAGGGGGGAGGAAGAAGAGGAGGAGAAGGAGAAGAAGGAGGAGAAGGAGAAGGAGGAGGAGGAGGAGGAGGAGGAGGAGAAGGGGAGAAGGAGAAGAAGAAGAAGAAGAAGAAGAAGAAGAAGAAGAAGAAGAAGAAGAAGAAGAAGAAGACTAGTTTAGAAGAAAAGACCCCACGCTGTAGGGAGACTTTCAAAACATATCTCACGACTTCAGTTTGAATATTTATTATGTGAACTCACTAATAAGAGTCTCCTGGGAATGTTAGAATTTACTCATGAAACAGTGATAATTGCGTCTTTTAGAGTGATTCGTGGCAGTCAATCAGTGGGCTCTGGCTTTGAGGCACTAGGAATGAACCACACAGAGCTTGGTTGTTCCATGAGATGCTCTAAGCATGTTTGTAAATGTGTACGGTCACTTAGGTTCTCCCCAGCTCGCTTCTGCTCTCTGCAGACAGAGGACCAGCATCTGGAGGAAACCAGATAGATCCAGGTTTTGGGCCATGGAAGAATTTTGGTGTCGCCCAGGGAAGTAGTTGAGGAGGGGGAAAGAGACCCGAGTCCAGAGTTAGTCCTGAGATGATGCCTGACAAAAGAGGGCTCTAAGTGGCTCTACCAGGTGAGACTGGGTTCAGCACATCCATTTCGAAAGCAACTATATACTCTCTTCTTGGTCTCTTCCATGCGTAGGGACACTTCCTACAGTTCCTGCTCTGACAACTTAACTTTTAAGTTTTGTGTCTTTTGCCTTATCCATCCAAGGTGCCAAGTGAGGACCAGTAAGAGTGTCAGAGAGGTTTTGTTTATTTCAAGATATTCCTGTGAATTCATTAGCTTTTGTACTGAGCCCAAGGAAGGAACTCAAATGGCGACTCAATCCTTGCATCTTTTCTTTTCCTTCCACATTTTAAATTACCCCATTTACAATGATTTTTGCACTAAATCCTGCTTCTCTGGCTTAACCATCTATTCCAATGAGGCCTTTGGAAAGAAAAGACTAAGTTAGGAAAGGGAAGAAAAATTATTGCAGATCTATGTAGGAGGAGGAGGAAAGAGGGGGAATTTGGATCATTTATATACTGCGTGTCTTACTGAGAGTTAAATACAGTGTTTTGTTCTGTTTTCTGCCACTCGAGGGTTATTTAATTAAATTCATGACCGAGGATGCTAACCAGCCCCACATCTAAAATAATTGCTTCTCTGTTGGTGAGACGTAAAGCCGGGATTGATTTTCCCCGGCTGATGGCTCTCCTTTCTGACTCATGAATGTCATCTCCACTCCCCTCCCCACGTAATTTGATCTCTGCATTTGATCCCTATTTAGTAGTACACTTCGCTAAACAGATGTCCGAGTAATTAAAATCCCACATGGGCACACTAGTCAGTGAGTTACATCTATTTAATAGTCAGCTTAGAAACTTTTCCCCCTTGGCTTTCCCCCGTCCTAGTGGTGTGTGTTCCTGGCCTTTGTCAGGCTTTAGCTAGCAGAGCTAAAGCTGGCTATGTTTGTTTTCCTGCATGTGCTGAGTCTCCTTTTCTTTTCCTGACACCGTTTTCTCCCCACAAGTTCCAGGCCTTTCTGTTAACTCACCTGGGTTTCCATCAGCATCCAAATCCTCAGTGAATGAATCATCTAGTGTTTATGCATGCCAGCTCTAGCAATTAAAAAATCATAAAGAGGTTGTTATAACCATGGATTTTAAAAAGTGTCTTTTATTTTTCTCTCCTGAGACATAGCCAAAATATTTAAGTAAAAAAAATCTTAAAAATAACAAAACTATTAGATCAAATACTAGAAACCTGTTTGGTTGCTATAAATCACCGAAGGACTTTGATGACAGAGAACGGGAGAGGAAAGAATGTCTTTGGAGAGGTGCAGGGGAGGCTGGGTGGGGTTTATTACACGGAATTTGCTACTTTGGGAGAGGATTTAGAACTCCCATTTATTTATGGAAGTTACTAATGATAAATCTGATAGGGATATACCTTTATACAAAATTTTTGGATAATGTTGAAACATAAAGGAGGTAAACAAATTGCCCTTGTACTGACATAAAAGCACCAATTTTAAACTCCAAAAAACTAAACACTTTTAACAACTCATCAGTTTCGGTGCCTATCAAATTAGCCAGACAAAAGTCAGATTTCCATCATATGCATGTTTCTTGTGAGGCTACTTCTGGAATATTTCAGAATTATAAAGAAGTGAGATTAAAAAAATAAAGCAGCAAGTTCAGAGGCTAACAGATGCCGTTCTAGTTCTGAAACTCTAAAAGTGGTTACCTAAACTTCACTGCCATGCTTTTATTTAGAAAGTAAGTAAAAATCCTTCTGCTCAGCCGAAACTTCATTGTGGTGGCTTTACATCCAACTTACACTCTTGTTCTCTAAACTAACAAAAGCTATGTAAATAAGCAGAGCTGTAAATTAACAAGTGCTTAGATAAACAATTACACACAATGAATAAGAGTCTTACATAAACAGGGAGACCAAACAGGAGCTAGTATTTCAGGAAGGTAGATTCCAAACCAGTGGGAAACTGTGCGTGTGTGTTCTTTTACTGTCTCCTATCTAGACTGTGTTGGCTCTTGATAGTTCTAAGGCCGTGGGCACGGCTCCATTCTCACAGAGTGGATACCCCACTGCCACGATCACCACTCGCCTGTTCTCTCGCCCCATCCGCTTTAATGAGCTCATGTTTTATCTGAAAATGTTTAGGGCACTTTCTTTTTTTTTTGTCTGACCCAGGCTTTTTAAGTCTTGCTTTCCCTCCAGTCATTCTTTATCACGTGTCTATCCGTGCTCAGCTCTTTCTTTCTGAACAAAAATGTATTAATTCCAGTACCCGTTTCTGCTTCCCACTGTCTTAGTATAAACTAAGAAGGATATTTCTTGACCCCCCTCACAAAGCTGTGAAGATCATAAGAGTTCCTACAAAGAGCTCAAATCACTTTCCATTTGAGTGGATGACAGCAAGATACTTTACTTCTCTGTACTTAAGTTCTATAACATAGAAAATAAAGAAACAAAATTACCTATGTTCTAGGGTTGTTTGGTAATGGTTACATGAGGTAATTCCTGCAGATCACAAGGTCAGAACATGCTTACAACCGCCTGTGTTCACTGTAAATACCAGCACAAATGCAGGTTATCAGGCAGGGTTTTCCACTGAAGTCAGGGTACTTTCTCTTAGACTCTCATAGCCTCCGGGAAGTTCTCTTATTTGGGTACTGCTACGGTTAAGCCGTCATCCCTTAGTGTGGCCTGTAGCAGTTAGTGATGGGAGCAGTAAGACGTGAGGGTGCTGGTTGAGACAATCCTCTGAGGATTAGAAGGCACTTTCTGCCTCTCACTAAACCCAGCTCACGCCAATGGCTTCATTAATAAATTTAATTCAAATGGTTTTGTTTGTGTTGTTTTTCACTTTGATATCTATTTGTGCTTAAAAGAAGTGTGTGTGTGTGTGTGTGTGTGTGTGCGCACGCGCGCACGCGTGTGTGTGTGCGTGCAGACACAGAGAAATCATCCATTCTCATCTGGGAAGTGGGGATTGTAAGGAGATAAACTGGGTCTGTCAAGCTTTGTAGGCCAAAGTGTTGTGTAAACAGAAGAGCATCTTTTTAACTGCTATGCAATGGGCTCCCTATGATTTACATTATTGCCATATGGTAGATCTCAGCAAAATTTTAAATCCATCTCCTCCAGAGAATATAAGAAAGTGCCATGTTTCAGGGACACTTTTGAAAAAGAAACTGGACAAATAAGCATTTACAACCTAAATGTAACCTCATAGAAGAGAACTGAGGTGAGAACAAGCAAAATATAAAAACGACAAAAATCTGAGCATTTCAAAAAAAAAAAATAGGATGAGTGAGTCTCTCTTCTGAGGGTTTTGTGCACGGACATACATGTATATTGATGCTATTGTACGAATTCCCAGAACTCCATGGAGGGCTGCTGCTAAGATGCAAATGCTAACTCTCCTGTGTGACAGCAATCACAAATAAGCCCTGCTCTGACTTATCACACCTTCTGTGTCATGCCTCGGTGACCTCTTCACGCCTCCCTCTTTGACCTGAGATGTGTGCCGCCAGATCCCCCAGTGAGTGGCCAGGATTCCCGGTCTGTGTGTTGATAACCCATGTCCTCCCCATTAGTGCTGCTTCATTTACTGACACACTGGATTCAGAGCTACCTGTTCTAAAATATTAATCAGTCAATCTTTTTCAGTAATTCGATATCACCATGATTACTAAGACTTTATGATATGGATTAACATCTGGTGGAGGGACCATCTCTGCTCTTCAGATCTGTTTTAGTTACTATGTTTTTTTCCCCCAGGTAAATTGTTTCAAATAAAATCTGTCCCATCAGAGTTTTTGAGTTAAAGTTGCAAATATTTATCTAGGAGCATATATATATCTTGATTTATTCAAGTCTTTGCCCCCCACTTTTCCTTTGGAATGTAGATCTCATTCAGTTATTGCCAACATTACTTATGTGCAAATAGGATCATTTAGTTATTTTGAATTTGGTATTTAAACAGTTATATTAGCCAACAGGTAACTGGTAGGTCACTGCAAAACCTTTTGTATATATAACATAAACATATATGTATGTACGTATGTATGTGTACAGTATGTTTACATTATATGTGGGTGTGATCTGTATAAATGCACGACTTGTGTATATCCACACAGAGGCCAGAGTAGGACATCTGGGGTCCCATCTATCACTCTCTACCTTATCTCCTTCCATGGAGTCTTCACTGAACTGAAGCTTGCCATTTTAACTATGTTGGCTGACCAAAACGCTCTCTGCATCTTCCTATCTCTGCCTCCAGTGCCAGGATGACATGTGTACACACACACACACACACACACACACACACACACACACACAGTAGGTCTTTCGAACACAGGGTTTCTCTGTGTAGTTTGCCTTGTCTGTCCTGGAACTCACTACGTTATCCAGACCAGCCTCGAACTCAGAGATCCGCCGGCCTCTCCCTCCTGAGTGCTGGGATTAAAGGTGTGAACTACATGGACTTTAATCCCATATTCACCCAGCAAACACTTTACTTACTGAACCATCACCCATGCCCCCATTTTCAATATTTCCAGTAGCTTTTCAATTAGGTCTCTAAAGTTTTGTAGGCAAAAATACTACCTGCAAATAAAAGCATTTCCCCACTTCTTTGCAATGGTCTCCCTATTATTTACATTTTGCCTTTTTGGGTATTTCAACAATTTTAGATAACAACAGTGGCAACAGGCATCTTTAGATTTGATGGTTCTTTGGTTATATGATTAAGTATAGAAATTTAAAAATACAAACAAAAGCTATCACCTGTCTTCAACAACCTTCAACACCTTTGCATGTACTTTCAGAGGGTATGAATTACGCCCTTCTGGATACAGGCTTAGAAATACCTGTTCATGTCTACAGCCTTACCACCCTGAATGCTCCCCATCTCCTCTGATCTCGGAAGCTAAGCAGGGATGCGCCTGTTCAGTACTTGGGTGGGAGTGATAACCTATTCCTGTATTGATCTTCATGTCCATTACTAGGTATGAGTCCTAACTAATAGCCAAAGGCATCCAGTGACGGTTTTCCCTAGTAGGCAAAGGCATTCCACTGCTATTTTACTGAGAAACCTGGATAGCGATCTAAGAGGTTACCAATTAGTGAGTGAAAAATTGTCATTCATTCATGTAATTATTCCTAACAATTATAAAACATGCTGACATGAAAGACAGTCAAGTTTCTTTATGAAATTAAAAAGCAAGCACAGGATAATATACAGGTGTGATTTTACTTTTTAAAATTTCACTGGCTGGGAGATGATCCATTGGTAAAGAGCCATCAATGTAAGAAAGAGAACCCGGCTTAGTTTCCAGCTCACATGAGAACAGGGTATGAGCATGTGTGCCTCCAGGACTGGGAAGGGTGGGAATGGGGCTGGGGATGACCATGTGTAACTCCAGCAATGGGGAGGGTGGGAATGGGGCTGGGGATGACCATGTGTAACTCCAGCAATGGGGAGGGTGGGAATGGGGCTGGGGATGACCATGTGTAACTCCAGCAATGGGGAGGGTGGGAATGGGGTTGGGAAGGGTGGGAATGGGGCCAGGGAGGGTGGGAAGGGGACTGGACAATCTCTGGAGCTCATAGTTAAGCCAGCCTCACTAATGGTGAGCTCCAGGTTCAACAACAGAGTTTTGTCTCAAAAGGGGGCAGAACAAGGTCCATGACAGGCAGGGCTACACAGAGAAACCCTGTGTTAAAAAAAAGTTAAATAAAAGTAAATCTTTTTTCTAGAAAAATAATACCATGCTAAAAGTGACTTACTGTATTTCAATTTAATTTGCTGACACTGGGTTTGTTGTGTGAACTTACATTTAAAAAATTTTTGTACCATTTGGAAAAGTTTTATAGTATATTTCAATTTATAAAAAATCTTTAACATATTATGTACTCTAAAAGGAAATTCTATGTCTTATGAAGTTTGCTGGGCTATGCTTCTAGCATTTCTAAGCGTAAAGCCTTTAAAAAGCTCTTCCTCGGCTTTGATTTACACTTATTTTTCTCTTCCTTCTTGATTAATTTTTGGCAATTTATGTCTTTCCAGGAAAACAAAAAACAAAAAAGTAATCATGGTAGCAACATGAACTCTAAAAAACAAACTTCTTCTCAGTGCTATCTCTTTTGTCTTTTACAGCTTTATTTATGCTTTATATAATTTGTTAAATAGATTTTTCATTTTCTTGATCTCTTTCCTTTTGAATTAATTCATTTAATCAGTCTCTACATCATCAGTTCTTTCAGTAGTCATTCTTCAAACTTCCTTCCTTGGAGGCTTATTATTATTACTATTATTATTATTTGGTTATTATGTATTGTTTAAGTGCTGCTCAGTTCACTTAGTTTTATTCTTTCTCATTAAAATTTCACTTGTTAAACAATGTTGGTAAGCTAGTTGTGGTTGCAAATGGCTTTCAGATATTTCTAACAGTTTGAACTGCTTTAAGTGGGCAAAGATTTGCTAACACCGAATATGTCATTTAAAACCTGACTCAGACACTAGTAGCATAAAGAATTCTAAAAATGTTTGAGTACTAGCACATAACCGCGGTCACCTTTTGACCTACTGGAGAGGGCAATACCTATTTGTAAGTATAAACCTGCATGGCTGCTGAACATTGTCTGTCCTCATAAATTTGGGAGGAACTAGCAGCCAGGATTTAAGATGTTCTCCTGTCCCTTTAAGATTACTTCTGCTATTGCATAGACATGAAGAACCTAAGATACTCCTAAATGTCTTTTTCTTTCTTTGAAAGCGTTCACATTATCTGCACAGCCTTGCTTTATTCTGCCATAATTAAATTCAGATGAAATGTTTTTCAAGCATTAAACACTGTAAACACAGAAAGAGAAAAGGTTTCCACTCTAACAACCAATTCACTAACTACAGACGAAGAGGAAAGCAGAATATATTTTCGAAATGACTTTCAAGGTTAGAATTTTAAGCAGTTAAATTGCAAATAGAGAACACAGTGGCAGCAGAAAGCAAATTTGCAGGTGTGTTCTTACCAAGGTCTGCAGCAGAAGAACTCGATTCATGTGTTTGCAGATTATGGAACAGTTGTTAAGTGGCCAGGAAAGGGAGGATTTTGTGGTCAGAACAGTGGAAATGTTCTATTTAACATATGACCTTTGCCAGTCCCATCTCAAACTACTGTTGATCAAGTTACAGATGGTTGACAAGCCAGGTGGGAGCCAGAATGGGCCTGAGGAATCTTCAATAAACATTTTGCAACAGTGGTTATTATCATTAAAACCACGAACTTAACTCTCTGATATTTAAAATAATGCAAAGGAAAACTGCAAAGCATTATGAGTTAGAGGTTGCTTTAGAACCTTGTAATTTAGCCTCTCCTGGTGATCTTAGAACAAACACAACACAGTTTTGTGAAAATGACCTAAAACATATAATTAGAGCTCCAGGCTAACAGCTTTATCACCGTAATTGAACGTGTTTTCTGTTTTACACAAAACATGTATCTCAGCTTTTCAAACTTCCTAATGTTTAAAACATGTAAGATCCCATGATCAGGAATTAACTCTTATGAGGAAACACCAGTAGAAACCAAATAAATAGAAGCCCAAACTTTTATCTTTCTCCCAAGCCCAAACAGCGATATTTGGCATTGATCTCAACGGATGGCTGCTAAGGCAGCGCACTAAAGAGACTAAAGAGCCGAAACAGGGAGGAAACATGCTTGTTAGGATTGTGAGGTTTTTAGGAAAGTATACCCAATACCCAAACACTGCCAAAGAAAAGCTAACCTTGAGATCAATTTCTAAGTGCTAAGATTTGATGAGAGGGTAGAAATCCCCTCCCCCCAACACACCCTACCTCAGTCTTCCAACTTTCTAGGAATTTATTTATAGTTCGAGTAGAATAAACTTTATCCATTTAGATTGATTGTAGTTCGTTGAATTGTGGCAACTAAGATGTAACTACCACTCTTTTCAAGATACATAATTGTTTTCTGGCCTCCAGTGTAATCCTTTCATTTCCTGCCCAGGCAGACGCTTTGTTTATCTAGTTTACATCTTCTAAAACTCCGTCAGGGATTCAAATTGACCACGGTCTTTCCTGAGGTTTCCCTTCATAGAATAATGTTTTCAGGCTGGTGTGAGTTGTTAGCTGTATTCACACTGAGTTAATGCTGTGCCACCTTTTGGGGCACGATATGCTTTTGGACACCTTTCCCTGCATTGTCCTCCTTTCGGTTCCTCTTCACCATCCTGATGGACAGCGTTTGGGAAGGGAGCGCCCGAGCAACTCCTGCTAACCCGCTGGCACCTGCTGTGAAGTATGAGGGGACCAAGCGACGTGGAACAGACGCTGGCAAAACATGCTTGGAACCCAGGGCTTCCTCGAGGCTGAAGTCGCCACCTCCTTGGGACACCCCATGCCCTGCAACTGCCCCTCGGACCAAGGACTCCAGCTGGGCAGCTGCAGAGCCACTGGAATGCACAGATGTGGGATCTTCTGGCTCCCTGAAAGCCGGAGCCCAGCAGCAGGACAACCGGTAACGTCAGCAACGACGGCGGCACACAGAAGCCGCGCGCTTATATATTCGTGCCGCCGCACTGCACCCGGCGTCTCACTCCGCGCCACCATCGGCGTCCCACTCCGCGCGCAGACGGCTCTACTTCCCGCCCGGACGCTGGGCCCGGGAACCGCGCGGCCTTCCCTCTCCTGCTCTGGGCTACTGGGGGCCGAGGTGGCCACTCGCCGCCGTCCGCTGAGCCGAACGAGCTTTGTCCTACTCAGCGTCCTGGTTGCAAGGCATCGGGAGACTTCGTGTCGGGACGCGAGGGGACAAAGCCGGCTCGCCTCGGCCTGTCCCCACCGGGCCCCGGGGCCGACTTTCGTTTTGTTCCCGGCCACCACTCACAGAAGCACAGGGCGGCTTGGTCTGTGTGGCCCAGGCGCCTTCCCGGGCTGGAGGGCCATCCCGCCCCGAGGAGGGTTTGCATTTGGTTTGTGCACTACCTTCCCGTTCGGATTCGAGCTATCGGCCCTCGTCCCCGTTAATTTTCTCGTGCTCTACAGTTTTGTACGGAACCAAGTTCTCTGCCTCCCTGCACCATCCTGTTGTGTTAGAAAAGAGCGAGGAAGCTGGGGATGGCACCACACACAGCTGGTGCTGTTCCTTCGGTCGAGGCCTCGCCCTGCGCGGTGCACAACCCTGGGCAGAAGCAATGGAACCAGAGAGCCTTGACAACTAGGGATGGGAACCGACCTGGGTTAGAGTTAGGTTAGGAGTCCTATCATAGGATTTATGACTACCCAAAGCGAATGTAGGAAGAAACTAGTCCAAGAAGACCGGCTTTGAGTCGTCAGGGAAGGCATCTGTTTGAGCATACAACCTGTCAGGAATGAGAAAACAAAACAAAACAAACAAACAAACAACAAAAACTAGCAAGGCAGAATAAGAAAGTCAAGTTTGGCCTTAGAGTTTCTTGTGGCAAATTACCCTCCACAGTCATGGCATTTAACTTCTTGCTAACATTATATAGTTTTCATATTTGTTAATTCATTTCTCTTCCCTGTAAACCTATTAGAACAGGAATTCACTATTTTCTCTGGAGCCTACTGTGGTACTTGGGAATGTACTGGGGGCATTTGCAGATACTTGCTGAGTCACCAATTAAGAAGTAACCACGTTATTTAAGAGTCCTGTGAGTTGAGGATAAAAATCACAAGACACAAGGAAAACTGCTCTCCTAACTCACTTTTATTTTTTGATTCAATAACCCATAAGGAATAGCTAAAAGGTAGCCAGTCTGCCATTTCATTTTCCAAAGGAAAAAAGAGAATTCTTTCCTCTGCTGTTTTTCATTCTAGCGATCGATACTCTATTGTTAATTCTCCTGAAGTGTACGAGGAAAATGAGCGTCCAAAATTCTTCTTCACTGGTCTCCAGTTACGAGCTCCCCTCCAGTGTACGGTAGTTTGAGCAGCATCCTTGGCGTGCTGCTGTGGAACTTAAGATTACCTACACAGTATTCACCATTAAACACACACCTGGACCGTGCTTCAGATGATAATCGGGCGAGCCCCCTTCAGTTTCGAGGAAAATGAGATGAAGTACTTAAATGGGAGTGTGGAGACTCAGAGTAGCCAGCTATCCCCCAGGGACTCTCCTGTATCAGTTTCCGTGTCTTGGAACTTTTGATTGAGAGAAGTCTGCACCTTGGCCAAGGCAGGTTTGTAATACCTATCAGAGTAGAGCCGGACAAGCTCTTCATAAGAAAGAAGTGTGAGATTTCGCGCACTCATCTGCAATCCTCCCGGTGAGTATGGCACCCTAATATGCAACACTGGAGAAATCTTTGGAGGCCATGCATTCAAGTATGTTCAACCAGTGAACATCTGCTATGTGCCAGGCATTGTCTAGATGCCTCAGATACAGCCGTGAACGGACAAAAGTCTTTCTTCTCTTCTTCAGTATTCCACTACCAGGACCTTTCTTTTGCTGCATCTTTTCCCTATTTTAATCATTCATTTGCCATCTGCTCTCTTTAGATTCTGGGTCCCTTCACCACTTTAAAAAAAATTTCCTATTTCCTGTCCCTCCATTTACTCAAAATATAAATATATAAAATAAATATGTGAATTAAAATGTAATGAAACACAATTTAAGTTCATAGCCATTTACGAAGCCAACTTTTAGCAAAAAAAATAATTTTCAATTTTTGTATAAAGTCTAATCTCCGTGATTTATTTCAGTTGGCTATTGTGTAAATGAAAATAATTACTATATGGTCAACCCCTACCCTTCTATAAGAGTGTTTTCTTCACCTAAGTTTTAATCATAGCCAACTTTACAAAACACCACAAAACATGCAGAAAATAGCAGCATTAGACAAACATTTAAAAATAGATGTTCTCAAGATTGACTCCCTTTCTATCCCTCATTCTCTTTCTTTCTCTCCCTCCCTTGTTCTCTCTCATCTCCTCCCTCTAAGTCTTTGTCTCTGTTGACAGAGTCTCACACTGTAGCTCAGCCTGGACTCAAATTCCCAGTCACCCTCTGCTTTAGCCTCCTAAATGCTGGGATTACAGATATATTACCCTTATACCAGACTTCTTGGAGGATTTTTAGAAAGTAGTGAATGATACTAGTTTAGAAATTCATATTGTATAAAAAGATTCTGTGTATAACACAGTCTCAGAAGGAATTGTCAATCCTAATTTATTTCATACTATATTTGATTTTATTCCATTTTATTGTATTTTATTTTATTCCATTAATTTTTCTCTAAAATTTCTCCCTTAAGTCTAAAGTACTCACTTTCCTAAATATTCTCTGACGGCACTAGCTTAAGTAGACTTCTCCTCCTCCCCCGTTCCATGTTGGAATGCACTGTATTTCAGATTTGCTGAAGCATTTCCCTGTTCTTTCTCTGCTCTAAGATGTTGGCTAGTCTCCCAAACTTCCTCCTGCAATTGCTTAAATATTGAGGTCAGGTAGTATTGCTCACTGTGCTAGTAAGTCTTGGTGTTGACTGGCATACAAGAATCACTTGGGAGGCTTTTAAAAACTGGCCCTAGCCTGCCCTTGGCCAGTTAAATTAGAACCAGTGGAATTGGAGTTGTTATCTTTATAAAGCATCTAGAAGATTCTATGGAACAGTTACTTTAGGAAATCATATAATAGACAGCTCTGATGTATGTTTAAAATGGTAGTTCTCAAACTCAATATCCCCCTGTCTCTACCTTCCAAGTGCTGGGATTACAGGTGTGTGCCACTATGTGTATAGTCACTTTTCTTAGCCATAAATTAAGAGACTGTGGAGTATACATATAAAATTACTGTAAATGCACACATTAAATGTGCGTTTTGTGTGTACATCACAGCAGTCAATGTACAGAACATTTTTATCACTTCCATATTTTGACCGTGTGCCTTTGCTGAAAATCCCCACCCACCATTTTCAAACAACCCACGATCTATTTCCTGTCACTATTGATAAGCTTGCCTTTTCTGGGATTTATTTGATAACTCCGGGGACTTGGGAGATGGCTCAGTAGATAAAAAGCTTGCTGTACCAAACGTGAGGACCCGAGTCTAAATCCTCACCACCCACACAAAAATCTCTTGTGCTGGGGAAGCAGCAAACAGAGGACCCTGGGACTTGCTGGCCAAACAGCCTGACCTCCAGGTTCAGTGAGAGGCCTTGTCTGTGGAGACCATTGTGGTCTGTGGAAAAGCAGCTGAGAAAGAAACTGGACACAAACCGCTGGCCTCTACAGACAGATTAAGCATATATAATAAATTTGTGTATCTGGATTCTTTTGGCAAGCCTAGCCATAGCCTTCTGCAGTATGCCCAAACCATCTTCCCATTAGGAGTAGAATCTTTTTTCCAGCTCTTGAATCTAGGAATCTAAGTTGCTTTGGTCAGCAGAATACAATAGAAATGATGCTACGCTGTATATATTTTATCCATGTGGAACACAGCTGTCATATAAAGATGAGCTGTCCCAAAATGGGGAGGGGCATGAGTGCATAGGGTTAGTGCTCAGGGGCAGGGGAGGAGGAAGAGAAACAAAGGAGACTAAAGATACCTTCCTCAACAACATTAAAGTCCCTAGGCATGTAGATGAAGCCATTTCAGCCCTGCAGTCCTGAGGTACCTTGGTCAATGAACGCGTGGGTCAGAAAAGAGCTAGCCTCGCTGTTCCGTGTCTAAATTGCTAGCCCCAAGAGCTGTGAGGAAATGAAGTGCTTTTGGTTTAATACCAAATCTTGATATGGCTGGTAAAAAGCAGGAGTTGGCAATGGCCATGAGTTTTCTGCCTCATTTTCCTTTAAGAAGAAACAGGGCTTCTTTCTGACCATAAGAATAAACTGGGCATGATGGTGCATACTTTTAATCCCAGCACTCAGGCAGAGGTAGTCTAGTTTACAGACAGCCAAGGCTGTTACCCAGAGAAGCCCTGTTATACCTTGTCATTCACCTATTATCTATCTATCTATCTATCTATCTATCTATCTATCTATTATCTATCATCTATCTATTTATTATCTATCTATCTATCATCTATCTATCTATTATCTATCTATGATCTATCATCTATCTATCTATCATCTATCTATCTATCTATCTATCTATCTATCATCTATCTATTATCTATCTATGATCTATCATCTATCTATTATCTATCTATCATCTATCTATCTATCATCTATCTATCTATCTATCTATCTATCTATCTATCTATCTTTCTATCTATCATCTATCTATCTCATAGATACAGGTAGCTTGCCTAAAATCTTTCCCATGACTCTACTTCTTTTTCATACTGTTTTTCCTACAGATACCATAAGTGCATCTAAGCTCTAATTTCACAACTGTTTCCTCAGCTTGAAAATTATGGTATCCTTTTTATATTCTATTTTATGGTCTTTAAAAAATATATCAAATCCTTTTCCTTTCCACAGTGTTCTGGCGTTTGGATTACAGCATGATATAAAGAAAAGAATGGTGAGTTTGGGAGCCAGCAGCGCTCACTTCATGTGCAATGAGCTGTATGGTTCTGGGGAAGTTTGACATCTTCCTGCCCTGATTTTTTCCATATAAAACAGAAGTATTTCCTGGGCTGATAGAGCCTAGAGTGCAGAAACAGATGGGAAGCTATGCAAAAGTAAGAGGACTCTTTGTTTTTAGAGCTGACGGATCCTCTGCAAAGATACTTGTCTGCCTTCCATGTGTGTCGGGTTCTCCATCATAGGCCTGAGGATGAATATACCGAAGTCAAAAGAAGCACTAGCTATGACCTTTTGTTTGGAGGGACAGTGTGTGTGTGTGTGTGTGTGTGTGTGTGTGTGTGTGTGTGTGTGATTTTGCTATTTTTTCACATAGTGTTTGGTAGTGGTCTAGTACGAGACTCATTATGATCTGGGAAAATGGAGGAAACTCTCATGGAAGGGTGAGCTGAGGCTATTATGAAAAAGATGCACTGTTTTTGGAGGCTTACAACTTTTTAGAAGCTGCCGCCACTTGGGAATGCTTTAACAGTGATTTTAAACTTTATCACCAAACATATTGATTATAATTCTGTTTGTATTTCCTTGACTGTTTTCCAAGTTTCTGTTTCATTTTTGTTTCCATAGCAACCTGCAGAGATAGACAGGTAGTAGATATTAAGTAAAAGTTGAATGAATGAAAGGAGATAAAGGCCAAGGGAAACACTTAAACATCTTACATGTGGCCCAGGCTCCCAACTCCCAGCTCCCAGAAGACAGAATATAGAAGATGTCAAATGCCGCCTCAGGATACAGACAGCAAATCCAAAGGGGAGAAGCCTTTTAGGACAAGCAACTAAATTGCTTGTAAAAACTAACTGTAAGTGGTACAAAGAGCTTGAAGAAGGTTCTAGGACAAAAGAGATGCAGGAGACACAGCAATCAGTTGCAAAGTGTGTGCTTTATTGGATCTTGCTTTTTATGTCCATGTTATTTTATGTGATTGGCGTTTTGTTTACATGTATGTCTATGTACCATGTGCATGCCTGGAGCTGGCAGAGGTCAGAAGAGGGTCTCAGATCCCTTGAAACTGGGGTCACAGAGGGTTGTGTGAACCTAACCTGGATCCTCTTCAAGAGCAGTAAGTGCTCCTAACTGCTGAAGCATCTATCTCCTCAGTGCCAGGATCGTGATTTTGTTTTTAAATTATATCATGAGACATTTAGAAATACAAACATTGCCAATTTGTGGCACATCTTATCAGATATTTTAGGTGTGGTAATGTTTACAAGTAAAATGATCTAATGTCTAGAATTTGCCTTGAAGTGATCCGGGAAGGTGGACTTGGGAAAGAAAATGATGGGCTGGATAGGGACCAAGGCTGGGGGCTGCTGCAGCTGAGTGCGTACATGTAAGGCATCGCCACAGTGTGAATGCTCACATGTGCTTAGGAGCTGCTCATTGTAGGGCTGCAAACAGAGAAGCCTGGGGACTCCTTTTCCGGCACAGGATCTATTAAAGCACAACTAAAACCATGACTTCTCACCTCAGTGTGAAAATGTTTCAGTTTTACCTATGGATGTGTGATTCCTTAGGCATTTGTGCTGAAGCTGGCAGGCCAACCAGGGACATGTCTTTTTCAAAGCAGCCTGTCCTCCGGGGAGCTGTAATGTTTTAATGATATCTGTTGCAGGCAGTCTTTCCAGGCGAGACAAACTGGAAAAATGGTCTCCAGGCACAATCACCAACATTAGCAATAATGGTGAGGCTTGTTCACTTCTACAAAGTCCAAAGTTCTATGCGTTAAGCCGAGTGTCCTCGGGTGCTTATCACTACAGTTAAACAAGGCGTGGTAACGGAACGTGTACAGCACTCAGAAAAATCAGTTTGCATAGCATTGCTTACTTAGAATATTTGACTTCCCATATCTTCAGCCTCACATTGTCTCCAAGTTTTTAATTGACAACTATTTCCCCAAACCCAAAGATTATGTGTAAAAAAAACAAAAAACAAAAAAAAAAAACAAACCTTTTTCTTCATCCGACTTGCACTCAGGATTCTAAGCATAAGGGCTTTCTGCTCTTCCTTTTTGTGCCAAGCCCTGAGGTTGTGGACTCTGGATGGCTGGCATTAAGTTTATACTTTAAATTACTAAAGTAGTGTTTTTATGTCAAAGTTTAGTTTGTGAGTTATTTGAAAAGTGTTTCTCACCTTCAGCCAGCTGCTTTGCCAGCTAACGTGTTGGTACTTTTAAGATATTCCTTCGCTCAATCTTCCTGATGTCAGCCAATAAGGGTGTGGCTATTCTCCGCTTTGACAGTGAGGAAAGTGGGCAGTCAAGAGTTGGCTATCTTGATTTACCATTTTCTCCTGGTTCCTGTGTGTGTGTGTTCATGGGTGGACAGATACAAATGTGTGCAGGTGGCGGGCAGAACTCAACTTCAGGTGCCATTCCGTAGGCACTAGCCACCTTGTCTTCCTTCTTGAAGTAGGGTCACTCACTGGACTGGCTTTTGGCTGATACAGCCTGACTAGATGTCTAGAGATCCCCAGGGATCTGCCTGTTTGCATAGCCCTCTCTATGCCTCGTACAGTTGGTATCACAGGGCTGCACCACTACCCTCCCTTTTCTCTTTCCCATTGGTTCTGGGCAGCAAACTCAGTCCCCAGGCTTGCAAGGCAAGCTGACATTTCACTGACTGAGCCATCTCGCTAGCCATTATCCTCCATTATTAATCATTTTCTCCTTGACATTGTAAGCCCCTTAAGAGAGGTCTTTCGTTCGCCTCTGGGGCTCCTTAACCCTCGTAGATTTATATAAACACGTGTTGCTCTCTGCAAACCTTTCAAGCACTGATGTCATACAGCTTGTTTAACCTCCCTAAGCCGTGCTGTATGCCAGCATTTTCCAGTTTCGTTTTGGGGACTACGTGTGATTATCTAATAATCATTTAAGAAAAATGTTTAAGAACACATCTGGAGTCAGGAAACTATATTTAGAAGGTGAAAAAGGTGCGATACCAAACACTGTAAGCAGAGTGAGAGAATTAAGATTTAAGTTTACAAAGCAGTCAGGCTGATGAAGTTTTCATTTCCCTGTATGGGCAATACAGTGCATGGGACACGCAACAAACCATGGAGAAAATAGCAGAACACTGTAACCAAGTCATCGCAAGGGATGGTTGTAGAAGACAGGCTTTTCGGATATAAAAATGCAGCCAGATCACTTCCTGGTCCCCCTGCTCCCCAGCTTATGGGTACCTGCTTGACTTTCCACTGCCATAGACGAGTGTCTTACTAGTGTGTGCGTGCACGCTATTATCCATATTGAGAGTGGTGAGGTTCCAGTGAAGCTGTCATATAATTTGACAAACACAGCATTAATAATAGCTTATGGCTATTACATTTCCACTGTGGGCCAGCGACGGCACAAAGTATTTTACATGTTATCTAATTTATTTCTCATACTCACAATGAAGGAACTGAGATGCAGAGAAGTTGTGGCTTTGCAGCTGAAAGGTTGGCGTGTTAGATTCTAAAGTCTAAGGTAGTCTTGGTGGGGTTACGCTAGGTGCAGACGGCCAGTCATGTTGTCTGGCCGCCCAGCGTTGTATGACACGGGAGCCAGCTCTAGTAGTGTCTAGAGAGAACCACGGGGATTGCCTCCTTGTCCAGCATCCACTTCTCCATGTCTGGACTGTGTAGGACGTGCAGGTTCATTTATCCAGGTTCTGGTTTATGCACCTGCCCTGGCTGCCAGAGTGACTTTTCTGGAACATTGCGGTTCCAGTGTGGGATCTGCCAAGCACAAACGTGTTGAGGGTCCGTGAGCCACAGTCTCACCAAGAGCGTGCCATGCTGCACAGCAACTGTCCTAGCACGCAGGAGGCTGGCCAGGGTAGTGGGCTCCTAGGGCCCCTGGACTACATAGCTACTTTCTAGTTAAGAAGGAAAAGATTTAAAAATTGCAAATCACCTCGAAATTATTTTTTTACTAGTAGAAGTGAACTAAATCTGGAATGTTAAAGCATATATAATTTTCAAATGCAAACATACACCTATGTGTTCTTACCAATGATGAATATAATTTTTTTCTATAGGTTTTCTTTAAAAGACACCTACCTGCTGACATTTTGTAAGAAGTGCTTGTTAAGGATCCTTGGAGTTTGATTTCACCTTTTTTTTTTTTTAATAGCGTGCCTTTCTTCCTAAAACAAACCTGTTCTCTACTTTGTTAAGGAAGAGTGTAGTATTAGGGGCGGCGGGGCCTCTTCCCCAGCACCCCAGCACCCCAGCCGCCCGCTCGGCTAGCTTATGCCCGAAATAACAACACACAAACTGTATTCATTTAAACACTGCTTGGCCCATTCTCTTCTAGGCTAATTCTCACATATTAATTTAGCCCATCTCTAATCATCTGTGTATGGCACCCCAAGGTGCGCTTACCAGGAAGATTCTAGCCTATGTCCATCCTGGGTCGGAGCTTCATCCCGGGAGCAGGGCATGGCGTCTCTCTCAGGCGTCTGTTCCCGAGAGGAGAGCTGTGAGTCTCTGACCTCACTTCCTCTTCCTCCCAGCATTTTGTTCTGTTTACTCCTCCCACCTATCCTCTAACCAATAAAATGGGCCAGGGCAGTGCCTTTATTAGCCAATGACCTTCCTCCATCATTTCCCCTTTTTCGGTTTAAACAAAAAAAAAAGGCTTTAACATAGCAAAATTACATATAACAAAACAGTTATCAAGTAAAAGTTACAATAATCCTTATCATAACTAAGGAAAACTATAACTAACTATTCTTAACTCCATCAAAGACTCCAGAAAGATACAATACTACCTAAGCAAACAAGAAAAAAGCAACTTTTAAAACTCTAGACATGACAGAGACAGCTTGCTGCCTGGACAGTCACCCAAGGTTCCTCTGTACCTTTGGGGCATCCATCTTCAGCCTTCAGGCCCATGGTATCCAGCAGACATTTCCATAAAGCAGGAAAATTCAAAGTCAGTTCAGTCACTATCTGTTGTGTCCTGCAGAATGTCTCGCAGACTCTTTCATGAATCAGGAACCCCAAAAGATCATTTCACCTTAGGCAAGTTCAGTAGTCCTTTCTCTGTGGGTTCTCTGTGTCCAGTTTATGCAATAGTCCAGGTAAGAGCAGTTTCTTGCCCAAATGGCTATCAAACTCCATAAGCATCCTCTTCGATGCCCATCTTCCTCTTGAAGTAGATTGGTGCTGCCAGGAGCAGAGTGTCTCATTGTCATGAAAAGTTCTAAGTTATTAAAACATTTAAAATGCCATATTCTATAATCTTTGAAAAATATGAAGAATGCCTATCTAAAATATATCTACGCACATCTAGAAAATATTAACTAACATGACTACAAACTTTACTATTATCGATTATCCATTAACAACCTATATTTCTTAATTATACAGTACATATTTAAATGAACTACACAATCACAATACCTTAATCAAAATCAGAAACACTTATATATATAACAAAATTGACCTTAAATCTCTATCAATAAAGCAAAATCTATACTAATGTAAATTATTCATATCTATATCATATACCCCTTTAAATGTAAAAGGACGTTTATAAACCATATTTGGGAACATGGGCGCAGTTTTTTCTCTCCAAACTGCTTCCTGCTGAATGGGGGCGTCGTTAATTAGGTCTTTCATGGTATAACCTGTGTGCTAGTTTCATCTCAGTTGGCAGTTGAGCGAAGCAATTTTCTGAAGGTGTTCACACCAACCCTTCAGGAGGGCGTGGTCCATCATACCAAATCGGAATAGAAGAAATGAACAGCGTCTCATCCTCTGTGAAAACAAAATAAGAAACTCCTTTCCAAAGCATCATGTCCTTAGATCCAAATTTCAAAGTTAAGGCATTTTCAAAGTATCTATGTTGGATTAGTTCAGCAGCATTTATAAACAAATATCTTTTAGCATCTGTTGCTCCTTCCTCAGCATTTAAATAATTTAAAGAGAGCATAATAGCATACAGTATCAAAATTTTCTGTGTATTTTCCATCTTTGTACAGCTTTGTTTTAACCTCGATTTCGTTTATTTTTACTTTTAACTCTTTGCTTTTTGAGACAGGTTCTCTGTGTCTTTGACCTGAAGTAACTCTGTAGACCAGGCTGTCTTTGAACTCTCAGAGATCCGCCTGTCTCTGCCTCCCAGGCATTGGGATTAAAGGTGTAAGCTACTACACCTTGAACTCACAGAGGTCTGTTTGCCTCTGCCTTCTAGGCACTGGGATTAAAGGCGTGTGCTACCACACACAACTCTCTTTCTTTTTTTGTTTTTTACTTTAAGAACTACAACTTTTAGTCTGCATATATTTTTAACAGACTGTAAATCATTTAAAAATTTTCTTTGTCTTTGAATCTCTCTTTACTGTATATCTCTCTTTTTCTGACCACATGAATCTTTAATTTACCAAGCAATATCAGTAGGATTAAAGGCGTGGCTTTGCCAGCTGGATCCAGCCCATTCCTTAGCTTTCCAGCCTCATGGCTGAGGTACTGGCTGTAGCCAGCAAGCGAGCTTCAACAGCCTGTGCTTGCAAACCGCACAAACTGCCTGCGTAAAAGAGTCAGAGTTTGTCCTGGCAGGACAGCCCAGAAAGCCGGCATTTTTAAATGGCGCAGCTTTTTTCCTGCTATGGCTGAAAACCGAAAAGCATGTGATCAGCTTTTCGTCAACACCGTTTAAGTGTTTCGTGGCAGGACCTCTTAATGAGCTGCAGCCTTTGCAGCTAAAGCTGAGTCAGGAAGCCTCTCTTAGATGAGGCGCTTGCTTGCCTCTAGCAAGCAGAGTAGAACCGAGAAATTGCTGCTACCAAGAAACCAGGCACAATGCTTTCATTTTGTTCAAGAATTACTTCCCAAGCTGTCTCAGGCTTTATGTGGAAGCAGTTGTCCACGTGGGCGCCATATGTAGTATTAGGGGCGGCGGGGCCTCTTCCCCAGCACCCCAGCACCCCAGCCGCCCGCTCGGCTAGCTTATGCCCGAAATAACAACACACAAACTGTATTCATTTAAACACTGCTTGGCCCATTCTCTTCTAGGCTAATTCTCACATATTAATTTAGCCCATCTCTAATCATCTGTGTATGGCACCCCAAGGTGCGCTTACCAGGAAGATTCTAGCCTATGTCCATCCTGGGTCGGAGCTTCATCCCGGGAGCAGGGCATGGCGTCTCTCTCAGGCGTCTGTTCCCGAGAGGAGAGCTGTGAGTCTCTGACCTCACTTCCTCTTCCTCCCAGCATTTTGTTCTGTTTACTCCTCCCACCTATCCTCTAACCAATAAAATGGGCCAGGGCAGTGCCTTTATTAGCCAATGACCTTCCTCCATCAGAAGAGTAAAGTTAATTTCTGAAGGCCGATTGACTGTTGATTAATGTATCCATTTGTTAATAAAAACGGGTGTCTTGATTGAGGCTGCTATTACAGAATGCCGTGTTAGATGTCCTGTAAATAATATAAATTTACCTCATGGTTCTGGAATCTGCAAGTCCATGGTTATGACGTTGGCATTGGGTTCTGGCTAGCATCCAGACTTGCAGAAGCAGAGCGCATTCTCTCTTACCTGTCGTGAGGTCACTAATCTCATTCCTGAGGGCTCCACCTTTGACATCTAACTATTTTCTCTTAAAAATCATTACTTTGAGGGGTCAGTCTTTCAATAAATTTTTGGGTATAGTCCATTAACAGTGAAAAACCAAAATATTCCTGGCAGCACAGAAAAATTACTCAGAACTTCTTAAAAGCACAAAAGAACAGATGTGAAGGGTTTCCTGTCACTTGGGGTCTATTTAGAGATTCATCCCTTGTGAGGGGTATCAAAGCTGCCTAAAGAGAGCTCTGACTGTAATGCAGCAGAAACATGGCTGTAACTCAGCCATGCTCTAATCCAGGCAGGCAGTACTGTTGCATGATGTGAATTGTTGAGGGAATGACGGCCATGGTAACTTTAGAAACTATAGATACCACCTGAGTTTAACCTACTAAAGGTTCCCATTCTCCTTCATCAAGTTAGTAGTGAGCCAGTTTTTAACAGCTGATTTTCCCTCCCGCTTCCTTTCTACATTTTGGATATTTTGTGAGTGAGAACTCCACTTAAATTTCAGTCTCAAGCCAACATTTCAGAAGGGACCCTTATTTAGTAGAATGTCTTCGGACACAGCTATCACGTGCCCTTCCTCTCAGGGCTCTCATTAGCGGGCATGGCACTAATAGCAACAGGTGATATGTATATAATATTTTTTAGATATTAAGAACTCTCTAGGTTTATCCATGTGTTAAACCTTTTAATCCTTTCCACAACTCCTCAAGTCAAGTACTAAACTGTCATCCTCATCTTATTATGGAGGAAACTGAAGGACAGCGCTGAGAGCATTTGTCTGAGACTGTGTAGCCAGTAGAAGAAAAGGTGAACATTCTGGGCAGCGATTCTCCACTTTGCTTCCTTTGAATTAAATTCCCTTTCAACTCTGGTGCCCAGGCTTCACCAATAGTGCAACTGACCCTTATATCCATTCCAGATTCTAATTTTTCAGAAACTTTTTTTTTGACAAATTATCATTATGTAGTTCAGGCTAGTCTCAATTTCATGATTCTCTTGTCTCTGCCTCGGTGTATGCCACCATTGCCACACCAAAAATGTCATTAATGTCCCTTGGGTGAGTAGAGTGAGTGGCCAGGATCAGGACCATTGTTCTGGAGTGTGACATCTTAGCTTTTATGCTTACAGGCACTAATGCCACACCTGGGTTCCTCTGGCTTCTCTGGCTTCTCCCTTTGGGAGCAACCTATAAAGGAACAAGCAACAGAAGGAGAATTCTTGGGAATAATATGATAACAGCTGGATGGACAGTGAGCTGTCCACAGGCTCTTGGACAACTGGCTGTTTCTCCCTCTGCTAAATGAAGACTTTAAAGTAAATATTCTTCTGGTCCTTTCTAGTCATGTGAATTTCTGGAATCACCTCTATCAAATTCTTGATAATCCATGAGTGGATGACCCATCACAAGCATTTAATTTGGGAGCCGCTTTCCTTTGGCCAACCCTCTTACCAACTGGTGTGTGCCTAAGGAATCAGATGAGTTTTATTTTTGCTCTAGGTGGAACGTGAGAGGAAGAGACTGTGTGTATGCATACACAGATCATTCAAAAGGGAAGCTGATTTGGAGGGATTATCAGCTGTTTTGGATTCCCCACATCACTGCCCCCACCAATAGCTGTGGTAATTGAAAGCTGCCTGCGTTCTGATTGCTGACAGCTGAAGGATTCATGTTGCCAAGGAACCTCTGGCCATGTGCCAAGTAACGACCTGATTAATTATCCCTCCCTTTGTGCTGTTCCTGCTCCGCCATCTCCCTCCTTAGAGCGGTGTCCAGCTCCAGGATCTCAGAATAGAACAGTAAGTCCCCTAAATGAACAATCCCTGTGTCCCGTGGCAGAAAACATGTCAGAAAGACTTTCTCGGCCTCTCCAGGCACTCTGCTCCATGACCTACTTGTTGAAAAACAATCATGAATTCAAAGTGGGTCTGTCTGGTCACACTGTGTTTCCACATGGAGGAGTCCAGTAAAATGTTCTTTTTTTCCCTCTATTGATGCATTTAGAGGATGCTCAAAATATTATTCCAGAGGCTCCTGGTGACTTGGGGCTGAATGACTTAAAGTAATAACTGTGCTTGGAATTTTAGCTTGGAATGTCATCTAGAACACTGACAACCTTCTGAAATCCAATTACCAAATGATCAGATTATACAAGGGTATTAAACAGTCACTGAACTGGAAGTACCAGTCTCTTAGGACTTAGAGGGGAGTGACATAGATACTGTGGGTGTGCTCATCCAGACCACACAGCTTCGGAAGGAAGGACACACACCACAGGGAATAAACAACACAGGTCCAGGAGTCTTGTAGTCCTCTCTGTACAGAGCTCAGTTAGCAGTTCCTATGGGGTCTCTGTGTCAGGGCATCCTGGCTTTAATACAGGTGCCCACCACAACCAACACTATAACTGTCCATAGGGTTTTCCAGTGTTATCCCTCCAAAGGCCCCTCTGGAAATAGGCTCCAGAAAGAAGGCTGGATTGCTTCACAGTGGTTCCTTTTTATCCATCCATCATCCATCCATCTATCATCATCCATCCACCCATCATCCATCCATCCAGCCAGCAATGGCAATCATAACACAGGCTGCAGCTCCACCTAGGGCCTGGCTTTTACTCAGGGGTAACTGATGGGGGAGAGTCTTCTGTTTTGTGTTAATTTCATTGGTTAAATAAAGAGACTGCCTTGGCCCTTTAATAGGACATAAAATTAGGTAGGTGGAGTAAACAGAACAGAATGCTGGGAGAAAGAAGCTGAGTCAAGGAGTCGCCATGATTCTTCTACTGGACACAGACGCAGGTTAAGATCTTCCCTGGTAAGACACCTCATGGTGTTACAGGGATATTAGAAATGGGTTAAATCGATATGTAAGAGCTAGCCAATAAGAGACTGGAACTAATGGGCCAGGCAGTGTTTAATAGAATACAGTTTCCATGTAATTATTTCGGGTATAAAGCTAGCTGTGCGGGCGGCTGGGTGGCGGGACACAGCCCTGCTGCTCCTATTTCAACAGGTAACAGCTATTTCCCTGGGAAGCAGATGGATTTTACGCAAATTTCAAACAAATCTTTTAAGAGTAGGGTCCTATCCTGGAGGCAGCTGGAGGGAGCGAAATCCCCCCTTAGAAGCCGGCCTTTGAAGTGGAGCCTGACAGCAATCTCTCTTTTCATGAATACACTTGTAAATTGATTTGGGGGTTCATCCTAATGGACTGGAAAACATGGCTTTTCCTGCGTGAAGCTGCTCAGTAAAGTCACTGTTTTAAAACCACTAGATCTCTGCCCTGAGCCACTCTCCAGGGGCATATTACACTTTCCTGTGGTCAATAAAAAGAACATGGCTGTGTTATTAGAATGGGAAGATCTGAGATACAAGGACAGTGGCCTGCATGGAGATTTGTGCCTGAACCACATAAACGGGATGGTGGCGTCTAAATCACATAGGTACTTGGTCACTCTCAGTACACGTCTCTAAAGATTATTGGCTTCTCTTAATGCCTTCCTTCCAAAGAACAATTTATTTAGCCCTTAGAAAACACATTGATTTTTAAATAATAAGATAGCTTTACAGAACTCCTGCTGTGTCTATAATTGTTCTGCTGGTCTCCATAGGCCACAGATTTACTAGGGTATAAAATACCAATTGATATATATTTTTTTTAATCTGTTCACTAAATTACTTTGTAACTTTATTTGTTGCCCTAAGAATATTTGTTGGGAAATATGATGACATTATATTTCACAAGTCTCCGGAAGGACATAAAGTAGAAATAGAAGATAGAGGCTTTTCGCCCATTATCAGGTTGTCAGGAAACCCGTATTGTCCCATAAAGCTGGGGTGACAGCTAGACACATGTCCCGGAACAAACTTACTTTTACATAGGAGAGGGAAATGTTTATACAAAATGACCCCAGTCTAATTTGTTATAATAAAAACTGCAGAAAAAAAAAACCCCAACTATCTGATTATCAGGAAGTGGTCGAGTGACACTCCCCTGCAGTGAAAACGACTCTCATGAGGAGCAGAAGATGTCGGGGATGCGTGGTCAGCAGATCAGTGAGCTATGACGCAAACGTCAATCACAACAGCAGTATAAAGCTGGAAAGAAATCTTACGCATAGAGCTGGGATGTAATTCAATGAGAGCGCTTCCCCCAGCACGTGCAAGGTCCTGGGTTTGAGCCCCAGCACTAACAAAATGTAAGGAGGGAGAGGGGAAAGATGGACAAAAGAGAGTGGGGAGTAGGGGGAGAGGGGGAAGGGATTAACACTGTCTAGCAGCAACCTGGATTCCTCCTTTGGTCGCTGTTCAGTATCTTAAGACAGAACCCTGCAGTATGAAGCAGTTTCAGGTGGAACCCAGCCCCCCTCTGCTCATGCACAGCTGCCGTCCCATGGCTGCAGTCAGAGCAGCCTACTTGCCGCTGCATTCTGCCCTTCACCTTTGCACATGCTCTCTCTTGCCAGGATAATCCTTCTGGTTTTTCTTCTGTGTGCACCTCCCAGGTGTCCCTGGCAGATGTTTTTCTGCCCCACATTGTTCTCATTTGAGGTCTTATGTTGTTACTAAAGGAGGATCCGCCTTTAATTTTTCCTAATTTTTCATTCCACTCATCTGTTGTAGACTCCACATACTCAGCAATATAGACGTTCCTAAGAGACATGATTATTTGATCATATTTCTGTCATGTAATATGTGAACAATTGGAGCTGCTGCTCCTGGGATTCTTCATTACAGCTCCCGGGGAATCTCCAAATCAGTGTTCCCACCAAGAGAGGAATGCAGTTGCTTGGCCAGTGTCAACTTGTGTTGCATGACAAACTAATGATTGTGTCCTTTACAGGAGAGTTGTCAGGCCCCGTTAGCAGGAAAGCCAAAAACCCATAAGAGAAAAACCTTGGAAGGTTTGAAACTGAGTCCTGAGCCTCTGTTAGGATCACTGCCCAGTCTCCCCAGGCTCAGCCCAGCCTTGGCACTCAGTATCTATCCCCAGAGTGGGCCCCAGCTCATACTAAACACACACATCCAAGTAGGCAGAATGAGACACAGAACAAGTGCAAACACAATGGAAGTAAAAGCTGCTGTACTGTGCTGCTGTGACCTGAAACACAAGAGCCAGACAAGGTTCATGACAGAAACAACAGAGGGTCTCTCAGTGTTATTTCTGACAATACAAAATCAATTTAACACATTCAAAAGTAGCCAACCCACCCATATTATTTGATATTACTAAGGAGAGCTAAAATAGAATCTTAATGTGGTTTATGGGCATGTTCAAATAATGGAGCTTTATTATTTCTAATAATGCTTGATATAATAACTGTACTGGATCATTGAAATTGCCAGGTCTTGTGATACAAATATATTAGATTCATAATTAAAATGCTATTATCTACTAGTACTACCACAGCGTTTTTCAAAGGTAGATGCTTAAAGAATTCCTTTACATTTCTAAGGATCAGTGAGCTCCAATTGAGGGTGGTTCCTCCCCCAGATGCTTTATTCATGAGTGGGATCAGTCCAGGAGAGGGTAAGACAGTACGAGGACTAAGGACCCTCAGAGACTAAAATTTACCCAGTGTGGAGCTGACTTTCTAGATGACCACTCTTTCTGTGGGTTTAAGGTGCCATTAATTCCTACTGCTTATCAAACAATGATGAGCATGAAAAAAATTAAAAAAACATAAAAAAGACCCAATCAGGATGTATCTCAGAGACAGATGCTTTGCCTAGCATGTTCAGTGTCGTGAGTTTGAATCCCAGAACTGGGAAAATATGTGTATATAATTGAGGGGTTTGTTTACATGCCCCTAGTACTGTGGTGTTTGAATAAAAATGGCCCCTAGGCTCATAGATTTGAATGCTTGGTCGTTAGGGAGTGCCACTACTTGACAGGGATTAGGAGGTGTGGCATTATTGGAGGAAATGCATCACTGCAGGTGGACTTTAGGGCTTCAAATGCTCAAGTCAGGACCAATGTCTTTCTCTGTTCTAACTTTCTGACAATCTGGATATAGAAACTTCAACTTCTCCAGCACCATGTCTGTCTGTGTACCACCATGCTTCCTACCATGATGATAATGAACTAAACCTTTGAAACTGTAAGCCTGTCCCAATTAAATGTTTTCCTTTATAAGAATTGCTGTAATCATGGTGTCTCTTCACAGAAACTGAACATGGACTAAGATAAGTACCGTCAGGGTTTTGGTTCCATCTCTAGTACAGCACATAGTTCCAAGTGTAACAGAGTATGTTCCCTGTTTCAGGGAGGAGAGAGGCCTGGGTAGGATTCCATTTGTTTGCTGTAACTCATCAAGCACAGGAAAGCTGAACTTATTGATGTAATTAGGCTGGTAGATATGGGCTAGAAGAGGAGCAGAGAAGAACCTATGACCATTCTTCTCAGCGATGCTGCTTTCTGCCAACATAGGAGTAACACACACCTCCTCCCCAAAGATTCTGGGGATGCTTCTTTTAGAAAGTATATTTCAACAGGAAATGCCCCCTGCAGAATGTCTGCAGCCTCACAGGAACCAGACGTTGGGGCTTCAGGCAAAGCAGGCACTGGATTTATTTGAAGGTGCATCCTAATTTTACATGCTCAAGTTCCCCTTTAGTCTGATAATTATGAACACACACATTAGTAAAGGAATTGATGAGAGCAGTGGCAACTACCAAGAACTATTATCTTCAATTCCCATCATGGAAAAAGCCATAATTAATTAGCTTTCCACTCAGAACATCTGACCAGCAGGAGGAACTGTCCAGCCCCAAGTGTTGACATATTTCTAGCCAAGTGCAGAAGTTTGCAGTATTTCAGACCTCATAGCCCTTAGGGCAGACCCCCCTACAGACACTGATACAGACCCCCCTACAGACACTGATACAGACCCCCTACAGACACTGATACAGACCCCCCTACAGACACTGATGCAGACCCCCCTATAGACACTGATATAGACCCCCCTACAGACACTGATACAGACCCCCCTACAGACACTGATACAGACCCAACTACAGACACTGATACAGACCCAACTACAGACACTGATACAGACCCCCCTACAGACACTGATACAGACCCCCCTACAGACACTGATACAGACCCCCCTACAGACACTGATACAGACCCCCCTACAGACACTGATACAGACCGCCCTACAGACACTGATACAGAACCCCCTACAGACACTGATACAGACCCAACTACAGACACTGATACAGACCCCCCTACAGACACTGATACAGACTCCCCTACAGACACTGATATAGACCCCCCCTACAGACACTGATACAGACTCCCCTACAGACACTGATATAGACCCCCCCTACAGACACTGATACAGACAATACATATTCAAACATTTCCCCAAATGCTTAATGTGGTAAGAAAGAGAAACACAAGAAATAGACAGTAGTGTCCCTTTCAGGCCACAGGGGGACAGGTTATTTAAAGAAGGGGAAGGCCACGTAAAAGGGGAAATCAGAGTTACCAACCATGGACTATTGCCAGAAGTCAGGTTAGGTGCTTTTTAAGGTTGAGTACCCCACATTGTTCTCTAGTCTTGTCCCCAAAACTTACCACTAAATTCCAGCATGACGTGGCCCATAGCAGAAACAACATTAACCGAAACAGCACTATGACTCCAAGAGACCAGTGAAAGTTAGCTGAGGCCCAAGAGCAGGAGCTGTGATAAACAGTTTGGTCCTGCAGACATTTCTATCACAGAGGTTACTTTATTATGAGCACCCATTGTATAGCTGGAAAAACTGAGACTCTGTGATTAGTCCTGGGGCACAGATAGAGAAAAAGAGTATCTGGAACTCAGATACCAAGTCTGTCTGACTTCAGAGCCTTTGGCTACAGTATTTAGAGTCAGCAGCTTTTCATTAAATAGGAAGGGCTAAAACCAAGGACCATTCCAACAGAGTGTCCTGGGTGTGAGATTTGAAGCAAGCAATGTCAGTGGCCAAAGACTCTGGGATGCCAGGGGTAGGGGTTTCCAGCTCACGCTGAGGGAGCAAGATGAAAGTTGTGACCACTAACCGGTAATATTTTTACTCCTATGTGTGGGCTTGGTGGGGCTCATTTCTTTTCCACATAGACACAAGTATTCTCAGACTGGGGTTCAAACATTTTTTATGAAAATTTCTCATCTGCATCTTCCTATGGGATTTTACAAAGTGTTGTTGGAATTTTGGCGTTTATTTGTTTATTTACTGTTTTTTGCATTGGAATTTTGACTTTTAATCATTTTTAAATCATGGCAAATATTACCAAGAAATAGACTGTTTCACAGATTTCTTGAACTTCTAGTCACCTCTCCATGACCCATCTTTGCTATGCTTTTAGGAAAAGAGAAAGATGTTCCTCTGTGTGTGTGTGTGTGTGTGTGTGTGTGTGTGTGGTGTAGTTAGTAATGAACCCAGGGTATTACACTTGCTAAGCAAGCACTCCACCACTGAGCCACACCCCTAACTAAATCACTGTCTTTTAATTTTAGTTTTTCTTGGTACTTGGAATTGAACCTAGGGCCTCATGGGTTCTAAGCAGGTGTTTTACTACTGAGTTGCGTCCTCCTTTTTTTGTATTCTCTATTTTGAGACAGACAGGGTCTTACTAAGTTGCTCTGGCCGAACTGATGTCACTCTGTAGCCTAAGACAGGAACGAGCCACTAGCCACCCCTAGTTGGGTTTCTAGTGTTCACTGGGTAGGTCACACTCAAGGTTCGTTTGTTCCTTTGGTTAATGCTGGCCTAGCTCTCTAGGCTTCAGCAGGGTCATTTGCCTGCACAGACGTCAAGGATATTGCTTCAAACTCTGATGTGGCCTTTACATTTTTATTTATTATCATCTGGGTGGATGGCGCAATGTCATGTGGGGAGCAGAGGATGACGTGGTTGAATCTGGTTCTTCCCCCCTGAAGGAAATCAAACTCAGTTTCAGGGACTGAACTCAGGTGGTGAGCTAGAGCCATCTCACTGGCTCAGGTGTTCCTTTTATAGACCAACAAAGTAACTAGACATGCACCACGGGCTAGAAAGGAAGATCTGCACATGCTCTCACTTTTGTAGAACTTACCATAGCTCCCACTGCCAGCTGGAATCACAGGGGCTTCCACCCATGCTCTTACTCTTCATGTTCACACGGGTTCTCATATGTGCTCTTGCCTCAGCCCCAGTGTGCTTAGTGGCCTCTGTTTTTTGGAAAGCTTAGGAAGGGAAATGCATGTCACCTTCCAGAGCCAGCACACTGTTATGGGTGCCAGAGAAGACATGTTCCACCAATTACTATTCCATTCAGCCTGACAAGTCTCAAACATCCTGAAAAACAAAAGCAAGACTTTACATTACTATTTTCAAGCGTTATATTTAAAAAAATCATTAAATAAGGGCTGTTTCCACTTGTCAACATTTCTATTTGAAGTCAAAAGCATAGAACAGAAGTGACCACATGACAAGTCTGTTTCCAGCCTTGGAAAGATATTAAAGTCCATGGCAGCTGACTTTCTGCCACACCGGAAGTGTTTGGAAGCCCTGATGCCAGGCAGGATGCTGGAGTTTCTTGTAGCCAACACTTTGTGTCAGAAAAACATAAAACCAAACCCCACATTTGGATGCAATCAAAATAAACATTTAATTATTCCCACAGGACCCTGGGAAGTGGCTCTCTGGGCTGAGCTGTGTAGGTATCTTGTAACAGGTCACTGGTACTTTCCATCAGAATGAGCTGAATTTGATTGGGTGGAGAGAGGTTGAAAGAGACAGCTCAGAGAGCAGTGTAGAAGGCATGTGACGGAGGTAGAGTCCGTGTTCTAGGGTACTTGTGTTAGGTGCTCACTTAATGTCCAGAAACTGAAAAATTGGGGCATTATTGGGAATTCAAATAGCCAGTCTTCATGGGCTCTTGGAAGCCAAATCCTGGGCTGGCTGGTGACACTCTCTAAAAAGAAGGCTAACAAAAGGGGAGAGGACCAGGTGGCAGAGCAATAATAAAGTGCCCTTGTCCACAGGTGCTTCAGTCACCTCGGCATTCCTTGGTGCATGTCCGCAGGTCTCATCCTGCTTTCCAAATCTGCAGGGAAGGGCTGGAGAGATGGTTCAGAGCTTAAGAGCACTAGCTGCTCTTCCAGAGGTTCTGAGTTCAGTTCCCAGCACCTATATGGTGGCTTATAACCATCTATAAATAGATTTAGTGTTCTTTTCCAGCATATAAGCAAACACGGCAGAACATGCTAGACATAAAAATAAATGAATGAATGAATGAATCTTGAGGGAAGAGTTTTGTTTTGTTTTGGAGAATGAACACACAGAGGTGAGATAACAAGCCTAGGATAATCCAGCAACCAGATCAAGGAGTGGGGACCACAGCCAAGCCAGCTGTGGAACAGGAATGGCCTGGTGTTCGGTGGCGTTAAACTCTTAGGTCATTTGCAGAGACCTTCATTTGTCACATAAGTCACTGTATGGAATGATTTAGCCAAAATCTCTCTGAAGGCAGGGGATGGACTTAATGATGCCCAGAGATCCCTCAGCCACATGATGCTTTTCTTGTGTGTCTACAATTGCTGGTGGGCCTCTATGGGAACATAGTCCACGGCTAGGAAATGGGGCTCGGGCCAGTTTCCCTGCCACTGATCAGTCGCACATGTTGGGAAGTGGCGTAAAGGAAAGAAACAGATGTTTGCTGAGGGCCTGTCGTCCTGACAAGAGGGTCTTATTGCCTATCGACCAACTGCTTCCTACCTGGGCCCTGAGGTCCAGCAAACAGCAAGGACTCAGCATCAAGGAGATTTCTTCCAGGTGTTTGTCTCTAAGGATCCTCTGGGGTTGTCTACACCTCTGTACTTTATGGCAAGCAAGGGAAGGAGGCTCTCCTAGAAAGGGGGAGTGCCCAGCAGGCTTCTTTGGGTTAAATCTCTCTCTCATATACAGATCACCTTCGTCACAAGACACCGCCGCCATTTTGACTCCACAACCATTTGGTGTAGTGAAGAGTTGCCATAGCAACGTGATTCTGTCCCAGGTTGACAGATATTCATGCCTGCCTGCTCTGATAAGAAAATTGGGCATTCACACTCCACAGAGGAGACATACAAATACAGCTACAGATTTTGAGTTTATTATTGTCATCTTTTAACTTTTTAATACAAGTTCAAGCATGTGCAAAGGTAGACAGCACAGTGGAATGAGTCTTCATCCACCTGTAGCCTAGCTTCACCCTAGCTTAGCATGAAGGCTTTTTTACAGGCTCCCTTCTCCACTTCCCACTCACAGCCCCGTCTGCATCATATCATTGCCTAGTATTATTATGGTGATGCAAGAGCCTGAACTCAGGGCTTCGGGCACGCTGCCTCTGAGCTGCAGCAATGCACTGTCTTTTTTATTTTTGTTTGTGTTGTGGTGATAGGAACTGAACCCAGGGCCTTGTGTCTGCTAGACAAGTACTCTACCACAGAACCGTATCCTACCTCGACTACATTATTTTAAATTGATTCTGGGTAGCATATTTTTTCACCCTTCAATATAAATTTCTAAAAGGTCAGACTTCTATTAAATGATTTACATGAAACATCTATGAAAGATTAAAAGAAAAATTTCACAACACCAATTTTATCTTCCCACATAAATTAAACTGCATCTATTCATTTTTATTAATGTTCTGACTTCAGATACTTTATATTTTGGCCTAATATCCATGAATATGATAATAGCATTTAAGTTTACAAAACTTATTTAATTCTTACAACAGCCCTAATATCATTTTCTAGGTAAGGACAAAGAGACTTGGCTATGTTAATGGCATCAAATGCTTAGAGCGCATAAATGCATTTGAGGCTGGGAGTGTAGAGCGCTTGCTCAGAACATACTTTCATCCCTAACAACACACACATGCATGTACACACACACCACATACACACACACACACATGCACACACACACACAGAATGGAGGAGACGAGAGAGAGAGATAAGAGAGAGAGATGTGAGAATATTTTAAACATTAGACTTAATGTTCTCTGTACAAGAGTTGATTAGGTGGATGCAACCGTTCACACTCATGAGACGTTATCTTGAGCGCTGCAAGTCACTATATAAATCATTCTGCAATCAAAACCAAAAATAATTCTGGCTCTCAAGGTCATAAGCAGTTGAGCTCTCTCAGCCTGGCTGAGGAGAAAGGACCAACCATAATATGATGTAGCCTGGATGGGATCCAGGGACAGAAAAGGGAAGTGAAAAGTTAATGAAATCCAAATGAAATATGAAGCTCAGTTAATAATGATGTGCTAACATTAGTTCATTAGCGGTGACAAACGTCCCACACTAATGCAGTTAATCACGACGAATGCCAATGACGGAAAACGTTGAGGGCAGGGTGCTGGAGAACTCTTAGCAACTTTTCTCTAAGCCTGCAACTATTTTATAATTTTTCAAGATTTATTTTTAGAAATAGAAACATGAGAAATAAGAAGGAAAATCACAATGTGTTGGATATCAGAGAAATTGAAGTCAAGAAAATGAACATTAAATACCAGTGTACACTATTTCAGGAAGCATGAACCCGTCAGAGCAGACGTTTTTGTTTTAAAAATCTAGTTGGCATTAGAATAGATAACTCCTCCACCAGGTTCACTCTCGTTTCATAAAACAGCTTAGATGCTCGGCATAGCTACCTTGATTTTGTATCGACGCTAGCGCTAAGAGGTGTGCACGTGCAAACCAGGATATCTAATAGATGGTATTGTTTTTGTTTTCAGCACACGATAATCATTATTGTAAATTAACATCACCATCTCATCTCCTCTGCTTAAATCCACCACCCATGAACTGCACACATTTTTATATATAGAAAATGCATCCGTGCCTACCAAAACATTTCCTTTTCAGGTGTGTGTATACAGATGTGCAAAAATAACTCGCTTATAATGCCGTCTACATCTCTTTGTTAAGCAAGCCTTTATGCTATAACTCTCAACCATCATAATTAAATCCCGTTGATCTTTTTGACACACGGCCATTCTTCCTCATCATTCACTGGTGTCAGGGCTAATCACCCCTCACAGCTGCATGGACGAGCAGGGCACAACTCGTGGAGTGTGTCTGGTGCCGCCACATCTGGTCTGGGTGGAGGCTGGGTCTTCCTCGGCAGGATCTTTTGTGGTGTGCGGCTCCATCCGGACCACGCCTTGCGACAACGACAAATCGCCACCCCCTTCCTTTTCCCCTTCATTTCACAGTTCTGGGACAGAGGTTGTGGGCGAGGATTAGAGCTGATGTAGACCGCGATGATGGCCAGGAAGACCAGGAGTAATAAGAGGCTGACTTCCACCGTGGTCATCGTGAACATTTCCATCCTCAGCTCAGCGCGTGCGACCAAGACTCCTGGACTGCAGTGAAGCACGGGGTTGCCATGGGAACCACAGCGGCGCCCCCCGCGGAACCCGCGTTTATTACTGATCGATCTGTACTAGGCTTGGAGGCTGCTATGGCGCGCCGAGTGAAAGTGGGGGGAGGAAAGGAGGGAGCGGAGAGGAGGAAGCAGGGGCGCGGGGCTCCCGCCCTTCCTCCACCCGCTTCATTCCCTTCCCCCATCATGGTTCAAGAACTGCAGAAATCAGGAGAATCTCGTGAAGTACAAATTGCTGAAGGTCCATACTCGGTTCTCAGTGGTGGGTGGCACGGAGGCTAGCAGGGAGCGGACTGCTGGGAAGGCCGGAGAACCCGCGTCAGGAAGACCCTCGGTCCCCTCGGACAGCTTGCCTTTGCTGTGCAGTGCAGTAATCAAAGGCCTGTCTGTCGTGCGATGGATCCCTGGGATCCTGTGGGAGTGTGCGGTGGTCTGCAGCCCTGCGCCCCGCACACCGCACGTGAGAAAGTTCGAGGCCAGAGGGCGGGCTTGCAGGGTCATCTTTAAGCGAGGATTGCACTTAATCACTGTGTCCCTGCGCTTGAGGCTGGGAGAAAAAGAAAATTCTACGGGGAATCCTTGTTTCAAGATCGGTTCCTTTAACTGGTCATCCAGGCGCAGAAAAGCGCGGTTGGGATCCTGAAGGAAGGGACCGGGTCCAGACTAGAGGTACCCGGCTTGGCTTGCGGCCCTAGGAACACACCGACAGCCATTCCCCCCCCCCCACCCCGCGTCCGTTCCCGACAGACTTTCCTGCTCCTGTAATTAAGAGAAGCTCGGAAGCGGGATTCACCCCATTTTGCTCATCAACCTTTCTCCGCCCCAGTCATTGCGAAGGCCCTAGTCGGAGAGACTAGGGTCCCTCTCCTGGACTGGGAAGGCTCTGTCGCTCCGGGCTATAAATATTAATAAGATGCACGGCTTCAGGCTTAATTATCTTCCCTTAATTGTAGCTCAACCAAAACTCCAGCCTCCTGCCACTCAGGCCTCCCTAAATCGGGATCATTTGGTTTCGGTGTCTGGAGGCCCCCTCGGCTCAAAGTTCTTTGTGTAGCGCCTCCCGACCTGGAAACCATGTGCAGCGCCCCTGCGCGGGTAAAATCACCTCTCCTCGCACTAGATTGCCTGCCTCCCGGGCAGTCTTGCCCTCCCTTCCCCCGAACCTGGTACCACTCTGCTACCAAAAGATCCTGCCTCCTCTCTCTTTCCTAAGCCCCCAGAATCCTAAGGTAGCAGCAGCCTATGGGGTTGCCAGGTATGGGCGGCCCTTGTAGAACGCTGAATTCGCCCAGCAAATGACTCGAGGGCACCTGACTCACGAAAGAGACTCTTCATCCCGGCATGAGGGAAAGTAGCCCTGGCAGCTCCTCTCCACTGTGACTGGGAAGCTTCCAGCGGTTGATCCCTTCGCGCTGTGACACCACCCTGTCCCCCTCCCGGGCATTTCACTCCTGCCAGCGCTTTTCCCAGTGCTCCTAGGACCACTCAGTGGAAAGAAAGGAAAACGCTGGCACTCAAGGGATCTGAGCTCTGGGTTGTTTGTTGGAGGAGGTCTTGGCAAGCCTACAGTTCACAGTCCTCTGGGCACACAGGATCCACGCGAGGCCGAAGCTTAAGCATAACAATTGAGGCGTGCAGCTCAGCACTGGGGGCACTGTCCAGACCTTCTCTGGTCCAGGCCATCCGTTCTGGAGTACGCTGGGCTTCTGCAGAGCAGGTCATGCTCCCTCCGGTGCCTGGCTCTGCAACTCTGTATCCCAGGGACTAGGAGAGAGCCCAGGAGGCACCCTCATCACCAGGGCAGTCCAGTCGAGGCCTGGGATACCCCAGGGACAGAGAAAGCTAGGCTAGCTAATTCAGAGGAGGCCAGCAACCCGTCGGGAACGTCACCTTGAGGTGTTTCTTTCCGTGCAGACGACGCTTAGACTTCTACGGTGAGGTCAAAGTCGATGAGAAACATCTGAATTCAGCTGATTTTAGCCCAAGGTTCTGGGTACCCACAAACAGTTGCCTAAGGCAGATAGATTCTGTTCACGTTCTTGGAATTATTATGATACGAATGTAACAGAGGGGCACAATGACATATTCATGTAATCCCAGCACTCCGGAGGCTGAGTGAGGCAAGAGAATTGTAAATTAGAGGCCAGTCTGGCTATGTAGACCCTGCTTCAAAAAACTAAACAAAATAAATTTAAATTCTCTATTTACATGATACCCATTTAAGTTGCATCAAAAGGAAACGAAGAATTTAGGTATTATTACCAAAGTAGGTAAATTAGCATTGGATCAGTTTAAAATGCAGATCTGTCACAGATCCAACGGGGGAGTGGGACCTTTCAGATCAGTGGTCAAAGTGGTGGTTACTGGAGTTTCCTAAAGTCTAAATCATCTCCAGAAATCACCCGAAAGAAATCCACTTCAGATGTTCAAAACTAGCTGCAGTATGTAGGTAGTTTCTGCTGGGGGGTTTAGAGGTAAGATTAGTTTTATTTCCTGACCAAACTGATGGTTCCTGTGTAGATCACAGGGATCAGCGGTTCTGAGCCTTCCTAATGCTGCAACCTTTCAATACAGTTCCTCATGTGGTACTAACCCCCAACCATAAAATTGTTTTCATTGCTATTTCAGAACTGTAATTTTGCTACTGGTATGGGTCTTGATATAAACATTTGTGGAGATAGAGATTTGCCAGAGAGGTTGCCACCCACACAGGCTGAGACTGCTGGCAGAGATTCTAGGCTAGCAGCAGGAGCTCCCAGGCTCAGAGCTGGGAGCTCTGTCTTGGTGGTCAGACCAGAGGTCTGAAAACTGCAACAGAACACCTTCGGCTTTGCCACATTCCAGCTATGCCCCAACCCAAGCCAGCAGAATGGGAAAAAAAGAGGCTGCAGGATGAGCAGGAGTGGGGACCGAGAGCATGGGTGGCAGTGATGGGCATTTGGACAGGCCAGGCAGGCATTTACAAAATTACTATTCGTGCACCTCGGGGACCCAGAGCAGCCGTATGACAAGGTGAAGTTAGCCTTCTCTGAAGGGACATGGAGTTTGAGTTGCCTCTTTCAGAGTCAGCACAGAGCCTTCATGGAGTAACTCCTGCTGTGCCCCATGCTGGGGTAAGTAGAGGCAGGCATAGTGAGAATGGGCAAGTACAAAGGTCTCTTGCTCTTTAAATCACAGCCTGGGAGCTGGAAACCTAGTGGGAGTTTTCTAGGGTCGCCTTTATCAGTCTTTTATTTAACCAAGAATAGTTGCACGATATTTCTTTGCTAATCTTGGTCCTGAGATCAGTCTCCCCACTCCCCACTTTTCTCTCCCTTATTCTCAGCTGCATACATACTCACAAATCTACCTGCCGCCGTTGCATTTTGTATTGCACTTTTTAACTTGATAAAAATCAGTCATGTATCAACTTGTACTTGTCTCTCAGAAACCCTAACCCACAACTCCACCTTCCCCGACAGTAAACGTCTCTGAAAACCGTTTTTGAATTCTGCTAGCCTAACCTGACCCCAGGCCCTCCCAGGATGATGCAATACTAGAACAGGACCCAGAAAGCTGTTGTGTCTGTCACAGGCTGGCTGAGCTTGGCTTTGTGGTGCCACCGGAAACTGGACCAAACACCTCCTCCTGCCTCCCCAGCCTCTGCCTAACCAAGTCCACGGTTGTTGTAGGACTTCAGGTGGAGCCAGCGGCTGCTAGTATCCTGCAACTACTGCTTATTACTCCCGTGTCCCCCCCCCCCCCCCCCCCCACACACACACACAGGCAGAGGAAGCAGAGCCCAGAGGAAATGAGAGATTGGGCTTCAGGCAGAAGTGGAACAGGAGCTCTGGCCCTAGAGCCGTCCCGTGAAGCAAAGGAGAGACAGCGGAAAGCACTGTCAGTTTGGGGACTGATGGTTTTACAGGGCACCTCTCCAAGGTGGTTGACTGAGTTCTCGGCCTTGGCAATTGGCCTTGCTTCACTGAGAAGCTTGAAGGTGTGGCAAGCATTCACATGTAATTGTGTTGGACTTGTCACGCCTCCTGCGTGTTATAGAGTACAGATAACCAGACACACCTTCCAGTCACACTTGAGAAACCAACACTCAGCTGCACCCCGCACCTGGTGTGGGGATAATCTGGAAGAAGTCTCTCTTTCGCTTAGGGTTTCCTGTATGCTGCTTATAGCGTCTCAGGTCCTCTGCCTGCCGTCATGCAAAATAAGGTATCAGAAGGAAGAGGATGTCCTTTGATAGCTAGAACTGGGCCCAACAAATAACTGGAAATTTGACCACTTTTGAAAACTACTTAGATACACATGACAGCTAATCTTCAACCTTCGCTTACCAGAGTGAGCCTACACGGTAATGGAAGTAGATAGGAGCCCTGCTGTCCACAAGGCACTGTTCCAAACAGCTCTTCCACAGCTGCTCGGCTCAACCCTACAAGGGACTTAACGTTTTCTTCGGCCCTTGTAACCCTCTCCGCCAATACAATAATCCAAATCAAACCAAATCAGACTGAATTAGAAAAAGCCCAGGTTTAATGGACACCAGTACTCCAGGGTGGCCCTTAAGGGGAAACGCAGAGAGGGGAGAGGAGAACGGGGAAGACCATGTGTTTGTTCTCTGGGGGGCAGTTTAGATAGCCTGTGGAAGTGGGCTTGACCTTCCCTGGGGAGGGGTCACTGTTTGGTGTGCTTTCTCAGAGGTGGAGTTTGAACTGAGGCAACTCCCAGAAGAGGGGGCTTTGACTCCCCCTGCCAAACATTCCAGACTGACTCCTTGTATATATGGATGCCACTGGGCTGGGATGACTCTTCCAACTGAACAGTGACTATAATAGACAATCTTCTAAAAAACACATTTAGGTTTGTTTTTATTATTTTTGATCAGCTGTATGTGCACGTGAGTACAGGTGTTCGTGGAGGCCAGAGATCAGATCCCCTGGAGCTGGAGTTATGGGCAGTTCGGAGAGACCCCATATGAATGCTGGGTACCAAACAGGAATCCTCTGCAAGAGAACTGGCTGTCCTTAACTACTGAGTTATCTCTTCGGTCCTGACAATCTTTGTTTACCGCGGGAAACTAAGGCAGTGAGATACTCTTTAATCTTGGTAAGTGACAGAATCAGGATTTGACTATTTTATCACTTGTGAATTAGCACAAGCCATCAAATAGGGGAAACCAATTCCAGTAAAGCTGTAGCCAATGAGGCTGAGGAGGTCTCTAGGAATGGATGTTTTTATTCTCTGAACATGAGAACATGTTTCAGGCTATTTTTTTCTTCCAGTCTCTTCCTAGAATATAGAACTGGGATTCTTAGGGTAATGCCTAAGTGGCAGGTCATGCAAATGTGTCACACAGAGTTCAAGGAAGAATTTTCAGGCATAATCTGCCTAGGTGACACCACTGGAGGACTTATCTACTCCTGGTCATTTAGCCTTTGATACCTAGCATCAGGTGAGTAAGTTAAACCAGAAGAAAGGATCAGGGATAAGGTTATCTTAATAAGGAGGAAGTAGATAGGAGAAATCTGAAACCAAAAGACAAAAACATTGGTGGTAGAGAGATTGAGAGTGGTGACCTACGCTCAAACATTTATCTTGTTTTCAGCAATCAAAATTTGCAATAGTTCAAAGGCTTTGTAAAGCATGCGTCTCTTTTATTTCTCTGAACCCATTCATTCAAGCTTGCTTTCTAGCACTGTGGAAAACACAATGGCCGAAAGCAACCTGGGGAAGACAAGTTGATTTCATGACAAGAAGTCGGGTAGGAACTCAAGGCGTGAACCTGGAGCCAGGAACTCAGTAGAGGGCACGGAGGAGGGCTGCTCAGTCTTCTTCTTGCTACAATTCAGGAAGACCACCTGCCTAGGGATGACAGCACCCACAGTGGGCTGGCTCTCACATCAGCTATTAATCAAGAAAGCGCGCCACAGACTTGTCTGTGGGCCAGTTTGGAGGAGGCATTTTCCCATACATCAGTTTTAGTAAGCTATCCTATAAGCTTAGAGTGCTTTATTTTCCTAAACCTTTTTTTTTTACATATTACTTCATTTATTCTTCTCATACCTAACAAGTTCAATAGTGCATATTATTTTATCTTTTTTTGTCTTTTCATCTTTTCTCAGAAAGATGATGCAGGAAGCAAATGAAAAGTTATCTTTTGCATGCAAGGCACCAAGTGTGGAGCTCTGGGCACATTTCCTTATCTCTTCCCCAAATATCCTTGAATGGATTTAATCGGTTCCTTTTTGACACGTTCAGAAACCTAAATCCCGGGGAGGTAGGGGGATTGATTGGTTATGTGTAACATTTCCTCCATAATATTTCTGAAAAAGTATGTCTGTTTTCTTGTTCACTGCTCTCAAGCATTAGGAAGTCTAGGAAAGGACCGGTTTTTGCTAAGTCCATCAGACCTCAGCGTCTGATGTTTCCACACCTCCAAAGCAACACCAGGACTTTCGCCTTTGCTTCTGTGTGGAGCGTTATGCTGTTCCAGAATGAGCCCGTTTCTAAAGTGCTAGTTTGATAAGCGTGGAGGGCTTTTTAAGGGAAAAACATTCTTAATTAAGTCGATGGAAATGAATAAGAAAATGATTGAGTTCTCTGTTCCTGCTCCACAAAATGCATTTGGCTTATTTAATATGCCGAAGATGTGGTTAAGTGTTCACTCATTTTTGCCGGGCTCAATTTTAGTATACCACTTCATTAAATGGAAATATGTCATTATTAAAATAATGTTCAATCAGCCACAATCCATTTACTCTCGTACGACTGCTTTTGTTTTCAAACAATGTACTTAACGTGAATCATTTTTATAAGAATAAGTATATTGTTTGCTATTTTATTTAATATCCTGCTATATAAACATCTCATTATTTCTATAGATTATTAAGAAAATGGCTTATCAAACCCTTTTGATGATTTGCCATAATATATTAAATAAACTATGCCTCTGTAAATGAAAAATTCAGTGGCTTCAGATGCTGGTTTTGGGTCTTTAATGGAGAGCGATAATGAAGGCTGCCCGGGCTCTGAGCGCTAACCGTGTAGGAGCCTCTGCAACGGCACTTACAGAGCACATTTGATTTCACCAAATCAAACAAAAGCCACAGGAGGTAGTTTTATTAATCTCATTTTGCAAATTCTAAAACTGAGGCCCCGATTGGTGGTGAGAGACTCGGGAAAGTGGCTGAGCATCAGAAAGCTCAGGCTGACCTCTCGTCCCTACTTCCCAGCACTGGACCCTGCAGCCACCAACCTTGTCTGCCCTAGTTCTTACTGATTCATTTCCAGGGTAGAAACTCACTTTCTGATTCTCCCTGTGCCCACCACATTGCTCTATGCTGGCATAGTCATAGAGAATAGTTTTTCTTGAAATAAGAAGAAAATCTGGTTTCACTTTCTCCTTGCAACACTGGATACTGTTGTTACTTTAAAAAGATGCTACGTGGTAAGCACAAAATTGCATTTGGGGCTTGTTCTACAGGAAGGTTTCTTGATAGAATGAAGACCAATGGGATTTTCCCAGATGTTTGTCAATTTGTTTTGTATATAAACTGTGGTGAATAGACTTTGGTCTTTATGTGTTGCCGGTGTTTTCCAAGTGAATCTGAATGATTCCATTATATTTTATATATAATAACATTTCTCCTTTATCCTTATTACAAAGTGTCTTACTCTGTGGTTGCTTTCTGACATTTTGTAGGTTTCAGTTTTTAAATATTTATTTTTATTACTTGTTACTATGTGTAGGTGTGTGTTTTGGCAGGTGGGGAATGTAGGCATGGATGGAGGGCAGAGGAGCAGGATTCCCTGGAGCTGGAGTTTCAGGTGGTTGTAAGCTGCCTGATGTAGGTGCCGGGAACTAGACTTAGGTCCGGTGGAAGAGCAGCAAGTGCTCTTACCTGCTGAGCTCTCTAGTCCTGTATGTGACACTTCAAAATGTAGATTCAGGATCTAAGGGATCAGGTTTGCAGCACGGGTTGCTAACTCAGTGCTTATTCAATTATGTGGCATTATTTTCCAACGCTAATTAGAACTGATAACTATGAAATTAATTAGGAAGGAATCTATCCCAATTTTAACAAGTCAGGCTTGAGCTTGATTGAAGCCAGTCATAGAATTTTGCCATTTTCTATCATCGAAGTCATGAATAAATAGAATCATGAAGCTAAAGTAACCGTGAGTGTTAACATTTTTTTACCGTAAAAACAACAGTTTATATTTCATTTAATAGAAGCCAGCATAGACAGGTCTACTTTTTTTTCAATGTCTGTGTAAATGTAAAAGCGTTTTAAAGCAAAGCACAGAAATGATGTGTCGCATGGGTCCTGGATAAAAGGATACATTTTGCTGTCAACCCAGATGTAATTTTCATGCCTATACTTTTCCAAAATGGAAAGAAAAAAAAATTAAGTAATATGTAGGATACTTTCCTAGGCAGCCTCCTGGGGACTTTATATGATCTTTTCTGCCCTACTTATTGTGTTTTTTAGGGTGAAAAAAACCCATCTGTGTCAGTCACTTCTTTTAAAATTTAAAGTGCAAGTTTCTGACTATATGCCTTCCAGTTGTGCATTTTAGTAAACACACACACACACACACACACACACACACTGAACTCTTTTGTGGAGACAGTCTTCCTATGTGATCCTCCTGTGGGGTGTGTGTGTGTGTGTGTGGTGTTGGCCAGAGTTCAACCTTGAGTACCCTTCCTCAGAAGCCAAACATCTTGATTTTTCTGAGACAGTCTCTCACTGGGTGTTGGTGCTCACTAGCAGGCCTCGGGGATTCTCCTGCCTTTGTGTTCCTGTGCTGGGTTTACAAGTGGGAATTACTGCACCCTGCTTGGCATGGTCTAGGGATGGAACTCAGGTCCATAAGCCTGGAGGGCATACAGTTTACCATCTGGCTGTCTCCTCAGTCCCCTTATTCAATCTTTTTTTTTTTTTTTTTTTTTTTTTTTTCTCGTTTTTCGAGACAGGGTTTCTCTATGGTTTTGGAGCCTGTCCTGGAACTAGCTCTTGTAGACCAGGCTGGTCTCGAACTCACAGAGATCCGCCTGCCTCTGCCTCCCGAGTGCTGGGATTAAAGGCGTGCGCCACCACCGCCCGGCCCTTATTCAATCTTTTAAAACACATTCCCAGAGGAGGTTAAGATGTTTTGTCTCAATCTGTCTTGGTTTGGGTTACCATTGCTGTGATGAACGACCATGACCAAAAAGAAGTTGGGGAAGAGAGGGTTTATTTGACTTATACCTGCACATCCATAGTTTATCATTGAAGGAGGTTAGGATGGGAACTCAAACAAGGCAGAGACCTGGAGGTAGGAGCTGATGCAGAGACCATGGAGGGTTGCTGCTAACTGGCTTGCTTACTCTCCATGGCTTGCTCAACCTGCTTTCCTATAGAACCCAATGCCACCAGGCCAATTGTGACTCTACCCATGGCAGACTAGACCCTCTGCATCAATTACCAATTAAGACAATGCTCCACAGGCTTGTCTACAGCCCAGTCTTTGACGTGGGATTCCCTCTACATGCTATGAATATGTTTTATTACCATTGGTTAATAAGGAAGTTTCTTTGACCCATGGCAGGGCAGAATAGAGCTAGATGGGAAAACTAAACTAAATGCTGGGAGGAAGAAGGCGGAGTTAGGCAGACACCATGTAGCTGCTGAAGGAGACAGATGCCAGAACCTTACTGATAAGATACACAGATTAACAGAAACAGAGACGGAAGAGCTAGCTAGAAACACACCTGAGCCATCAGCCAAACAGCGCTGCCATTACTATAGTGTTTGTGTGATTATTTGGGTCTGGGTGGCTGGGAAACAAACAAGCAATCTCCGTATTACGGCATTTTCTCAGTTGGAGTTTTCTCCTCTGAGATGATTCTAGCCTGTCAGGTTGACATAAAATTAGCCAACTCACTATCCCTGGGTACTTCCCAAGGCCCAGGAGCTAGAGAAGTAGCCTGGGGAGAAGGATTTCTCATCTAGAATTCCTACTCCCTTCCTGCTATGCACTCACAACCCTTTCAAAGTTCTTTTTAGTTTTGCAGAACTCCTGGGAGTTCAACTCCTGGTTTTAACTGGTTGTTAGACAGGGTATGAGCAGGCAGTATTTGTCAGCATTCTGCACAGGAAGTAATCCCTTACCTTTTCTTTACCAATTCTGGAGAAATGTGTCTTTGACCATCTTGAAAGTTTCAACATATATGAAGAAGTTGAGGAAAATCAGGTTTTTGCAGAGTAGTGCCTGCTTGTTGTGAGGGGCCCAGAAATAATGGGCATCTTCTTACTTGTGTTCATTCTCTTCCAGCCCAGCAGGGAGATGGCCAGTGGAGGTCTTTTACTTCTCCCAGAGATCATTATTCTTTTCCAATTGCCCCCAAAGTGATTGTGTACTCAATGCATATAGGAGGAGCATCTCAAATTCCAAGTGAGTGAGGGCAATGGAAAGATGGCTCAGTGATTAAGAGCATCGCTGCTTTAGCAGAGGACCTGGTTTTGGTCCCCAGCACCTACAGGGTGACCCACACCCACCTGTAATGCCAGTTTCAGGGGATCTGATGCCCTCTTCTAGCCCCCAAGGGCATGCACATGTGGTATTCATACATATATGCAGGCAAAACACTCAAATGCATAAAATGAAAATAAATCTTTAAAAATAAAAATACAAGTGAGTTAGTACAGGTTGTATTTTATTTTCAGTGAATACCATGGGGTTGTTCAAAGTGTGGTGGCTTCAGAAAACAGCAAATCCTTGAACTGTGAGGTTAATGTAACCAACATGGTGCCCAGAATCCCAAGAAGTGCACGCGCACGTGCATGTTACTCCACATTCTCTTTTCCCTTTGGCCTTTCAATGTTTATGTCTCCCCTAAGACACCCCTTAAAATGTGCAAACAAGTTGACATTATGCCCAAAACTCAAAATGTCCTTTTTAAATCTCAACATTCATATATTAAAACAGTTTCCAAATTCCCTTTTTGGGATAAGAGCCTGGGAAGTAGTTTGTTTTGGGGTAAAGATCTTCCTTTCTAAGAAAGCAGATTTATTTTAAACAAACCTGTGGTTTCCATTTTTAAAGCTTCACCTGGCCACCTTCCAGCAGAAGGATTGGAAGGGGTGAGGTGGGAGGCTGTTACTTGTGGCAAGGGCTCAAAAAAGTCCTTATTGGAGGAGAAAAAGAGCCAAACTCTTAATACTTCAAGTTGGAACCCAGCAGCCTCAATCAGCTGTATTTAAATAGTGCTTGTCATGTCTTGAGTAGGGCTGAGTTTCTCACATACAAGAGCTCACCGGCCGGTCTTTGCTATAAAATGCCAGACCCTTTTGCTCATCTTTTGGAGGTCAAGTAAATGAGAGCATCCTGTGTTGTGGATCTCCCACCCAAATAATGTAGCTCCAATGTCTCCAGGCTGTAAAACTATGCCTTACGGATTTCATAGATGGTAGCTTTAAACGGAGTGAAAAGACCTTGTTTAATTAACCCAACCATTCACTCAGTGACCATTTATCACACGCCTGTCATATGCCTCCACCATACGAGACATCTGCCTGTCACTTCGTGCTTGCTAAATCAGAATAGTCAGCCGTCCAAATAGGAATGGCTGTCGTCTAGTGGAGCGCACCCTGCACGTCAGCTCCGTGTCAGGGACTCCAGCCCATCATTGTACTTCATCTTCTGAATAATATGTTCCAGTCGGGCTTATTAACCCACTCTTTGTTAGTTTAGTTGTGTGTGTGTGTGTGTGTGTGTGTGTGTGTGTGTGTGAGAGAGAGAGAGAGAGAGAGAGAGAGGCCCTGATCATGCAGAGAGTAGAGGACAGTAGAGGAGGATGGAAGACATCACTCTCTGCCTTATTCTCTGGAGACAAGGCCTCTCCTTGACCCTGAAGCTCCCTGTTCCCAACAGGGTGAGCCCCCGGGGTCCACCAATCTCTTCCCAGCAGTGCTGGGGTGCAGGCACTTCCCCCATGCAGTATTTTCAAGTAGGTGCAATAGATCAGAACTCAGGACCTCATGCTGGCACAACAAGCCTGTTCCTCACTCCGGCATTGCATAAGCCTCATTAGCTCCATTTTAACTTTCAGGAAACCAGACTCATGGTCTTGTCTCTTTTCTGTTGGTGATAATGGAACTGAGACAAGTCCCTAGCTGGCCCAGATCCAAATTTGTTCGTATTGGATGCCTCAGAAGTTCTACATGAAAATAATCCAAAAATTGGAGTAGAGATGAGAGGGTTGGAAAAAAAAAAACCAAGTAAAAATAAAACAGGATGGGTTCGAACTAAAATCTAGTCTTTATTGTCGTCTTGATTGTGACTCCTGATCAATTACATAGATTTTATTATTAATATCTCCCCCTGTCCTCCTGGTGCTGGGAATTGAGCTCTGAGCCTTGCACATGCTAGGCAAGTCCTCTACCACTGAGCTGCATCCCCAGACCAGATTTGTATATTGCTCACTTGTTTATTTATATGTTTATTTATAAAGCCGCCGATCTTTAAAACAATGGTGAACTGACCAGCACAATCTCTAATGGCCAGCCTTTATTGGCCTGTATAACCTTTAGCTGCCCATGGTTCAGCTCTGTCTGACCCCTCTTCCAGGCAGCCCTCTTTGGTTACCCAGTTTGCCAGTGCCATGTCAGAGGCAGGACATCTCTCACGTACCTCTGCATTCAGCCTCACACTTTTCTCCTGGTGTGTTTCTAGTTAATATTTGCTAAGTGTGGGGCTACTAGTTACTGCTTTGGAACAACCACAGAGGTGGAAAGGACCCAGCAGTTTCCGGACGTGTTAAATTCTCTTAGAATGGGAAGGCTGTGGCAGATGAAAAGGCTCTGCCAAAGATCACTGTCATCTTGTTAATCCCCGAAGAGTCCAGCCTGAGAGAACAGAGGCTCACAGCCCCGAAACTCCAGGTGAATGTTTGGAGGGGAAAACACATGAGCAAATTCGCTGTCAAGTTCCAAATTCCAGGGACGCGTGGAAAGTCAGCGTACTTCCCCGTCACAAACCCGACACCAGCAGCCAGATGACAGAGCCCATTAACGAAGTCATGAACCAGTTGGAAACAGTACCTTGAACACAGAATTCAGACCCAGGCCAGTCCCCTGAGGGGAGAGGAGGGGCAGCCTCGTGAAATCTCAGAAAGTCATGTGTCATTTGACTGCACCCAACCTCCCTTTGAGGGAGGGTGTTTTGAATTGGTGTGGGCTCACACCTGTGAAGAGGAGCAGGGGCTATGGGAATCTTTCATAGGAAGCATGAGGCACTTGGAAATGCACCGTTACATCATTCACGTAATGAAGGGTTTTGCTTGCGAGTCAGCTATGGAAGACCCAGGTTCTTTCATTCTTATAAAGACGCCCTAAATCTGGTGTTGGCTCCTGTTATGTGATCGCCGCGATGGGGAAGGAAGTAGAAATGACCACGCTAAATAAGCTGTAGGGCCGGGAGAGGAACGAGGAGGTAAAGAAAGTTGCGTGTTTGTGAAACATTCTGAATGGGATGCGTGGCTAACTCACAGCCTGTCCATACGACTACAAACGCTTCCTAGGCATGCACTGTTCGCAAGGACAGTGTGCGGTGCTGCAGAAGCAATACACATAGTTGCTGTCCCAAGGAGACTGCAGTGGATCCTGCAGATCTTTGAACAGTGTGTACGAGGTCATCAATTCAACTGGACTCACCCCAACTCAAGACCCGTACAATTCAAACACCAGGGGGCTATCCATCCTTCTGTTACCCATGCAATGTCACCCAGTATCTCTCAGTATCTCTGAATGGCCCTAGTCACTAAATGTGCCCCAAAATTATTACCAACTTAAATGAGAAAAATCCAATGTAAAAAATAAAGCATTCCTGATATAAAAGATAGCACAATCGAAGTGCCAGAGACAGAAGGCAAAATCAACGTAATTCAAGATGCATGAAGGCAGAGGTCACCTGTCTGATTCTGCATCTGTGGTACCTGGCATGGACCCATGATGTGGTGGGTGCTCATGAAATATTATTAATTGAGTGATTAAATCTAGATTCTGAACAGTTGGCTGGCTGTCAGATCCACCTCCTACACAGGGTAACTAAACCATGGCAAACCCGTTTCCAGTCAGGGGCCCGGCACAGCAGCTTCCACGGCTTGGATTGGCCATGTCTGCCTTTATCTGGCTCTGGACTCTTCCTAGCTCCTGCTTGGCTTTCTTTCAGTTGGGCAGTGACCTCTGGGTCTGCCTTGCTGCGGAGAGAGCCGTTGCCCCGCTTTGGCTTAACAACTGTCAATCATCACCTCTGACCTTGTTCATCTCGAGACCCACTTTGTTTCTTGGATTTGCATGGCAGTTTGCAGATATTTTCTACTTCGTGGCTCATTGTTCTGTTCACTGATTTCCTGACCCTCACAGCCCATGAGAATAGCCATGGTAGGTGCTCAGCCTGGAGTTTTTAAAATGTTTTTTGAGCTCGGTACTTGGACATCAACTGACTTTAATCCGCCATTCATAAAGTGACAGTTCATACCTTAAAGGTATCTTGGTCTACTTTCTGTTGCTATCACAAAATACCTGAGGCCTGGTAATTTATAATGAATGGAATTTTTGTTGCTGTTTTATTTTTTCTCCTGCTCTGGAGACTGAGAAGTTTAAAAGCATGACTTTGGCATTTGGTGAGGACCTTCCTGAGCTGTTACAGCACAACAGAAGGTCCTGCGTGGTGAGAGAGCAAGCCTGCCAGCTCACTTTCTCTTCCCCTTACGATGATATCAGTCAGCCTGCTTGGAGGACCCTGCATCAGGCCTCATCCAGTGCTGAGTAAGTCTCCTGCACATGAACTGGGAGGCATAGTCAAACCATGAAAAAAGAATCATGCAAATTGATTCTTTAAAATTTATTTGATTATTTTATGCACATGGTTGTTTTGCCTGCATGTACGTCCATGTCTGGTGCCTACACAGGCCAGAAAAGGACATCAGATTCCCTGGAACTAGTTACCACATGGTTGCTGGGACTCGAACTCAGGTCCTCTGCAAGAGCAGACAGTGAGCCATCTTTCTAGGCTGGCAAACTTGTTCTTGAAAAAGGAACTATACAAATCACAAACGGCATTAGGGGTGCCAGGGTGTGGCTTGAAGGGCAAGCAGGTGAGAGCCGTCCCACTCAAGACAACAATAACAAACAACAGGGTCACTCGGACACACAAAAAAGTCACTGACAAAGTTAGAGAACCTTCGTGAACCATGCAGACAGGTAGCATCCCCAAGGACTGGAGATTGCTCAGTCTTCTCAAATAAGGAACATTCCAGAAATGAGTACATCCAGTACTTCCCCTTATACAATACCCTCTGAGCAAAGTCCCTTTCACTGAGCTGTAGGCTTAAGTTCTGCAAAGTTTAGTTGGTTTGCGTAAGCGATTCTGAAAAGTGCGCTTGCTAGCCTTGGTTGCAAACTCTGAGAAACCCGCTTGCTTGTAAAACTGTGGTGACAAATTAGTGTAGGAACCTTGGTGTGCTGTCCACTTTCAGAGCACAGTTAACAACGCCTTCGGGTACAGGAGAAGCAGGGAGCGATCCACGGGTTTCTGCACCAGTGGGCGATCCACGGGTTTCTGCAGTAAGTTCAGGATTTGCTGATCTCCACCTGAGGCACTCACCTTGCTGGCAGCGTCTGGTCTGCTAGGATCATATCTGCCCTCAGCTGGACATGGCATGCACCAGGTCTCTTCTGAGCTAAGACCTCCAGCAGCAGGCGTTTATTGTCACCCACCCAAAGGTCCTGAGATTCCCTTTCAGTATTTCAGTCGTCACCAAAACAAACCGAGCAGACTTTTGATGCGTGTGTGCTATGCTGAGACTAGAACCCAGGAACTTGGGCTCTGCCACTCAAGCCACTGCTTTTGCCTCTAGCAGACAATTAGACTGGATAGTTCTTAGGAAGAATCACCCAGAGAAACACAAGCAGGGCCATGCTTATGCCCTCCCTCACCCCCTTAAGGATTCAGAAATTTCAACTGTATCTCAGTCATAGCTTGGGTTGATTTATGAGAAGTTGCATTGGGTTCCATGGCTAAAAGCAAGGGTCATTGTGTAACTGGACCCACACAGCCCTTCCTGGGGGTTGTAAGATGATGAGGAAGGGATTCTAGCCACAAGGAACAGGGAGCAGAGAAAGTCCTCAGTTAGAGAGATCCTGAGTGAAGGTGTGTTGTTGACAGCCATGTCACAGACTTCAGACTTAGACCCATGGGAAAATGGTAAAGTCCCCCCACCCCAGCTTCCCCCACCAGGGTGCGGCTCTGAGGCATGGCAAAGTCTTCCTCTGGTCCATGTGTGTACAGAAAATAGATTAACACTACACATTACCCCCCTGGATATTTATGGCCTGAAGCTCTGCAGAGACTAAACCAGATTGATTAAACCCGCCTTCAACTTTAAACTGTAAACCTGCCTCCTTGTTTATCTGTATGCGATGACCCACCCCCCTGTTCAGCGGTATGCAGGTATGCAATAACCCCGCCTCTCTGCTCATCTCCGCATAATAAACACTCTGAGCTTCCAGGGTGCTGCAACTTCCCCATCAGAAAGCCCAGTTTAGCCCAAGCCAGCTTTTCTGTGCCTCTCTGTGTTTGTCTTTTCTTCCTTCCCTCGCTGGCCCCACCCCAGGCAGATCTGTCCTTGGAGCCACGCTAAACACTGCCACAAGGTCTTTCGCCCCGTGCTCCCTGTCTCCCTGTTAGAATTGCTATCCAAAGGGACCGTTTAGTTTTAAAATAATTTTCTCCCCTCACCACCACCACCTGTAGGCCCGACATGCTGGCTTTCCCAGCACACAGTGAAGGGCCTGTCAGTTATTGGGAGTTCAGAGACTGGGAGTTAGGGCGGCTCTGGGTTCAGGATGTACTGTATTCCAGGGAGGAAGAGTCTGTACAGTGGTCTGGGTATGATCTGTCCCTTTATGGTTCCTTTATGCTCTGAAAAGTCAAGGCAGAGGCGTGGTCCTCAAAACTGTACTCTCTTGTATACAAGGTGAAGCCAGGGTCCTGTGCATGCTGTGTGGGCCCCGTACCACTGATCTATATCTCCCTCTGTGTGTGTGTATGTACTTATTATTATTATTATTTGATGATCTCCCTGTGTAGCCCAGACTGGCCTCGAACTCTCAATCCTCTTGCTGTGTCCTGTACAGAGGGCAGTGTTGCCACTCCCAGCTTGCCATCTTACCCTTCTAAAGCAAAGACCCATTTGTGATGTTTTCCTGATTCCCCGAGCCCCTGAATACACTCCATCCTCTTTGCAGGCACACAAGACTTCCTTCAGAAATCTGATTGCATGGAGTCTAATTTCTACACAAACTCTGCTCTGTCCCATGTCTAGTTCAATCATCCACGAACTTTCACCCCACAATCGGGATTAGGGAAGTTTGCTCCTGTTCCTTTGATTTCTCCTCCCTCCTCTTGTCTCCAGTCTGGCTGACTACTGACCCCTTTGTATCATCGTAATCTCGTCATTATTTTGTCCAAGAATGTCATACAGATGGAATCACAGACTATGCAGCCAGGCTTCTTTTGCTTTGCCTCACATCCTTTGATATTTATGCATGCTGTGTCTAGTGAGAAGTTTGTTCTTTTTCTTTTTCGACTGGGTAGTATTCCATTGTGAGGCTATAATGCAATTCCCATTCTTTAGATTATGTCTTTGCTATTTGTCTAAGGCTGCTAAGGATGTGTCTGTGCACGTCTCTCTGTGAGCATGTGTTTGAAATTCTCTGCTAATACCTACCACTAGGATTTCTGCACCATGGGCAAATACACGTTTGACTTCATGAGACTCTTGCGAGTGGTTTCCCAGGGCGACTCTACCGCTGCTCAGTCTCTGCACTCACATTCGGTATTTCCATAGCTTTAATTTTAGCCACTCTGTGTGTTGTATAACATTTTTGGAATCCTTCAAAAAACATGTTGGCCTTTTCTCCAGATGGCCCTTGCCTTGGCTGTGTGGATTCATTCGTGTTCCTTCCTCAAGGGACCAACCTTCTAATGGGAGGTCACTGCCCTTCTCAAGACCAAACTGGTACCTATTGTCCCTTTCTATCCTATCATTTTGTGTGGTCAATTCTCTTCCCTTCTCTCCACTCTCTCTTCTTTCTCTGACTTCTTTCAACTTAAAGTTTGGTAGGGAGAGGAAGAAGTATTCACCTCTTTGAAATTCCAACCCCAGCACAGAGATGGAATTGCTTATTGGTGGAATGAAGGCATGAATCTTTTTTTTTTAAAATAACTTATTTATTTTTACTTTTATGTGCATTGGTGTACATATATATCTTGTGGGGGTGTCAGATCTTAGAGCTACAGATAGTTGTTAGCTGCCATGTGGGTGCTGGGAATTGAACTCAGGTCTTCTAGGAGAACAGCCAGTTCTCTTAACCACTGAGCCATCTCTCCAGCCCCCAAAGGATGAATCTTTAGACTTGACTGTGATTTCTAGTTGATGAGGCTCACTGTCTTCTGTAACATGCCTTCAGGCTTTCTTCAAGGAATGGATGATGGATGGGTGCTCTTCCTGCAGTGGAAGAACAGTGGCCCATATTGCTGCAGACAGTGGCCCATATTGCTGCAGACAGTGGCCCACATTGCTGCAGACAGTGGAATGGCAGAACCACATGAGCCTTAGGCAGGACTGAAGTTCTGACTTTACCTCTCTGGGTCTTAAGGCCATTCATTCATTCATTCATTCATTCACTCATTCAAAAGCACTCTGAAGCCTTACCACATGCAGGGGCTCTGGCCAGACTCTGAGGTCACTGGCAGAGCCCAGGACAGGGGTGATGTTGGTGTCTTAGGAAGCAAGAGTAATTTGAGGTAAAGAAATGACAGGGCTTGAGTGATGGAGAGATGGGGAGTTGACAGTCGCAGACCTGAGGAGAGGACAGGAGTGTGGTCTGGGGGCTCAACCCTGGCTGGAGCTCTCAGGAGAGCTGGGACTCTCCAACACAGCCCTCAGAGGACCGTAAGCAATGGGGGCCAGATGAGCCTGAGAGGCCTTCATCCAGCTTCCAGAACTCGAAGTTTGGGAAATTAAATAAAGAGGCTTATTTCTTACAGTTCAGAGGTTGGGAAGTCCAGAAGCATGGTGAGAGGGCCTGCTTGCTGGGTCCTCACATGGCAATAGGGCATTAGACAATGGGAGAGTCAAAGAGAGGGGCTCAGCTTTTATAACAAACCCACTCTTATGCTAATGAATCCACCCCCGTGGGAGTGGCATTAATCCATTCCTGAGGGTGGAGCCTTCATTATTGCAGGACTCTGCAATTATATTTCTTACACAGGACACATTCAAGCCATAGCAGTGAAAGAAACTGAATTCTGCCTCTTGGAGTCCAGGGGTTGGGGCTGAGTTTTTACTTATGTCTGTTTAATGAGATAGTAAAAGTGATGAGGTCAGTATTTTAAGAAAAGATTCTGATCAACAAATGGGGGCGAAGACAGGGAACCAGGGCACCTCTGAAGCTACCACAGTCCCCTGCACCAGCTGAGAAGGCTTTCCATGCTCCTACACTCCCAACAAGCCCCCCAGCTTTAGCAGCTGACTGATTTCTGCTCACTAAGAACGCATGCTCGGGGTGTTTGCCTATCAATACCTTGATTCTACTCCTGATGTTCTGTGTCTCTCTTTCCTCCTCGACTCCCATCAGGGGACTGAGCACAGCTGTTGTATAGCAATTCCAGTTTTTTACACCACACTAGTTGTCCAACAGGTAAGGAACAGCAGCACAAGGCTGGGGAGTGGCTCGGTGGCTAAAACACTTGGCGTGCATGCATGACGATCAGAGTTCAGCCCCTCAGAACTCTGGGAAATGTGGAGTATGTTTGGCAGCCCATCTGCCATTTTTGCCTCCTAAGGGTGAAACAGGCGGCATCCCCAGAGCAAACTAACAAGACTAGCTGTGTCCAAAAGCTCTAGGTTTGACTGAGAGATCCAGCCTCAGTGGATCAAGCAGAAAAGCACTTGAGGGCGATTCCAGACATCAAGCTCGGGCCTCCACATCCATGTGGACATATGTAATATTCACCCACACAGGTTAGCCCTTACACATGCGGAATACATATATCTACACCTCACACATATAACACACATGCATGTGCGCGCACGCACACACACACATGAAAATTGAGGGGGGAAACAACCAGTGTCAATAAGTACAGTGGTTCAGGGGGTTCCTAGGGAGGGCTTAGTAGGCATCTTAGAACAAGATAGCTCTGCCCATCCAAAGCTACCTTCGCCGAGAGGCCTATAGATTCCTCCAAAGAAGTGGCGAAAGCCCCTGGGACTGGGTTCCGAGACTGTATGGCATGAAGTCCTTGCAACTGAGAACATGAATGATGCCTTGTTGGTCAATGCATTTTGGTTCACCCTCACAAGACACACACTGCCTTCCTCCCCAGACCTGCCGTAGCCTCAGGGACTAATCTCCTTCACACAGTGCAGGAGGGCACCCCAACCTCGAGTCCTCTGCACAAAGCATCTGAGAAACCTCCACAAGGGCAAGGCTGCTGTTCGCTCCCACAGCAGGACATAGCAAGCAGCTGCTGGGGGCCAGGAAATGAAAGCTCTCTTACCTTGGCGGTGGTCTCCATTGCTCTTTGATTATAAATTGTTAGAACAAACAGATGGCGTGAACTCAGACAACCTTGAAAGGAATCTGCCAGAACCCTCGCCAGAACCGTGCCCTTGCAGCCACCTGGTTCTTCTCAGACTGGTCATCCTTGGCGAAGCTTTCCTGGCCCCTGTGGCCTCAACCGCCGTGTGGTGTCTATTGGAAAGTCTTACTTTTCTCTTGACTTCCTTACCCCGTGTCTTTCTCTCCTGTCTTCACCCTGAATGGAAAACAGCTGGCCAGCTTCCTTCTTCCTTGAAGGTGGTTATTGAGCTCTGCCCGTTTTCATTTCCTTCTACACGCACCGTGCTTTGTCACTTACTGGGCATCTGAGGTCCCGTGTCAGTGGGAAAACTCATTACTGCCGCCAAATCTGCTGCCTCAGCGCCTTCCTGGAGGCAGGTGGCCTCTGGGCTGTGGTTGATGAATACAGTTTAAAAAAAAAAAGAATAGCGAGGAAGGAGGGAAGGAGAGATTATATGAAAACAATTTTTTTGAGCAAATCTGATTATTGTTCTGACAAGAAGTGACTGAGAAAGGACCCCGGCCAGTTCATTAGTCACTCAGGGAAATTTAAACAGTATTTTCATGCATGGGAAGAGGGCATCACTCTTGGAAGCCTGGAGGAAGTTCCAGGTCTGGGGACTTAACTCTGGGCCAAAGCAGGGACAGAGAGCAGCATGGATGGAGCTCCTGGGAGGAGCCCTGACCCGGCGGGGAAGCCTGACCAGGGAATGTGACAACCACTAACCCAGGCAGTCAGAGGTCCAGGTGGGATCAGTGACGATGTTGGCCTGGAGAAAGTGTGGAACGAGGAAAGAACATTTCCAAATGTAATCTGTGAGTTTAAAAAAAAAATTAATTTCAATGACTTTGGATTAACAAATAACACTTCCCTTAAACCCCAGGGCAGAAAGAATCTAGAATAAGGGTGAAAGGAGAAGAGGGGGCGAGAGAGGAGATGGACTACTGGACGCAGGCATCGGTAAAGCAGAACAGAATTACAGGGAGACGACACAGGTTTGAAAGACCTTCGAGTACTGGGAAGGAAATGCCAGTTTGTATCAGGTGTTTAAGCCGTTCAGACCCGCTGCCGCTGGGCAGTACAGAAGGAGCTGTGTGCATTTGGGCTGCTTGATGGTCCTTTTCCTTCGAGCCTCCTTTGCAAGGTTCGCTTTTTAACATAAACATCTTGAGCAATCTTAACTTGTAAAACACCACTCAGGGCCAGTGCAGTTACGTTGGGGTTTCATTTTCCCTTGCAGGCAGGATTTCGCTCTCTGCTGGTATTGTACGTGCTTGCCAAGACCATAAAAGAGCCATCACGGGGAACAGTTTCCAGTGCTGGGAACCCATCCAGCCCTGTCCCAGAGACTGGTGGGGAATAGGTGTGGGGAGAGCAGCTGAGTGAGGACAGCTTGAGCGGAGACGGGTGCTTTCGGCTTCCCCTGTTCCCAGGCTTCTCGGGACGGCTGACAACACTTCCATTCACGGCAGCTACAGCTGGAAAGAGACACTTTTGTGGTGTTTATCTTCGAATACAGTAGGAGCTGCTTTCTGCCAGCAGGGACACGCTGCTAAGAGTCCGAGCCCAAAACCCAACCTTGCAATTCGGGATGATCGGTATGGACGCTTGCTCCTTTTTACACAGAGTTATGCCAACACAAGCCATTCTGCTTCCCTTCCACCTTTAAAAATAGGAATTACGGGGCTGGGGATGCAAGCAATTATTTATAGTAAACAGTGTCTTTGCCTCCTTACCTCGCTCCCTGTACACACTCTTCCCATGGCATTTGGAATTAAACCAACCTGTCCCAAGCTGACAGCTGCGTTGACGTCCTGTGACTTGGGCTGTACAGTCAGGAGAGATAAGATAGGCAAGAAAGATAAAGATTCAGAAGTCCCACAAGATCATTCTGCTCACAAAAGCTTTTGTTTAGTTCCTGGCCCTGTTCATAGGACAAGAGACTTAGAGGATCTATGCAAATGTGTCCTTTTCCCATTACAGAATGTGACCTTTATGAGTAGATTGAAATAGCAACATCGATTCCCGGGTTAATAAGACTTGCCGGCCTAGAAGGGAGGGCTGCTGGTCTCCTAGCAAGTAGAAACAGGGAAGGAGGCATTGGACCCTGTCCCCGGGGGGGTTCAGGATTTTTATGGGGTGCCAGGAAACCCTTTACTTTTGTCTGCTCCATTTGCTCTGCTGATAAATCAGGGAATTCACCTGTTCAAGAGAGCTACGATGAACTTTTATTAAGAGTTTTGCATAGAACTGGGTCTGATGGTGCATGCCTTTAATCCCAGTGGAGGAGGCAAGTAGAGGCAGGTAGGTCTCTGAGTTCAAGGCCAGTCTGGTCTACAGTGAGTTTTGGGGTACAGTCAGGGCTACACAGAGAAAACCTGTCTTAAAAAACAAAAACAAAAAAAGTTTCACATGAAAGTCAGCTTGTTAAAATAACAACCTAGGATATGGGAGTACCACACAAGGCACAGATTAGTTTAAGCTAGAGGCCCGAGACATGCGTGTTGATAAAAATCAGCATTGAACACAGTTACTAGTTACTGTTCACTGTCAAGGCCATCCTTGTTCATGAGAAAATGAATACCGACAAAATGCTCACGCGCGTGTGGGTATTGCAAGCCACCACCACGAGGTCAAAGGCAGTGAGTTTCCCTGTGGTTAATTTCTCTTTCCGTACTCATCATGGTTATTTATTTGACTGGTTATACAGCTTTGTGTTTCCAAAACACCCGAAAATACAACTTGAGCAGTCAGTAGGGAAAGGAAGAGTCTAAGGGTTAAGGGAAGCTAGCACACACTGACATGTCACCTGAAATCACTGGCGAGGAGTGGAGAGCAGTGTGGAGGAATGGTTTTCAGGGAGGCTGGAACCGTCAGGGCTAAGACAATTAAAAGTGGACATACCCTTTAACGGGAGAAATGGGAGAGAGTTCTCGCTTCTACAGCTAGGACAACACCCTAGTGATTTCCAACTAAAAGGAAAGGAAGGGAGAAAGAGAGAAGAAAGCGAAGAGCACCATGCGTGGAGGTTCGTCCCTGTTATGCCAGCAGATGTGAGGCTGGGCCGGAGCAGCACCGCAGATCTGAGGTCAGTCTTACCTAGCGAGTTAGCCACTGCGTGAAAGCCTGAACAAGGCTCAGTGAGCAAAGTGCTCGCTTAGCGAGCCTGAGGACCAGGGTTTGAGCCCTGGAACTTACATAAAGTAAGCGTGGCAGAGCAACGCAGAAGCCCAGTATTCCTACAGTGGAAGGCAAGGTGGGGACAGAAGGATCTCCCTGACGCTGAGGGCCATTTAGCAGGGCTACACACAGCGCAGAAGCAACACAAGGCCCTGCCTTAAGGTGGGAGGAGATAACCATCTCCTGAAAATTGTGGCGTGGTCCGACCTCACACATCCTGTGCCCATGGGAGCATGCACATACACCAAATAAATGCAAATTTTAAAAGGCCAAAACCAAATTAATTATTTACTAAAAAAACTTAATCAAAATAAACTTGAAGACAAGGTTTGCAGCTGCTTCTTCTTGAAGGCTGCTTTAGTGTTTGCAAAGAAAGAGCCATTTTTTTTTTTTTTGATTTTTCGAGACAGGGTTTCTTCATAGCTTTTGGTTCCGAAAGAGCCATTTTTAAACTCAATGAAACCAAACCTTCCCAGAGAAGTTAAGACATCATTTTATTAAAAAATACCATTCTGTTTGTAAGCAGCATTTGGCTGGGATTCCCATCCCAGGGTTAAAGTGGGAAAATGTTTAATTGCTTAAGAAGTAATCCTATTATTGCAGATTTCATGCATCGTGAGTTCCCCCTCCTAATTTGAGGAATTAGGAAAGGAAAGTGAGACTCTTCTGCTAAGTACATTTTTGAAAGGGCATGTGATGGTGCTGGGAGATGGCCTAGCAGAGCTTTTCCACAGAAGATCATGGTCTAGGAGGTGAACAGGAGAAACTCACCAGGCAGTCAAGAGTCAAGTGAGGTGGTGCCAGCCTTCAGTTCTGAGCGTGAAATCATTGTAAAAACATTCTAGATACTTCCGTAAACTATAAACGACCATGTTGCCTCATTGAAGCCTCCAATATTTTTCATAGGAATCTGCGCACTGAGCAACTACCTCAGTCCGAAGCACTTAATAGTAAATTTGTACACTTAAGAGACACAGTCAGGTGTTTAGGAATGGATGGGTATTAAGGGGGCAGAGGTTGGGAAGATGACTTGGTTGGCCTGATGACTACTGGGTGAACATGAAGACCCAAGTTTGGATACCCAGCATCCACAGAAAGGGCTGGCTTACATATGGTGGCCTGGGCTGTAACCCAGTGCTGCAGCAATGGAGACAGGGATCCCTGGAGCTCACAGGCCACACAGCTTCAGCCTCAGTAAGAGACTGTCTCAGAATCTAACGGTGGAGCATGATTGAAAAAAGACACCGATGTCAACCTTTAGCCTCCACCAGACAGATAGCACTGGCAGTAGCAAGTGTACTCATACACACTAAGAAGTATGTACAACACACACACACACACACACACACACACACACACACACATGCGCGCGCGCGTGCAGAAATGTCAGCTACAAAAATGACACGTGAGTTAAAGGAGGTGTTGGATGACAGAGAAATTACAAGTGCCTTGAAGGAGCACCTAGGCAGGCATGGAGGAATGTGCCTGGTTTGGAAGGCTGTGTGGACAGAATGAGGAAAAGGTTTTGCCATCACAGAAAAAAAAAAGGCATTGCTGTTTTTTCTTGTAGGAAGTCTCCTTCCCAAATGATTTCTATGTGGGAACTTCTGGTTAAGTTGATGAATATGTCCTAAAAGACCCACTTAATTAAAAAAAAAAAAAACCCTTCAAAGGCCTTAACGGCATTAACACCACACAGAGCAAGCCAGCATGATTTGTGCGAGTCTTTGGTGAGCCACAGAGCCCTTTAGGACATGGCAGCAAACAGGCATTCCTCACTGCACAGGGCAGGAGAAGACTCCATAGACTTGTTTCCGGATAACTTCCCCTTCCTGGTGTCTGAGTTGCTTTAATTTGTATCTGAACTCTTAGTTTTAGGTTATGAAACTTTCTCTTATCTAATTTGCACTTAAATTTTGATGAAGAGAATCTGATGGAGGAAGGTCATTGGCTAATAAAGGCACTGCCCTGGCCCATTTTATTGGTTAGAAGATAGGTGGGAGGAGAAAACAGAACAGGATACTGGGAGGAAGAGGAAGTGAGGTCAGAGACTCCACAGCTCTGCTCTCTCGGGAGCAGACGCCTCAGCAGAGACGCCATGCCCCGCTCCCGGCATGAAGCTCCCACCCAGGATGGACTAGGCTAGAATCTTCCCGGTAAGACCGGTTCTCACAGATTATTAGAGATGGGTTGATCAGGATGTGAGAATTAGCCTGTAAGTGCTAGAGCTAAAGGGCCAAGCAGTGCTTAAAAGAATACAGTGTCTGTGTAATTATTTTGGGGCATAAGCTAGCCATGTGGGCGGCCGGGTGTGGGGGACGCAGCCCTGCCGCCCCATATTACTACAAGAATCCAGTGGGGCCAGACAGTTGACCTTGGTTGATTGGCTTGATCTTTGTTTTGTTAAGTGGAATTCCCCACAGTGTGTACACTGGGTTCTGTGACCAGAACCCTTGGCAGGCTGATTTAAGCCATAAGCAAACCCCCTAAGTTTTGGAAATTCTGACACAGAATTTTCTCTTTGTGACTTTGACTCTACTCCTAATCCAACCAGACTGACACTTTTCCCCCTCATATGCTGTTTCTTCTTTTCTCTTTAAAAATATTTTCTTTATTTATCTCTTGGTGATACATCTAAAGATGACTTAGTCACAGCATCCAGGAAGCTGGAAATTCATCCAAGAACTCCCCCTCAGCCCTGAATCTCCCCAGGACAGGGCACGGTAGTTATGAGCTTTCCTGGATTCCTATCAAATGCAGCTTGTTTTAATCATTTATTTTGTAGAGCCACTGAGGAAGACTCCGGCAGAGTCTGCAGGCATCCTAACTTCACAGAAAAGCCACCCCTGAGACCACTAATGAGGAAGGGACTGCAGGAAGATGTCAGACGGATGAGGAACTTGGAGATAAGAGAAAGGTATGTAAGGTGGTGGTGTGAACTCCTCAGGAAAGAGTCTTGGTGATGAATAACTGCATACCTGAGGCTGGCAGTCTGTCACGGCAGTTGGAAGTTTCTATGTCGTCCGTCTTTGGGAAACATCCAATTGGAAGGCAGATGTGGCGCCAGCATCTGTCCTTGCTGCCCCACCTTCCTCCAGAGCTCCACTTCCTCTGTCTCACCAGTTGTAAAATGTCAGAGACTATTTGTCACTGTTTACTACGCATGTCTGAAAAGAGCCTCTCTTCTTCTGGAGCACAAACCACGTCTGCTTGGGGACGCACCTTGGCTCCTCTTGTGTCCCACCTGTCAGCAATTTGGAAGACATTGACTCTGAACCGATATTTTATGGCAGATACAACGAATCTTACTCAGAGACACCCTGCGCGGATAGAGTCAACACAGTGCACTTGTCTGTAACGCCAGCACTGAGTTCAAGGTGAGCCTGGTTTGCATAGCTCCATTCTAGTCTCAACTACATGATGAGACTTTGTTTCCACAAAGAAGGCAGAAAGAACGGTCGAGAGGGGAGAACAATTTTCTGATGCTATAGTTTATAAGAAGGAACGGAAACTAAGAACATTGGCGAGTCTGTCAGAGCAGCTACAGAACCCCACGAATCCTCCATGTCAGATGACGCTGTGAAGGTGGGAGTCATTGAATCCTCTAATCGTTAGTAACGAGTCCTGGACAGTTTGGGGGACATGAGCACTTACCACGTGCTAATGCTTGGCACTCAACAATGTATTTCATCCCCAACAAAACCCTGCAAGCTACATACTGGTCCCTTTCTAGAATGTGAAAGTCTAGCTCTAAGACCACCCACAGGCACAGAGCTGGGATTCGAGCTCAGCTTTAAAAGAATCCAAGTATGTCCTCTTATGGTGGATAAAAGCACAAAAGCCCCAAGGCTTTCCACTTGGAAGGTAAAGCATGCAAACAGATGAGAACAGGAGCCCGAGCCTTACGGCACGGCACTGGAGTAAGCAGGCATGCTGGCCTGGAAGCTTCTTTGGCAAGCTGACTTTCGTGTTGTCACTGGCTCACACAAGGCTTAACACATAATAGAAACCTAATAAAAGTTTGCTAAATGAGGTTATGATGTATATTCTGCAAATCAAGTCCCGCGGTCTGCCTTTTCTATTTATCTAGAGGTCTCGTGTCTTGGAAGCGTGTACTGTGTTAGTTCTGGTTTTACAAGTGTCTGGGACACCTGACTGACAGTCTGGACATAGCCTCCCACACAGCCCCGTCCTTCTGCTGATTGTTATGGCTGCTGCCTGCAGACATGGAACTGCTGCTGACATCTGATTCACACGTCTGGCTTATTCTTGTCCCTGTGAGAATTATGGTTGGAGAATAACAAATAAATAAAAATAAGTGAGAAATAGAAATGAGGAAGGAGAGGACGGCGGGGGTGGGGTGGGTGGCTTTGCCGTCCTGTTTTCACGGGTTAAGTGCTGAAGGGGACATTCAATCCAAGACTAATGAGGAGGTAGGTTGACATCTGGTCCCACTTCTGCCTCCTGTGATTCAGAGCAGCTCTGAGACTGCCCAACCAGCCAGAGCCTGGGTGTTGCCAGATTTATGAAATCTGCCCGGGGTGCTGAGAAGGTGGGATTTTAACTCTCGATGAAACTACCACATCCTCTATAAATGCGGAGACTTGAAAAGTGGACTCGCTGCCCCTCGTGCTTCTTCACACACCTGCGGTTGCTTATGTGTGAAAAGGAGAATTGAACTTGAACTTGGACCTGGGGTGGACAACCTCATGCCCTCCGTGTCCTCTGCATGTCCTTTGAGATGTCGGCCGTGAGCCTCTTTCCCCACTCCAGAGCAGGCTCTGAGAAACGGAACTTTCACTGTTTCTAAGAACACCTGGTTTTATTCCTAAGACAGGGTCTCACTGTATAGACTGGCTCAGACTCACAATCCTCCTGGCCAGAATGCAGATCCTCAAGGCCAGAAGTGAGAGATTGAAGCCGTCTCCAGACCTCGCTGAGTGTGAGAACAGACCTGCGCGTGAACAGTAAGTAAGTGGCCTTCCAGCGCTTCAGATGAGGGTGGAACTGTCCATAGCCCTCAATGACATCCCACCACACTGATTCCCTGTTGTTCATGTATGAGGGTTTGTGCATGTATCATACACATGTGTATATGCCTGCTGGCATGTGTGGCCTTGTGTGTGTGTGTAGGGGGACAGCAGCTGATCTTGGGTGTCCTTCTCAATTGCTCTCTACTTCATTTGCTGAATCCAGAGTTCTCAGCGCTGGCCAGCCTGCCTCAGGGATCGCCTGTGTCTGCCTCCCATATTGTGTGCAGAGGACCCCACCCCCTCAGCTTTTATATGTGTGCCGGGGATCCAGATTCTGGTCGCACAGGCATGCGGCATGTTGTGTCCACGGAGACACCTCTCCAGTGACTCCCTTTAGTTCTGTTTGCTTGTGTGTTTTGTTTTGGCCTTGAACTTTCGGTGACCCTTTTGCCTCTGCCTCCCCAGTGCTGCAATTACAGGTGTGTGCCAGCTAAGCCCTGCCTCCTTTTATATATTTTAAATTCCTTTGTTTGACAAACTGAGCTCACCACTTTAGGCGCTCGGTAGTCACTGGTCATCACGGACGGTTTGCAGCCAAGGCTTCAGGAAGAGAACCTTTTCGGCTTTTTGAAGAACTCACAGAAAAACAGGTGACTTCTGCAGCTGCTGGGCAGGTCAAACAATGGACTTTCTCTGGGGCTGGCCTTAGGACAGCTGCAAATCTCTTTTGTCCTCTCCAGTGGGTACCAGTTTTCAGTTATAGGTGCTGCGAGAATGTTTTATTCAGCGGTCTTGTAGAGCAGCAGTCTTGTGGAGCAGCAGCGGTGTGTGGAGCAGCTGTAGTGTGGAGCAGCTGTAGTGTGGAGCAGCTGTCGTGTGGAGCAGCTGTCGTGTGGAGCAGCTGTCGTGTGGAGCAGCAGCGGTGTGTGGAGCAGCTGTAGTGTGGAGCAGCTGTAGTGTGGAGCAGCAGCAGTGTGTGGAGCAGCTGTCGTGTGGAGCAGCTGTAGTGTAGAGCAGCTGTAGTGTGGAGCAGCTGTAGTGTGGAGCAGCTGTAGTGTAGAGCAGCTGTAGTGTGGAGCATCTGTAGTGTGGAGCAGCAGCGATGTGTGGAGCAGCTGTAGTGTGGAGCAGCTGTAGTGTGGAGCAGCTGTAGTGTGGAGCAACTGTAGTGTGGAGCATCTGTAGTGTGGAGCATCTGTAGTGTGGAGCAACTGTAGTGTGGAGCAGCAGCAGTGTGTGGAGCAGCTGTAGTGTGGAGCAGCGGCGGTGTGTGGAGCAGCTGTTATGCGGAGCAGCTGTCGTGTGGAGTAGCTGTCGTGTGGAGCAGCTGTAGTGTGGAGCAGCTGTAGTGTGGAGCAGCTGTAGTGTAGAGCAGCTGTAGTGTGGAGCAGCTGTAGTGTAGAGCAGCTGTAGTGTGGAGCAGCGGCGGTGTGTGGAGCAGCGGCAATGTGTGGAGCATCTGTAGTGTGGAGCAACTGTAGTGTGGAGCAGCGGCGGTGTGTGGAGCAGCTGTAGTGTGGAGCAGCAGCGGTGTGTGGAGCAGCAGCAGTGTGTGGAGCAGCTGTCGTGTGGAGCAGCTGTAGTGTGGAGCAGCGGCGGTGTGTGGAGCAGCGGTCTTGTGAAGCTGTATGGAGGCGAATGAGACGGAAGTAAATTGAAACACAGAAAGTTCTGTGTGTTTTCTAGGTGTCAGTTGTCCTTGAACAGATCTTTTCGATTGCTGCAAGCTTCTGGTTGATGTCCAGAGCTCTGCCAATGTGCGTTATGACAAGTGTCCTTCGTGTTTTGATTCCTTCCATAGGAACGTGGGTTTGCAGAGAATCTGCTTGGTTTTGATGTATAAACTGTCTTGCATAGGCAAGCCCTGGGGACTTACTTCTTGAACCTACTACCCGCAATGCAGCCCTCGTGGCCCATTGGCAGGCCGGCCCTGGACATGGCCCGGAGTGAAACAGGCCCATGTGGGGGCCCACATTTTCAACTCTTCACAGAGCGAGTCTAGACTATTGGCTAAGATCTGGCTGTGTTCTTGTTTTATTTATTTTTAATTGACTAATTAATTGCGTGTGTCGAGTGTTGGGTGCATCCTGCCAAATGGGAGTTGGTTCCAAGTTTGTTTTGAGGCAGCGTCTCCCTTATTGTTTCTGCCTTTGAGCTGTGTGCTCTCGGTTAGCTGGCCTTTGAGTTTTCATGCAATTCTGTCTTTACTTCCCATCTCCCCATAAGAGTGCTAGGACTCAGACAAACACCACTGTAATTGTCTTTCTAAGTGGATTCCAGGAGTCCAACTCAGGCCATTAGGCATTCACAGCAAGGGCTTTACCCTAGCGAGCTGTACCCCTGGGCCCCAACTGTATTTTCAACCCTCCTGTCCTGAGAATCATATCTCTGTACCAGTGACTCCTCTCAGGGGCCTCTCCCGTCTCTCAGAGGTAGATGTCCACTTTCCTTAACAAAGCACAAGGGCATTGCGGCTCTGTGTTGCTAACAACAAAGGCCATTACAGAACCCAGTGGACTTTCCCAGGTCACTAGAGACAGGATGGTGGTAGCGGCACTGACGGTGGCACATGGGGATCCCGGGAGGAGCTCACGGGACTTTACTATACCATCTACCGGTACTTCATGCTCTTGCTATAGAAGGACCCACGCAGTATGTGGAGCCGTCCACAAGAAAGCAAACGGACTGAATCATTTATAGTTAAGATCCTTGCTAAGTAGGTTTTGGGATAGGAACCTCCATTACTAATTGTGGTGATTTCAGATGATGGTGGCACAGTCAAAGACCCCACACTTTCAGTGAAAAGCATGGAGGTGTATCAGCTTCAGCGCAAGCATGAGAAACCTCACCTCCAGACAGAAAGTCCACGTTCTCCGTGGACCATGCAGGTCTCCAGGGACGGCTGTGGCAATGCAGGGAAATGTGTAATTACATGACCAGGGAATCTTGGGATTTGACATACACACATGTGATAATGGTTTGGTGTGGAGTTTTATTATTATCTACTGTGAATGGGCTGAAGCGAATATCGAGTTAGTCAAGTCCGAGAGAAAGGGACTACAGGAAGCGATGGGACAAGGTGCGATCACCTGTAGACTTTCCAAACATTAGGAGTTCTTTTCATTTCCTTCGATGTCTTTAAAACAAAGAATAGTTCCCCTTTATCATCCCAGTGTGAAAACCAGTGGATCTCAGAACAGCCGTTCGCCAGAGATAACCACTATGGGAGTATTACCGACAGGGTAGTAACAAGCATCCTTTATTCAATCCGAAAACATAACAGATTTTAATATTGAATTTTGCTGGCAAGTTTTGGAGTTATTTTCAAACTTTGTTTATGTCTTATCTGGGTGAGAGGTCACTGAAGGAGAGCGAGTGGATGTCCCTTGTTCTGAAGGGGTTGACGCTGGAAGACTTGGAGCCAGTTCTGCTTTGGAGCTGCGCAGACTTCTGTAAAGGGTGGAAGGCTTTAGTTTAGGCTCTGCGGGCTGTGATGTCTCTGCTCCACAACGAACTTTGATGTTGCAGTCTGAGAGAGGCTATAGGAATCACTGCATGAATGGGCAGGACTGTGTTTTGATAAAACTTTATGACTTAAAAAGCAGCAGCAGCAGGTTGGTGTGGCTCTCTGCCAGGGTTTTGCTGGCTTCTGTTACAGTCAACAAAAAGCTGCCTTCTTTATAGGTTAGGAGAAAGTAGAGAAAAAAGGGAGGGAAAAGATGCAGGTTGGAAAGTCTTTAAATGAAGATGAGTGGCCTGGGAAGATGGCTCACTTGGTAAAGTTCTTGCCAGGAGAGGTAGGTAGGCTCGCAGTCAGTACTGGGGAGAAGGTTCTGGGGCTTTCTGACCTAGGCAGTGCAGCCTAAGCGGTGAGCCTGAGGTCCCATTAGCAGACCCTGCCTCAAAAATGAAGATTAACTCTGCTCCTGTGGAATGACAGCCAACGTTGACCTCTGCCCCCCATGCATGCATGTTAACCCCCCCCCCACACACACACAATCAGTGGGAATCAGGTAGCCATTTAAATCAATAGCTTCCAACGCCAATCACCTTTGATACACCTAAGTCCTGCTTCCAGAGATGGCCGCTCAGTAGGCTGAGGAACACTTTTATATCCTTCAGAGAGATGTTTAGTTAGTGATGTCAGCTTGACAGGGTACAGAGCCGTCTGGGAGATGAAGCAGGGGACAGTATCTTGGTTGAAGATCTGCCTACTGTGTGTGGCACTGTCCCCTGGCTGGGATCTTGGATTGTGGAAGTGGAGAAAGGGGGTTGCTAGCTGCCTGCATTCACCACTCTCTGCCTCCTGAGGGTGAGTGTGCTGGGACAGCTGCTTCAAGCTCCTGCCACCAAGACGGACTGTACCCTGAAGGACTGTACCCTTGAGCTGGAGCCAGAGTGGAGGGTCCCCTTTCCCCCTAAGCTGCTTTGTCAAAGTATTTCATCACAACAAAAGAAAAATATAGTGAGACTCCCTGATTAGAAAACAAAACTAAATTAATGTCAAGAAGAAGACAGTTGGACTGAAGGGAAATGCTAGAAAAATCTGAGGGGGAGAGCCCAGGCAGCCCAGACATGAAATGGGAATGGAGCTGAGTTCTCACCTTGGTTATGCCTCTGTTGTGACCTCAAACACCTCACTTAGATCCTTGCAAGGTTTGTGAAAGAAGAGAGTATGCAGATGGAGACACTTAGGTCAGACCTTAGCAAAGCGAGGCTGAGACCACCAAGGAGCTTCATGCACGATGCAGCTACGTTAAGTCACAGCCACCACCTATGTCCTTCATCTGTAGCGCCTCTTCCAGCAACAGGTGTGGGATTTATGACAGGTTTATTGCAGCCCACACTATGAAATTATAATCTTCTGTCCCCTTTCTCATGATATTAAACTGGATAGTGTTGAGGACAGAAAATTACAGAGGATGGGATTTAACTGCGCCTTAGCAGAATTTCTGTGTAATTACAAAACAAACAGAACAAGTTTTGGAGGACATTCAGGCTGATAGAAAGGTACCCATTGCGCCCATCGGGGCTTTCTTTTAGAAATTTACTTTGAACATCATTCTAGGTTAAGTAACGGATGTGTTTCTTCCTGGTACACTTCTGTGCTCACCTGATTTTGGATTCTAACTCAGAAAAGTACAAAGGGGTCCAGTCCAGTGGATGGTTGGGGAGAGGCTGAGCCAAGTGTGTTGGTGCGTTAGTCGCTTTCCCATTTCTGTGACGGAACACCACAGACCATCACTTTCAAATTAGAAAAGGTGGATTTTAGTTAACGGCTTCATGGCTACTGGGCCCTGACACTTCGGACCTCGTGTCACGGAAGCGCCATGGTACAAATGGAGCCTGCTCACCCCCTGATGGCTGGGAAGCAGACGGGGACCAGAAGAGGTTGAGTTCACACCTATTTTAAGGGCACCCCTTCACAACCTAACTTCTGTCTCCTAGGCCTCACCTGTAACACAATCAGAGAAATGACATTTGGGGCGTATTATGTGTGTAGGTGTACACGCCCAGCATCCAGGAGGCAGAGTTCAGGGATCCCGGAGCAAGCTGGCTGGAGGGACTAGCCAGAATCTGTGAGCTCCAGGTTCAGTAAGAAACCCTGAACCAATAAATAAAATGAAGATTGATGGAGAAAGCCAACTCTGAGTCTCCACACACAGACAAACATGCAAGTGTGCTTACACACATGTAAACACACATGTATGTGCACACACATACAAAGAGGAAGTTCAGGTACTGGGATCTAGCATTCTTTGAGTCCACACCTTGAGGGATAACCTGGGCCATGGGTGGTTCTGTGTTTAGTTTTTTGGGAACCTTCGCACTGATTTCCATGGCTGCCGCACTAGCAACAGACAAGGGCTCATTCCATCTTCCCCAGGATCTGCTGTCACTTGTGTTTGTTCGTGATGAGAGCCGTTCTGACTGGGCTGAGATGCAATTTCAATATAGCTTTCATTTGCATTTCTCAGAAAATTCCCACCTTCTAGTTTCTACCAATTCCAATAGTGTCACAGGCCAGGGACCAAGTGTTCCACACAGGCCTTTGTGGGAGAGTCAAGATCCAAGTAAGAGCAGCACGCGACCCAGGCACAGGAATTCAACACGTTCAGCAGAGCTTCTTCCCCATCGAAAAATATACTTCATGATTGAAATAAAACAATCTCCACATTATGTGACTAAGGCTGAATACATTGTTACTTAAGAAAATGAGATGTACGTTGGGAAGATGGCTCACTGGATAAGAATGCTTGCTGTCCAAGTATGAGGACCTGAATTCAAATCCCCAGTGCGTTCTCTCTCTCTCTCGCTCTCTCTCTCTCTCTCTCTCTCTCTCTCTCTCTCTCTCACACACACACACACACACACACACACACACACACAAAACAAACACACAAACAAAGGAACCTGAACTAAACTGCTCCAATGACCAGCAGGCACTCAGTACTTACATACTCAGACAAACGCAGATCCAAGTTACCACTGGCTAAAACAGAAGACCATAGCAATCATTGAATTTCTGGGAAAATTAGAAGTAGGGGTACAAAGCCCCAAACCTTACCAGTTATACACACTCAGGGAAAAAAAAGGGTACTCTATAAAAATGGCGGTCCAGTTTCAAACATGCTAAAGGATTAAAAACATGCACATCAAAGATGTTACCCGTGGCAAGGCTATGGAAAACCTTGTAGCCCTTGGACACTACAAAGTGGAAGAGGGCAAGGATGACTGATGTGTGATGTCAGATGTACGGTAAAGGTAGCGACGGAAAGCTGTGTGTCTTCCATGGCTTGGGTCAGCAGGATGCGGTTTTCTGTGTTGGCCTAATCTTCCATGTGGACCAATACTCACACTAACAACATAAAGTGTGCATTATGTTTAAATTACACCCTGCTGCATCAATCACATGAAAATTATAGTTTCAGAACACCTGTTACCACAGCAAACATCATGTTTGCCAGCTGGACACTCATGACAGCAGAACATGCAAACAGCCCTCTCTCCTCATGGTACAACCAAGGTTCAAAACATGCTATGACCAAACTAGCATTGGTTATTTGTAAATAATCACACACCTTTACACAGTATTCACTGAGGTGTGTGTATACGTCTGTGTGGTGTACATGCCTCTCTCTCTCTCTCTCTCTCTCTCTCTCTGTGTGTGTGTGTGTGTGTGTGTGTGTGTGTGTGTGTAGACCTGAGATTTGACGTCAGGAGTCTTCCTCAAGTCAGGTCTCCATTGAGTCAGGTCTCTCACTTGAACTCAAAGCTTGCCCATATGGCTGGTCTAGTTGTCTCTCTCCTGCTTTCGGAGTGCTGGGCTGCTATGCCTACCTAGCACTTACATGGGTACTTGTGTGGCGAGTGCTGTGTGTGGTGAGCCATCCTTCAGCCCTGTGGTTTTGTTTTTGTTTTGTTTTACTTATCTATTGTGTAAGGAGTTCTTCTGTCATTTCCGTGTCTTATTAGTCACTGCAGATTGAAGGGCAGGCCCTGGAGTGTTAAAAGCTGTCACGTTCTTTGGCTGAGGAACCCCCAGTCCTACTCACGAGTAGTCGCCCGCACAGAGAAGCACAACTGTGTGAGGCGTCAAAGTGCTTTATTCATAAAGCCTGGCTCTTGCCTTGAGTGCAGTGTTAGCACTGGGACACCACACTCGTCCTCGCTTTTGTCCAAACACTTTATCTGCATGACAGAGATGATTACAGACAAAAACCAAAGCGTTTTTTTTTTTTTGTAAACGTCTAAGAGCGTACAGATTGGCCGCCGAGGAAATGGCTACTCAGATCATGTATGAGTACTTTCGGTTTTACTTTCGGTTTGTAAAGTTTTGGGCTCTTGAGTTTGTAAGTTTTGAGATCAAAAGCTACAGTAGAGCTTCAAACGCTGCAATTAATAGTGCCCGGAAACCGAATCACACAGCACTGATTATTTTAAATGCATCAAAATACAGATTTGCACACCTATGTTACAGTGGAGTTAACACCATCAGCTAAGGTCAGTCCGTTGGAGTCTGATGGTGCTGATGCAGGCTTCCAGACGCTGTGAAGGCGGCCCACGCATGTCGGGCACAGCTGTACCTGGAGAGGCCTGAACTGACGTGACTGGGAAGGCAGCCTGCAGGGGGCTTGTTGACTTCTAAGTAGTTATTGAAAGGTGGACTTTTATTTTTTTTCCTTTCCAAACTGCCCACAAAGACCATCTCACATATTAAACAGCGGTTTTAAAGGCACAGCTTCAGCACAGCATGTAAGCTGATAATGCTCCAAGCAAGTGAAGTGTTCTGTAACTTGAGTCCTCTTAGGAACACAGGGGAGGCGGTGGGAACATGATTGGTGCTGGAAGGTTTTTAACCTGGTTAAACACAACCAGCACAGTTTAGGGCAAGGAACTTACAGAACCAGATTTGGGGTTTAATAAACATTAGGTTGATAAATACACATCTCGAGGAACAAAATCCTTTTGCTTTTATGTGAAAGCCTGTCTACTAGGTACTCCGAACAAAACACTCACTCAAAAATACAACTGCAAGACGTATCTCCAAACACGACATGTTCCTTACATTGCAAAACGGCTTTACATGTAAACTTCAAAAATCACATGCTGTATATTAAATTTTTAGATTCAAAAATATCCCTGTTTTTCTAACCATGTAAACAGTAAAACTGAGGGTTTCAGTTAAAGGGGATAATACATAACAAAATTCCACTCTTTAAACAATGGTTGAACATAAACCTCATTAATTCGGATTTGCCTAGGGTTACAGGAGGATTTTAACCCCTTGCTCATCTTTCTGCAGTGGGAGGTGTAGCTCCTATTGCCCCAAACTCTGCACCTTTCAGGGCAGTTCTGCATCTGTTTTGCAGAATGCTTTTCTGCGGCTCAACACCAGGGTCTAACGATGAGAGTCTCCAGGTGAGAAAAGAGAAGCAAGCGGTTTTCCTGGAAGCATTTAGGTAGGTGAAATTGTAGATAGTCTTGGCATTGGACTCTTGGAAGATGAAGAGCTCAGCCTGGGACACTGGGGAGGGGTGACACGGTCAGGACAGAGCCCTGAGCCAGTACACAGGGAAATGCTAGCATCCTTCTGCCTGGGGCTGTGCACTTAGGCAACCATCATCAGGAGTAGTCTCTGTGCGGGCCAGGAGTGTAACATTTGAAGTAAATCGATCCTTCTTTTAATCATCATCATTGCTATCATCACCATCATCATCATGAACACTCTCACATCTTACCTCAGCAAACGGAGCTGCAGTGTATCTTGCGGTACTGCCACGGCTGCGCTGACATGCATTTCCTCTTTCCCTCCCCATATGCTGTCCCTTCATCTACCCATTCAGCCACAGCTGGAATCAGACGGGCTGGTTGTTACAAGCTCTGATTCAAGCTGACTGTTTTTAATTAATTAATATTAATTAATTATTTTAAAATGTGTGCGAGAGCGTGTGTACACACACCTGTGCGCACACACAGAGTCAGAAATAGCTAGAACGGTGCTGGGGAATATCAGGTAGCTGTTAAAGCGAGTAGCCCCCCCACTTCAGTCATCTCGGCTTGAAGATGTAAACAAGGAGGTTTGCTTCCTGCAAGGTGGGTGCTTCATCGGGCTTGGTTGTAACTTTCCCACGCCGAAGCCACCACCAGCCTTCCCGTGCTCATGTCCATGGGGGCCACGCAGGAGGTTACGTCAAGATGTGCCCAATAAAGTCCAAAAAGCGCTTTGAATACTGTTCTGGATTCACGGTTGAGATCTCAGCTCCAGCCTAGGGGGTCGTGAAGAAAACGGACATTGATGAGACACTCATTAATCTCCTTCTTCAAATTACCACTCAGCATCTACAGTGATTTCCAAATGCAGGCGAACACGCTTGACAATCACCTCACCACGAGCCACACCCCAACCCAACAGTTAAGGACACAGCTGAGCAGCCTGTGTCCTTAGACGGCTACTCACTTGTATTGCTGCCATTTGGACAAGCAAACCAGAGTTCTCAGGGATCTGTGTGAAAATGAAGCCCCACAGACGACTAACACAGATCTGTGAAGGCTGTGACGTTAAAATGGAAGGACAACAGCACCAGAAATGGGCGGGAGAGATGGCTCGGCAGTTAGAGCACTGGCTGCTCTCCCAGGGGACCCAGGTTTTACTCCCAGTACCCAAATGGCAGCTCACAACTGTCTATAGCTCCAGTTCCATGGGATCCAGCACTCTTCTGGTGCCTGCCGGGACCATGCATGCATATGCTATACATGGATATACACCAAATAAGAAGAAATAAACCCTAAAACACTCTTCCCCCCAAAGCAGTCACATCGGAGACATTACCTTTCTCCTCGAAACCTTCCAATGTACTGCACTTATTTTAGATTGAAATAGCGTCTCCCTATGTAGCCTTGGGTACCCTTAAACCCTCAACTTCCTGCCTCAGTCATCCAAGTGCTGGGGTTACAGGCACGAACTACTATATCAAACTTCTGGGAGTTATTCCTGGGGCTGTCATCCTCAGTGACTCCATTATTTAAAAAAATCCACTGAGGAAGGGGTAGGGGAGTGAGCGGGAATATACTAAAATTACATTAAATGCTCTCACACTAACGGCCTTATACAGCCCTATGTAGGAAAAAAAGGTTTGGTGTAAAAGTACACCGAAGCCCCTTTTTTCCTCAAAAAAGGAGGAAGGGGAGAAACACAAGGGAATCTCCCCCAAAGGCTTTTAATGGAGATTCAGCAATAGTCTTGCATGGCCCATGCATGGTAAGTGATGAGGGCGGATATAAGACGCTGATCTTATACGCAAAGATCTCTGTGGCAGAAAAATAGATTATTGTGAGAAAAGAAAGTCAATCTTGTACATTTTGGAGCACCTGCTTCAGGCCGGAACATTTCCTAGGAAAACACTGAACTATCTTAAGTATGCTCATCTTTGGGGTGTTGTTCAAACATGGAAGGACCTACAGATGCACAGGGCTATGAACTTCTGTGTGGAAAGCTGAGTCTAAGCCAGGGTGAGCGCTCGTACTGAGGCTGGCCTTACCCTAGACAATCATCATTCCAGAACCGACTACAGCTAGGCAGAATGACAGAGACGTGTTTACAGGCTACAGACAGTACCAGGGACAGTACCAGGGACTTGTGGGGCGCAGGGTGGGGGAGGGAGCCAGTACTTACGCCATGTTTAACAGTTTTTGCAGCGTGGGCAGCTTTCTTTTTCGCATCGTAATGAGTAAGAATGTCAATAATGGCCATGAAGTAGACTTCTTTCCTGGGCGAGTCTGGAAAGGGAGGGGAGCAGAGGCTGTGGGACATGTGAGGACAGGTGAACAAGCACAAGCTGCTCAGGGAGGGGAAACCACATCCCGCTTGGCTCCCCGCACCAAAACAAGAGCACCTGGAAGTCAGAACAGCGCACGAAGGCTGCTATCTGGGCTGTGATTTTGTTTCCTAATCTGCATTTCTTTAATAACAGTGTAGTTTGTGTACAGAAAAATGCATTGTTAGAGCTTTCTGCAAAACAAGTAGGATTAATTATGCTTATTAATCCCTGTCTACCACCAACACTGTACATACTTCCCCTTGGATAGACTATCAGAACGGAATAAAGGATTTTATGCTTCTATTATCTACTTTCTACATAGTTTCAAAAATATATTGTTTCAATTATAAAGAGTAAGAAATGTATCAATTATATCTAATTTTCTTATGTTTAAGGAATGATTTTGGTGGGTAAAATTAAAAACATAGCAAAATACAACCTAAACTTGCTTGGCTGATATGCCAAGTTAAAAAAAAAAAAAGGGATGTGTGGCGGAACAAATTGACTATTTTATTATTTAAATAAGCAGTTTTTTTAAAACTATATCAGTAAAATAGTTTTTGCGATGCCCATGCAGCTAAGGCAGGAAGCAAACACCTAGAGAGACCCTGAGGACTGAGACAAGCGTGGCTGTGCGGAGGGACGGCAGAAGGGGCAGTGACTCTCCTTGGGTTGTATTGTCAGGGCCCGCCTCTACCTCCCTGAAAATGCAGGCTATGCAATGCTAATTCAGCTCTCCCAGGAGGTCACCTGAGGGGCACAGTGGGCTGCACACACTTGCCTCACTCAGGACATATGTGTGACATACTGGATCTATTTGAAAGAACGCCAAGTTGGATTTTTCCAGCCTCTGTCCTGGGCTTGAACCCAGGACCTCACACATGCCAGACAAGGGCTTTACCGGTGAGCTACAGCCACAGACCAGCTTTCATTTTGATTTTTTTTTTTGTTTTTTTTTGTTTTTCGAGACAGGGTTTCTCTGTGGCTTTGGAGCCTGTCCTGGAACTAGCTCTGTAGGCCAGGCTGGTCTCGAACTCACAGAGATCCGCCTGCCTCTGCCTCCCGAGTGCTGGGATTAAAGGCGTGCGCCACCACCGCCCTGCTCCAGCTTTCATTTTGAGACAGGCTCTTGTTAAATTGCTCAGGCAGGTTTTAAACTTGTGATCCTCCTGTCTCAGCCTCCAGGACAGATGAGGTTATGGGCCTTTGCCACTGAGCCTGGCAAGGAAAAAAAATTTAAAAAATTGCTTATGTAATCTGGGGTATCTAGCCTTTTGACGCTGAGATACAACATTGAGGTTGTGATCTGCAAACACACTGGACTGCATTGCTGTATACACCTGTCAGAATACATTAGACGGATCTGTCATATCCATTATTTACACACGTGTATGTGTGTGTATAAAAAATGGTAGGTCAGATGGTGGTGGTGATGACACATGATCTCAACACTCAGGAGGCAGAGGCAGGAGGATCTCTGCAAGTTTGAGCCAGATTGGTTTACAGAATGAGATCCAGGACAGCCAGGGCTACACAGAGAAACCCTGTCTGAAGAACAAAACAAAACAAAACAACAACAAAAATGGTTTGTAGTTTTCTTTCATCCTTTAACATGAGGAACCAATCTCCCTTTAAACACTTAGGACTGTCTGCTATCAACACATTTGACCCAGTAGACAGAGCCCTGCACCAGCACCCTTGTAACTAGGGTCAGAATTACTGACAGAGCACTTTCTAGGCAGAAGAGCCAACAGCACCGAGCTTACTTTCATGGCATTTAATCGCATAAACATCAATGTTCGGATCAAACTCGCCAGGAGCCAAAGGTGGTGAGCTGTTGAGTGTATTTCCAGGGCTGTCGGGCGGAGTGCCGATTGGGTGGGTGCCATCACTCTCTCCCTCCTCTTCACCTTCGTTCTCCTCATCCTCCACTTCTTCTTGCTCTGCTCGCTCCACGTCGTGGATTCCCACCAGGAGGCTGTAGTCCATGAGTTTTAACTGTGCAAGGAACTGGAGGGGAAGGGGAGAGGTCAGTTCCAACTTAACAACTGCTAAAATTCAAAGAATTTAGGAGAATTTAGGATCAGAAGAACACACATTGGAGGAGGCTGAAAGGGAGCGTGCAGAAAGAATGCTAATGGGGACCCGGGAGCCTCCTTCATGTGGTTTCAACACCTTGGGCACCTCACCCCCAAATGCCAAGCTGCAGAAGTGGAGGTGCTCCTAAGAGCATAAGCAGACGTCAGGGAAGAGCCCTGGGAGTGGGGGTAGGGAGGCTCATCTCAACAATGAAGACTGGCTAATGGGGAGAACCAGGCAGTCCCCAGGTAGCTTCCAGCAGAGCTCCCAGGAGCCTTCTGGAAAGCACTTGAAATTGAGCATACTCCTAGCGGGTAATTATCATGCTGTCTGTCACCAGTAAGGAAAAGCCCGTATGTCCCTATCAACCAGTGAGTGCTCAGGTAAGCACCGTGCTCCCTCTGTGCCCTCTCCAGGTCTGGCTGATGACAATGCTAAGGTGCTCTGCTTCCCATGCGATCCCAGGGGAACTGCCCCCCTTTTCAAGACAAGGCTATGGTGTCAGGTGAGGCAAGGCCCAGCTGTAGGTCTGGCCCCTTCTGCCTGTCAAACTTCCCGACTTTCCATGTTCTTTCTTCTCCCTTTCATTTTCCTAATTAATTGGATGCACACAGATACATGATGTGCAACGTTCCAATTGATCCACTGAAGTGTGGACGGCTGCCCTGAGAGCAGCCCGAGCAGCCCATCTGCTGGCTGGCTCTGCAGAGTGCAGCGGCAAGAGGCGGAGGGCCACAGCTCCTTGAGAACATGCCATCATCACTCCTGCGTGATGGAGGCCACTGGCTGGGGTGGAGGAAGTGTGCTTCCATACACAAAGGGCACGCCTGTGACATGGCAGGTCAGGAGGTTCCGGATCAAAATGAAATGAACTTGTCTATATAGTTTAAGTGGGAAGACAGGTATGAGTCAAGAGGAGACACATGTGGGAAAGGCTCCTGACTCGCTGGCTCTCGTCTCTCACTAACTATTGCAAATCACTTTGGTGGTTCAGTAGAATGAGGGGGGCAGCAAAACCAAAACTTGTGGGTAGAGGAGAGTCCCAACAAGAAAACCACAGTACGAGCCCACAGGCAGAAGGAGAAGGCAGGCTAGGGACCAGGGCTCCGTTGTGGGACTGGTGCCTGCAAAGGTAGGAAACACAAGACATATCTACTTCTCCCCCTTACTTGCCCCTTTAAGCTTCATATGTATGGACGTACGTACGTACGTACGTACGTATGTATGTATGTACATATGTTTGTATGTATGTATGTATGTATGTATGTATGTATGTATTTGAGGTGGGTGTCTCATTATGTAGTCTTGGCTGGCCTGGAGCTCAGAATGTAGACCAGGCTGGCCTCAAACTCATAGCCGTCTACCTGTCTTTGTCTCTTGAGTGTGGGGATTAAGACATGCCTGTCTTAACTCATGTATTTATCTTAAAAATGTATAATATTTCAAAGTGCAGACTCAAAACTGCTTAGGCCCCGCCTGCCTTTTAAAATAAGCCTTGTGCTGCTAGGCCTCTGGTTGTCTCTTCTTTCCTCTCATAACATCCAATCTAATCTGATCTCTTTAGAATAAATTCCTCATTATGCCAAATACATGTCTTCTAAATTTTCTTTTTAGTGTTGGATTTTTGAACTCAGGGCCTTGTACATGCCAAGCACATAGTCCATTACGGACCCACCCCCCACCTCCTGGTCTGTATTAATTCCTGGAGCTGGTACCTTCTCCTCATGATTTTTATAAGGACTGAAGCCAACTCTTCTACCAGGTCATGTGGTCAAGAAGCAGGTCAAACTATTCTCAGCAGCCTTAAATGAACTTCCTTACTTCCCCAAACCCACCTCCCAACTATATGAGATGCGAATTAAAACTCTAACCAGATTGTTCAGCATTTGACCACATTGTTAAAAACTGCACTCCCCATAAAATTCTCAAAAAATGAATAAAAAATTATATTAAAATAAAAACCGTAGTCATCCTCCTTTAAAGCCGTATCAGAACACCAGGTCTTGTCTGTGCTCCCATAGTTCCCGGTCTACATTTCTTGTCAGTGTAGTTAGGAGTATAGACTCTGATTCGGTAGCTGTCTGTCTGCCAGCATCCCTGGATCAACTTCCCACTGGATAAAGGAGAGTAAAGCACCCAAACAGAAGTAGGCATTTTGAGGCTGAAAAAAAGTAACTTTAATGGGAAGGACGCCACGCTCCATAGATGCTGTCCACTCTGCCTCCCAAGTCTTTATGCATTGCCACAGTTGTGGTCTGTAATACGAGAGGCTGAGAGTGTACTCTGGACACTCGGGAGAGCACAGATTTAAACTGTGATGTAGGGGGCCTTGGTGTCATTGACTTTCCTTTCTGTCAGAATCAGAGTTGACAAGAAACAGGAGAGACATGAGTATTTTGCAGGAAAGGGATTTGCATATATATACATACACACACACACACACACACACACACACACACACACACACACACAGAATGTAAGTATGACTAGACTACTGGATCCTGCCTGGCATATAGGAACAAAAGAGGATTTTTGTTGCAAGGAATAAATTAAAAATAATTAGAATAAATTTTCAAATGACTATTATATCTTTCTTTTTTCCAAAGAAAAACACAAGCCATCTACTGAGTTATAATAAACTCTGACCTTCTTTACTTCTTCTTTACTTTTTTCCTCTTTTGAGGCAAGGTCTTGCTGTGTGGACTTAGCTGACCTAGAACTCCCTCTGTAGATCAGGCTGGCCTTGAACTCACAGCGATCCACCTGTCTCTGCACTCTGAGGAGCATCTCATGTCTGGCTTAAACTCATAAATAGTTTATGGAAGGAAAATTAAAAATGAAAATAATATACACACAGATGCACATAGTGGCACCTGTGCACACATGACATGCAAACACACAAACACACATGCAGGCATGACCACTGTTGTCAAAATTAGAAAGCATGGAACTCATGGAAAAAGAAAACTGGATTAAATGCTAGTCTCATTATCACAACCAGATGTCAGGTTGCTTCAGCCTAATTGCCTGCTGAAAAATTTAATGATGCTTCTGCATGGTTTCCAAAGTAAAGACACTGTTACCAGCCACTGAGGAACGTTTGAAATGAATGAACACTTTATGCTCTGCCTCCACTGCCTCTAACACTATTTGTGTGTGAGAGCCAGACACAGGATTAACCTATCTAACCCTTCAGTCACCAGTTACTAGAGACAACAGAAGCATGGAGCATTGTCACAGAATTTGACTGTGGGTCTGAACTGCCCAGGTTACCTTTCCTGGAGGCTTACTACCTCAGTGGTGTGCGGCCAGGCGAAAGAAAAACCCCCCAACATTTTTTGGTAGGTCACAGAGCACCCTAATAGCTACTTACAACAACTGTTAAAATGATATTATTTTCAGGATCAGAGATTTCTTAATTAGGAAGTGAAAATCTAAAAGAAATGTCTCCTCTATGCTGCAGTTCTTAATTATCAGATAGATCAAGTTGATTGCCAAGTAAAGAGGAAATACTTAACTAACAGATGTTTTTAAAGGAAGCTTTGACAACCAAGCAAACTGTTTATTATAAAAGGTGAGAGAAAGAATGGTACATGAGAAAAGCAAACACCTTACAAAAACAAAACAAAACAACCCCCCCCCAAAAACACACAAAAAAACCATAAAACCAAACGACTCATTGTGCAAGTAAGTCATCTCCGTACATATACCATGGAGTCATCTCCGTACATATACCATGGAGGTTAGACAACAGAAAAAGATGTAGTTAATGGCCTACAGGTAACCGAGAACAGCCCTGCTCAGCCTTCATGGGGAATCTTGTGAAAACAGAAGGTTAAGAGGCAAACTCAGCCACTGCTCAGCCTTCATAGGGAATCAAGTTCATTCTTTGGCTTTAGTCATTCAGATTATTTTTGCTTAAAGACATGAGAAAGAAAATCTTTCCACAAAGCCTTTCTCCAAGTATTGTCTAAGTAGCAGATCTCAGTATGTAGGGAACAGTATTTCAAAATAAAAAGAAAAAAGGGGCACATGCATGAACAGAAGTAACAGGCAAGAGAAACCTAGTGAGTAACTGCTTTAAAATTATCATTGTACTGTCTCGACAAATTACAAGACAATAACTTCCCCTCCCTGAATTTACTTCTAGAAGAATGAAATAAGGAAGCCAAACAGGAAAGATAAACAAAATGATAAAAAGAGGTTTTAATTCTTTAAAAAAAACAGTATTAAGAACAAATCTCTTTTATAATAGGCTAAAACCTCACTGGAACAATGAGTCCTATTTCTTACCACCCTCACTGAGGACCATGGATTTAAATAGCTGGGCCCTTGGCATGGCAAGGCTGGTTCTTTGGCCTCATGGTGTCCACACAGCTGGTGGAAACAGTGAAGAGAGGTGAGGTTGTATATACCAACATGGAGATATGATTCAGAGGGAAGTGTGACCGACTCTGAGTCACCAGTGTTCTGTCTGACATGCTCTGGTTTTGGAGTGAAGCCAGCATTCCTGCCCTTCCCATACTGGCTGCTGTGGGTAGGACATCTTCACTACCAAAGGCCGGGGACAGCAGGGCTCTCTGGTTTTTGTCATCCTGACTTGACACACTTCATCATAAAACCAGATCCTGTAACATGGGGTCTATCTATTTATATGTGAGTCACAGCTAATGTAGAATATATACATTTCTGCCTTCACTGTAGATTTGAAAAGATGAACTAAAAAGCCAGGAGAGTCGAGCGTGACCCAGTGGCATATCCTTCTTACCAGTTTTCCTTACCTCGACATCCTTTTTCAGTTTTTCCAGGAATATCTTTTTGCTGTTGTCATCAATATAAATCTTTTGGCCCTCATTGATGAAGTCATTATCCTTTAAAGTTGGAAGCTCTTTGGCCTAGAACAAATGAGAAGAAGAGGGAAGAGCTTGACTAAAGCCTAGAAGCCATGTGTTGTCTCCGACCTGGACACTGAAGTTTGTTTCACCCACCGAGGCAGAGGCAATGAAGTGTAAGGTTGCTTGACAGCATCAGGGGAGCCAGTGTGCTGTGAACCACTGGAAAATTCCTACTGGGGGTCAGGGGCTGGCACGCTCCCCATCAGTGATACTTCATGATCCATAGGAATGAACCTGATGGCTTCCTTTGGCTCACTTTCTTACAAGAAACTCCCCAAGTAGTTAACATATCTATTGTACAACCCAACACTACCTGCCGACACTCTTGGGCAGTCTAAACGGAATGCTGACTACAGAGTGCCCTCTTGTCTCACAGAGTCCCAACCATGAGCTGTGTGCATGCAACCTGAGGCTCGGCAGTTGCTCTCCACCACAGTCAGGAGGGAAATTTCCACTGGGCAACTCCAAAGAAATAATCTTGTACCAGACAGTGGATTAAGCTGGGAAATTTTACCCTTTACAAGTAACCAAGAGAACGAGCAGGCGGGTAATTGTACTTCTGTTCCCCAATGCAAGAGGGCTGGAGAAACTCAAAGTGTAGGTTACAGCGGAGAAAAAGCATTAGCCTGTGTCCAGGCACACAGAACGCAGGCATCTAGTTTTAAGATTATGTGGATTGTACTTGGTGCAATCTGCACTCTGGGAAAGTTCAAAGGCCAAACCACCTCCTCCACCCTGATTCCTTTCTGTTAACCATAGCTTATTTCTTTCAGCTGCAAGGAATCCAATATAATACACTGCTCCCTTTGGTCTAATACTGATCCCCAAATGGTCCTTTTTCAGACATTTCTTGCCCTTCAAATGTCTGAATGGTACACATCTCCCTCTCATTTTATAAAGAGCACAAAGGTATGCAGACATACATCGTCCAGTATGGATGCATATGTATACTGTACCACACATTTCTAAATTACTGGCTTTGCTTATTTTGCTTCATTTTGAGTATATTGTGACTGAAATTATCATCATCATTCTCATCAAAGAAGGTTTGGCAAGTTTTAGAAATTCAAGGGTTCTATTCCATAGGCAGTTCCCGAGTTACTGTCACAGTCAGGGATGTTACTTGTACTGGATTTAGAACTGTAAACATAAGGGGGGGGGGGAGAGCGAGAGAGAGAGAGAGAGAGAGAGAGAGAGAGAGAGAGAGAGAGAGAGAGAGAGAGAGAGAAGAGAGAGGGAAGAGAGAGAGAAGAGAGAGAGAAGAGAGAGAGGGAAGAGAGAGAGAAGAGGAGAGAGAGAAAGAGAGAGAAGAGAGAGGAGAGAAGAGAAGAGAGAGGGAGAGAGAGGGAGAGAGAGGAGAGAGAGAGAGAGAGAGAGGAGAGAGAGAGAGAGAGAGAGAGAGAGAGAGAGAGAGAGAGAGTGCATGTATTGTATACATATGCATGACTGTACAGGCTCTCCTGTCTCCACGTCCCCCCCCCATCTCCCCCACAATGCGGAGGCTACAGAAGCACACCCCTGTGCCCGGCTTCTACATGGGCATGAGGGATTTGAACTCAGGTTCCCATGCTTGCATGGCACTTTACCCACTGCGATATCATCCCAGCTCCCCAGTGTTTTGAGGTGAATGAAACATAAACCCTAATGTTTTAGCAAACTTCACTCTAAAAGCAGTAAGAGGAAACACCCAATTCTGATGTTTAAAAAAAAAAATCAGGGCCCCCGAGAAGCAGTCAGACCTCCCCATAAAGCCCAGGAGTCCGGGACTGAGAATCTCCAGGTAGACATTTTGAATGTCTTTGTGCAGTTATGCTTTGGGGTTATAGGGTGTTAGGGATTTAGGCATCCACTTTGATTCTATAACCCATTTATATATGTAAGAAATTACTGGAGATTTTTTGTTGTTGTTGTTGTTGTTGTTTTTTGGGAATTCAAGACGTTTGAGGACTGAGATGATATGCCACAGATGACGGAGTAGATTACACACTGGAGGTGTGTTAGGAAGACAAGTCACATTTATGAAGATGAATGCCACTTCAGGCTCACCCCAGTAGAATTCCCCTATGTGATAGGGGAAAGTCTAATCCTACCTCATAAAACTCTGGGTACCCTGTACTATATTACTAAGCTTGCTTGTGAATTTCACAGGCACTAAGGATGTGAATTATTTAGACCGGATCAAGTTCAGCAAAGGGCGACCAGATTGGTTAAACAACTTAAGGGCTTACTGAAAGGATCAAGAGTCAAAGGCAGGGCCTCAGCAGGGCAGCCGGGGGAGAGGAGTCCAATACTGGTGAGCAAATGCCCCTCTCCTAGATGCTCTCCCTAGAATAGTGCTTAGTAACACACCCAAATCCAGACCCATTCAGCGCAGGCAAGATAAGGGCTGGATTCAAGATGTGGGATCATCACCGGTGTGATGGACAAACACATCAGCACAGCTAATGACATACCCAGAGGGACCCTTCTCCCCACCATCGACCACTCCAGTGTCTGTATCTGGCATCCGGATAAAATAAGTGAGCACGTGACCAGTCCTTCACTTGCGTGCTGGAATTGGAAAATGCCCAGCTATGGGCTTACTCTGCACCCCCACTTCTGTCCAGGGGATACAGACCAAAGCCTGTGGTTCTAGATACAGCTGGACCCAGGCTGGCTGTTAGGTTGATCTCAGCTGTCTAAATATTAGCTGTGTGTCTTTCAGCAGGTCACTCCTTCTGTGACTTGGTTCTCATCTTTAAGTAGCAGCAAGTAGAGGGTTGTCATGAGGATTTCATGCATCACACACTTTGAAGGGGCGGAGCAGTGTGTGCCACACATGGCTCCTGTGACTGGCTTGTTACGTCTGCGGGCATGGCTTCTTTAGACAAAGCTGTGACTGAGAAGTCCCGAGCAAAGCTATCCTTTCTTTTCTACACGATGTCACATCGAGCATTGCCTCACTAGCCATGACCCGGACCAGCTGCTTGGTCAGCCCCAAACTGCTTCCTCGGCTGAGTAAGGAAGTCAATCATAGCTATGTGATAGGGTTGGTGTGTGAACTGGATGGCAACATACGGTGCTTGCCCACAGGAACTCAGAGTGTGTTTTCTCTCGGCCCCTTTCTTTCCTTCCAGGATCGTAAAAGATAAGGTAAAACTTAGGCTGTCAATAATATAGACCGTGTTTAAGATTTCCTTTGATTTCAGTTTTTACTCGCTAGTCACATATCGCACATGGGTTTGCAATGCAGCCCTTAATGCTGAAGAATTGTCAGCAGGGCTGGCAAACTCAGTGTATGTCAGGGCTGTTGTCCAGGGCACACGGTGACACCAGCAGTGGCTCTTACCGCCCTGCCTCAGTGGCTCCAGTCACACACATGCATGTCTCCCGGCTAGAAAACTGGAGCTCTGCAGCAGGTTACCCAGCAGAAAACCCTGACTAGTAATCTTAAAGAAGCAAAAAAACAAAAATCAAAAACTAGAAACTCAAGAACAGAATGTGGCCGTATAATAAAAATTAGCTAAGTCACTTCTTGGAATACTTATTTAAATTTATGTAATATTTATTAAACCTATGGACTAAAATGTAATGCTTTTATACATACGGCCAAAGACAGGAAGTTTTTCCCCTTCATGTTACTCTTCTATGGTTTGGATTTTCTTGGTGAATGTCTCATCATAGTGTGTGATTTAGTGATTGCTATTTTGCTGACCTAAAGCAAAAGTCCATGTGTAGTGGCCAGAAAATACGACCGAAGTAGAAGGGAGTTATAAATTGATTCGTAGGAGGTAGTGAACTCCCTGGGAACACTGACCTTGCGATGAGCCATGGGAGGACGACATCTGCAGAAACTGAAAGCTTTTGGCTTCTTCTACAGCCTACACTAAACTCTCTCAGCAGTCAGTACTGTCCTCCAGTGAGGAGCAAACTATGCTGCAACACTGATTTAAGAGACAAACGAAGACGGCAGGAGAGTCCGCACCACATTCAGCATGGAGCTAAGTTTTTAATTAATTCTTATCCTCCCTGGCTTAATAAGGGAGATAAAGGATCCTTTAGGAGCAGGTTTAGCCTGACATTTGAGACTTTAAAATGTTCAGAACAGCACACTCAATTTTAGATGTGACCACAAGCCTCTGTGGATGGCTTAGGAGACAAAGATGGAAGTGAGGCAGACACCTGGGGAGGTGGCAACCTCAGGGGAAGGAGGTGGGAGGCTCCAGACGTTTCCCGGGGAGCCAGGTAGATAGGAGGCAAAGAGCAAGGCCCCGAAAATCTGTTTCGTATTACTTACCCTTTATTCTTAAAATGTAAAATTATGACTTTTTACAGAATCTCAGAATGTAAAGCCAAAAATGTGAAGAAAATATTTTTTACCAATATAATATTTTTACCAATTTTTTTAACCAGCATAAATAATTTAGGGAAAGTAATTTTTTCTAACGAGGATTAACTAACACATATACACATGCATGTATATGCACAACTACCGCTACTTGTACAGAGTTTAGTGCAGTCCATTTTAAGGCTTACAAGATGAGAAGTTATATAGGCTTTTGTATTCAATTAAAAAATTACGTTATCTTTCAGATGATAATTTAAAAATACTACAAGAAATTAAATTTGTGTCTACAGTCACAACTATAACTTTAAAACATACAGAATTCAAACTAAAACAACATTGGGTTTTATTTTCATTCTGTATTTTCCAACTGTATTATAAATGGTGTTAGCAATAGAAAAGTGAGAAATACATGTTTCTTAAGATTTAAATGGACAGAGCCCACAATCACATAACACGGAGCCCACTTTTGTTTCAGTCTGCACACAAACCTTACTCGGAAGACGAGGACCTTGGTCACACTTGAGTGTTTAATGCAAACAGGATTTGGTACCAGAAGATTTTAATGCAGAGGATTAGATGTATCATCGTATGTTGCGATTAAAGGACTTGTATTTAGAATGAAATGAATTTTTGTTTGATGTGCTTACTTAGTAACCTACTTAAATATGTTTTTCACTGTAAGCCTCAATGTCAAAGATGGCTACTTGGTGTGTCTTTGATGGCTATTCCCGGGACACTTTAAGTCAAACAATTAAAAAAAAAAACACTGTTGTACTTGTGACTGCTTATGTTCCTAATTTACTTGTTATTCCAAGCTCACCTAAATGAAAATAAACTCATGCAACAGAATAAAATTCTATGCTCATCATAAAAAGAAAAAAAAATCAGTCTACAAGGTAGAAAATTCCCCAGAATGTTCCTGGGAGAGAATGTAGGCTATCCTAGCACTGGAGGCAGGATAAAAACAGTTGATGAAATAACATCACATGTATGGTATCAATTTTGGGTAACAAGAGATGCTAGGGATTTATAATAAAATCAGTTCCGCCTCCCCAAACAGCTAAGCCACAAATTTGATACATGAAAAGGCAAATTAGTGAATATGGGTGAAGCTCACTGAGAAGAGGCCAAGGTAACAGGTGCTTTCCCACAACATGACACGTAATGACCTCCCTCATCCACAGAGGCAGATGTTGACCTAAGCACCTAGGTAGGGAAGCAGCCTACAAGACCCTTATTAACTTTTAACATCCACAGTGGGGAAAAGGAGAATGGCCACTCTGTCAGCAGCATCTGGATAGGACAGTTCAGATTGGAATCTGTTTATATGTAGACTGTGGAAAGAAATATACTCAGCACACCCATGAAACTGTGTTGTAATTAAAAGCAAACCATTGGTAAGTTTAAGTGTCATATTGCTATTTAGAACTGTTAAACTCTAGCTAGGGGCTATTTTCTCTAAGTATCTTAAGATAATGTAAAAAGAAGTTATTACTTAAGAATACTTTTATAGCCATGTGTAGTGGGTGCACACCTTTAATCCCCCCCCCCCCCCCCACACTTGGGAGGCAGATGCAGTTTGAGGCCAGCCTGGTCTACAAAGTGAGTTTCAGGACAGCCAGAGCTACACAGAGAAACCCTGTCTTGAACCTCCAGCACCCAAGAAAAGATCAAATCGAAATAAAACAAACCACCAAAAACAAAACAACACCCCCCCCAAAAAACCCACAACCAACCAACCAAGAAAAAAGAATTCACATTTTAATGAATATTAAGCAGCTATGTAAAAGGTGATGGTTTGATCTTCTTCCATAAATAACAATGTGGCTGTTAAACAGTGGTCTCTAAGATCTACAAAATAGGACCTCAAAATAGGTTTGTTCCAGGGGCTGAAAAGTTGACTCAGTGGTAAAGAGCATGTTTCATTCTTCCAGAGGACCTGAGTTCAAATCCCAGCCTTCACTCAGGTGGCTCATTGCTGCCTGCAATTCCAGTTCTAGGGAAACTCAAGACCTTTGACCTCTGCAGGTTCATGTGCACAGAACCACACACACACACATAATTAAAAATAAAAATTAAAAGGAAAAGAATAATATTAATAATTAATTATTTTATTTATTTATCTTGGCTTTTCGAGACAGGGTTTCTCTGTAGCTTTGGAGCCTCTCCTGGAACTAGCTCTTGTAGACCAGGCTGGCCTCGAACTCACAAAGATCCGCCTGCCTCTGCCTCCTGAGTGCTGGGATTAAAGACGTGCGTCACCACCACCCGGCCAAGAATAATATTTATTAAAAAATAGGTTTGTTCCAATTCTGTGTCATGAATATTTAGTATTGGTGACAATGTGAGAACTCTCATAGACTCAAAACTCAAAAGGAAGTTTCTTAAGTCCTCTTGATTCTGCCTTAACACGAACATAGTAAACTTTACATCTATTGTAAGATCTGCACATCTGTAGCAGGCTGGCTTAAATTCAGAGCACATACTACATGTTAGACATGTTCTCTCTTCCCTAACTTTGCTGGAAGTAAGCTGGCTTACAGGGCTTCCCACCTCTAATAGCAGAGCTCTGTGCGTTTCCGATGCTTGGCTGAGTACCCAGCACTTCATGCCAAAACTGCTGAGCAATTTCAATGCTGCCGTGTGTGCCAAATCTGGAAGATGCTCATGAGACTCAATGCATGAGCTCATCAGTTTTTCACATGCCAGGCTTACCAGTCAGGAAAAATTACAAGTAAATTAAAAGTAGGAAACCCCTACTTGTAAGCAAGGGATGCAGCTTAGTCATATGGTACTTGCCTAGCACACAAAAGACTCCTGGGTTCCATCTCCAGGATCTCCAGCAACACAAGCAAAACAGCTCCACTTCCCAGAATACTCTCGGGGTTTCCTCAAAGTCTCCCAAGGGGCATTGCTTACACATTTGCTGATATGTCTCGGAATGTGTTTTCATCAGTGTTATCAGTCACTTTAAGCTTTTCATAGAACAAGTGTAATTTTGATGACACTTAATTGTGGTCTACTGTTGGCCAGTATTCCTAGAGGAATCTCCAGAAGATTCCATTACTGGCATTTCCTTGCTTGGTCTTAAAGCTGGACTCAGATCCCTGACTCTCCAATGCAGCTGGTCCCAAACTCCCTTTTATTTTATAAAACATCTTTGGTCCACAGGACTGCTGTTATCTTTTAAGTTCTGTAGCAGGGGAAGAAACTCAATGACACAGTGCTTGCTTTGCATACAGAAGGCCTTGGGTTTGACTGCCAGTATTGCAGAAAAAAAATTAAACACAATAATTTGTGCTTCTGTTTTGAAGGGAAAGTGTGCTCTGCCCTTTGGGTGTTCTTCATGCCGCCTAAGATGCTCCCCTTCCATCTGGGAGAAGAGGAAATACAGAGTGTGTTTAAAGCAGAGCAGAGAGTCCCCAATAATCTCCCTGAGCCGGCAGGGTACCCAGAGTGGAAAGGCATGTTGGAGAAAGATTTCCTGAAGGGCTCACTGCTGCACTTTTTGTACCTTGCTCAGTGGCCTGGTACCCTCCGATCCTTGCCTATAAGTGCAAGGTCTAGATAAGGATAGGTATTAGTTGTAACTGGGGGACCATTTAAAGACTTCAGAAGAAATGCTGAAAACTGGCTGGGAGGAGCAGTTTTAGGTGGGAGGGTATGGATGATTAATTCTACGATTAATTGTAGTAGGTAAAATGTCAGAGCCAGCGGCAGCCTCTTAATCGCCAGTGCAATTCGTGATACGTAAGAATCAACAAGGAGGCTTTCCGAGGCCCATTATCAACGACGATTATTGCCAATACAGCTCTGTAAATGCCAATTGCAGGGCAGCTGCTTTCTTTCCAATGGGTCCAGGGGAAAAAGTGGCAATGTTAAAAGGAATCTTCTTGTTCTGACCCTCTGACTCCCACCACACGGGATTCACTTCACCCGAGTTTGGAGACCTGTGTGGAATGAGGAGTAAAATGCATATTTGTGTAAATCCCCGGGACTCTCTCTCTGGAGAACAGCGGCTTTTTAAAGAGTCAGGTCAAATCCCCTGGAGATGAAATGAGTCCCTGCTGCGGAGCCGGCTAGCTGGCAGCATGCTAAGACTGTCATTTGTAAAAAGCAGTCCGCCCAGCTATAATTAGGAATTTGATGTCACACTGGAATTGGAGCGCAGCTGTGAAAAGATCGACCACCAGGGAGATTCGCATTTCTCTGTTTCATTTAGAGCGGGTGAAACTGCTGGAGTCATGAATGGAAGATGCCCTTCCACTAAAAAGAAAAGAATTAGGGAATGAAACAAGTCATAGCAGCTGTCAGAATTTGACAAGTTTTTTTTTTTTTAAAGAACTATTCCCATAAAAAAAAACCCTCTAGATATCTGTACATGCATGTTCTGATACTTGTTGCCACAAAGTCATCCCATTATTGTTAGAATATGGGGACTTTATCTCCTCCAGTTCCATCCCCATTATTATGTTAATGCGAATCACACTAATTGTGTGTCAAGAAGAAATTCAAGGGATGGGATTTGTCTGCACCTATATCACTAAACACTGAAAATGACAGTTTCAAAACTTGTCATCAACAAGTTAACAGTATGGGAAATGAAATAATGGCTGCAGTGAATGGGTCCCGGAGAAGGGGAAGAACTGCGCTCCCTAATGAAGCTGTGTCGGTGGAGAGTCGGGTAAGGGCGCTCTGCAGAAGGGCAATCACTCTGAACAAGACGGGCGACACGCGGCAATTACAGCGGCAGTGACGAGCTTTCCTGTCTAAGAGGCTGAAAGATAGGAAATAAAGCATTCTCAGCCTTCCCCACGTACTTCAAACCACAGGTACCAGAGATTGTTCTGAAGGCGCTTAAGGTTTTACTCAGGAACCCCCCCAAAGGGCTATGCTTTTAGAGAAGAGTCGAAACTATTACCTGATCCTGGAAAGAAGGAAAACCAATAGCTGGGGGAGGGGGCCAGTGGGAGGAGGGGAAAGGAAAACATTAAAAAAAAAAAACCCTAAAAGCCCAGTGTGTCCGAGTTCAGCTATAGCGATGCACTCCACTAAATGGTTGCAACTGAGTGTTTCTGGATCATCAGTACGCTCCCAGCTAGTGCACCACATTCTCCTGGGTGGCTGTCAATTTTGATGGCCTTTGCATCCCATATGTGCAGGCTATTTCTCCTCCCCTTCCCAGTTAGAATCTGAAACATACATGGATAGGTAAGGTAGCCCTAGGAAGCCTCTGACCTTTCGGGGAGGAGCTGTCAGATCCCCAAATCTCCAACACAGTGCAAAGCCCTGGGTTCTTCCTTAAGGCAAGAGTGTCAGCCTCTGCGACAAGAGTGTTTGAACAGCAGGAGGCCCAGGGCCCAGGACTGTCTGTGTACCAAATCAAACACTTGAACTCATGCATGATGGTGGAGGAAATATAAATATATAAATGGGTTGTTTTGCTAAAATTAGTCTGAAACCAGACCATTTACTTAATTACTTAAAAAAAAAAAAAAGACCCTGGGTAAATTGTTTTAGCACCATATTTAGCCTTCATGCAGGATGTGACTGAGTGACCCATTATTTCAGTCCCTGAGGCTGTGACAGTAACCATGAAAACACATGTTCGTGCACACACACACTTGTGTGCACACATGCACACACTTCTGAATGAACACAGCACAGAGATGTGCAAATTCACAACATTCAAACTGAAACAAAATAATATTCTAAAAGAAATTAAGAAAAAAATTAAAATCCTTGAATCTAACTTTAAAGAGATAGTAAAGAGAAGACCCTTCTGAGGCTGGTTTGTAGGAATATTCAAGAATCCAGGCAAGTCTTTCCCCTAGTCTGTCAATCAATGCGTCAATCTGGGCTAGTTTAGACTTACATGCAGGAAGCCATTTCCAAATTCTTTTTTTTCTTTACTTAAAAGTATTTAATTTTGAAAAGGAATCACATATGAAACCATTTTTTCTTATTTTGCTTAGAATGGCAGGTTTTTTTTTAAAAATTTAACAGCCCAAAGCTTATTTCTAGTCTTTCATTAAATAAATGTCTCTAATGACCTGTACTTCTGCCATAACCCAACAGGTTTAAATTATCTATCCCTCTCTGTTTATTTGTGCTCTGATCTGTTATAGTTGTTCAAAAATCTTTTCAACATGTACCCACTTAATTCTAAATATCCACATCTCTTCCAAGTAATGACTTTTAACAAAATTGGGTCCAATTCTTTATGTCTCCATCTACCAATCTGAACTAATTACAATCTTCAAACTGACTTAAAACTTAGATCTCTCAGGAAGACCTCTGCAAATAATCGCAACTATGAACTTAGTTGTTCATGACGAGCTGTTTCCTGTTAACATCTAATGTATCTTACAAAGCATAAACACACATGGTCGTTTACGGCTGTCACTTGGAATGTTTCACTAGCATCTAACCAACTCTCTTTCTGCTATCGCAGCCCGGATCTTATTTACCAATACTGAAATATTACATTTTTAACTTTTAAAACTGAAAAGTTACTTTATAATGTCCCCTAGAGACTGACCCTTCAAGTCTGTAATTCTATAAAAGAAAGCAAATGAGATTCAAGTGTTACTTGATTTATAATCAGTCAGAAGATATGAAGATATAGTCCTTTATAATCTTTTCATACTTCACTTTAAAAATCAAAACCAACTCCGACCTCATCTTACCACTGTATATTCAAAAAGAAATTTGAAATCAATATGTAATGGCCGAGAAAATGAACAGAGGCAAAGACCACAGTCAAGGTCACATATGGCGAGCTGGGGTAAAGAGGCCTTGGGACCCAAGTTCCTCAAACCCCTAGGACCCACATTCTGAGTTGGAATTTCCATTTCAGTTGACAGTACAGACAGCAGTACAGGTTGTCTGTGACCCGTCTGTGTCAACTGCACACTTAACTAGTAGGTACAGTATCATATAGTCACCGAGGAAGGTGATGAAGGCATGCATCCCCAGGCTGCAGGGGTGCTGGCTGTGCTGGCAGCAGCAGCAGGGGAAAGGGAAGGACCACACCCAGTGCTCCTCGGACAGGGAGGAGGTGTGATGGCGCTTACCTTTTCTTTGTCACTAGCTTCTCTAGCCACTGTGGAGCCCTGAAACACAAATAAATGGTCAGAATGGATGGACTTGCATGAGGAGTACCCAGTATGAGACAAACCCAGCTCTGTCCACCCTCAGTGTGTCCCCCTTGTCCCAGCAGCCCTCACCTGGTCTGTGGCTCCCCCTACAAGTGTTCTTGTCCACTGGTCACTCTTTTCCAACCCCACTCCTGTCATTTTTGTCTGACCCATCATTCTCTCTGCTCCTGACCTTCCTGCTTGGAAACCAGAGAATCTGGCCCCACTTGAGCAGTCGCTGGTTAAACACTGATCAGAACCGTACCAGTGGCTAGACACGGCTGGTTTCACTATCTTCAAAAGGAAGATGTTGGCAACAAAAGCACGGAATGCCCCTTTGCCCGTGTCATGACCTCCAGATGTGGAGCATCCCTGCCTCTGACGCCTTCCCTGCACCATGGTGCTGTTCTCTCCCTAGGCAGTGACTGAAGGACAGTTCTACTGAGCTCCCAGCACACCCTCTGTGAGAGCGCTCTGGCTCCCTTCACTTTGGAGACTCCTTCAAAGCCACAGGCTTCCTGATGTCTCTTTTGTTCTAGGCCCTATGCTGAGCACAGGGGTAAAAAGTGGAAGAAAACACAGCCCTTCATCTCTGGGCACCTAGTCGGCTGCACCAGGTTTCAAAAGCAGCCTCTCAGAGCTGTGTTAGCCAAAATGTCTGATGGGAGATGGGACGTTACCTCTGAGGTCCACAGGAGGTTTGGGGAGCAGGCAGAGTTCAAGCAGAGAAACTTGCCTTTTTGTGGAAGGTTTCAATTCAAAAGAAAAGTCAAGGAACACAGACAAGTTGATTCTTACATTAGAGTCCTAAATATGTGAATTCAGCAATCCTTACTCAGTTCTTTGTGTTTCGCCCATGACAGAGTCTGTGTTTACAGAAGTGGCTGGAGAAGGATCACAGAGTTACAGATTCCTTTTCCCTAGCACCAGATGCCTGAACTGCTATGATATTTGTTAACTTGATCACTGTCAAATTCACAGCTATCATCCTGGACCATTAAAATGGCCAGTCATGAAGGGAACCCATATTTGACTTGAGCAATGAAGTTGGTTAGCTTCGGAAAGAAAAACAGATTCTAAATGCATACAGCATGTCTGTTTCAGCAATGGGTGCTGCCCAGAGCCATTCTTCTGAAAGGAGCAATTATGAATCAGTTACCTTCTTTTCCAGAACACATTTCTATTTGAGAAAACCACAAATGAACTGGAAAAAAACCTGCTCGACAGTGGATGGGGCCGCAAGGGTCAGGATGAGCTGTGTTCTGTCATTCCACATGGCTGACAGCATTTGAGGTCAGCGATTAAAATGCTATCAAATGAAAACCAGACTTCTGAGAAACTGTATTTGTCCTCAGTTTCCCCATGTGAAAGACTTTCAATGTGGCTTGGTGCAGATGGTCACATGACTTTTGATACTGCATCATTCGATATGCTGACATTGGGATACTATGTTAATTAAGAAACAACTATGTCAGGGCAGGAGAGATGGCTCAGCAGTTAAGAGCCCTGGCTGCTTTTTCAGAGGACCTGAGTTCAATTTCCAGCGCCCACACGGCAGCTCACAAATATCTATAACTCCAGTTCCAGAGGATCTGACACCCTCACACCAATGCACATAAAATAAATTAAAAAAAGAAACAAATATGTCTTCAGTGAGACATGTATGACTAAAAAAACCACACACGTGGACCAGTGCATGCAGCTAACAACAGATCTTAACAGGGTACAAATTCCTCAGTGTAACAAGATTGGAGATATTACTAACTGTTAAGTTTTGGTATATTATCAAACGATGTCTACAATTATCCCTAAAACTCCTCATCTCTCTTTTCCAACTATATATTTGTGTGAGTTCAAACTCTTTCCCACCAAACAATACTCAACCAAATAACAGCACACTATCCTGACAGCAGGACCAGCTATGACATCCCCACTCTCTCACATTGGTGCAGACACTGCAGAGATATGAAGTAAGGGCCGGGAGGGAAGGCTGAGTGAGAATGGAAGGCACCATGTACACACATGAAACTCAAAGAATAGACTTAACTAAAATAAAATATGCTGGGTGGTAGTGGCACACGCCTTTAATCCTAGCCCCACAGAGGCAGAGGCAGGCGGATCTCTGGGTTTGAGGCCAGCCTAGTTTACAGGGTGAGTTACAGGACAGCCAGGGGTACACAGAGAAAACCTGTCTTGAATAACCCCCCCAAAAAAAGAAAAGAAAAATCATGATGTTTGTCTGACTAATATTTCATTTTTAAAAAATAGCTATTTTCATAAAAATCCATTAATACATAATAGCTACCTTAAAGAATGAAAAGGTATTAATAAATATTAATATAAATTTCAATATTTTATAATTTCATGTTTAGTATTCTCATAAATTTCTTTTAAGCAAAGATTTTTTTTTTTTTAAATTTATGTGTAAGGGTACGTGGGAGAGCCTGCAGCGACCAGAAGAGGGTGTTAGATTCCCCTGGAGGTGAAGTCACAGGTGGTCATGAGTTGCTGGACGCTGGGAACTAGCCCCCTGGAAGAGCAGCAAGTACACAGAGCCACCTCTCCAGTCCCTGCATCCATTTCTAATACTATAGACATCCACAGACAGACCCTATACAAGGCAAACCTTTTAGGGTCCTCTTTGTGCATGTGAATGAGTTCTAAGATTAAAAAGATTAAAATCCAGATACTCAAGTACCATAGAGCAAGAAAAAAAAAAACAACCCTTTTCAGGGGTCATAGGGTATTTAGCTCCGTGGTCCTTAAAGTCTCTGTGGTTCCTGCTGAACTTGGTCACTATACTGCAAATGCACAGGTAAGACAGGCTGTACACATGATACATTAATAAAACTTTTTTTTTTTTAAAAAAACTAGAAACGCAGCCCTCTCTTTGTCTCGCCATGCAATCACACTACAGTTGGCTGAGTCTGAACTTGTAAAACTCAGATCATGCCGCTGCAGCCACATTTTTCCAGTGGTTCCGTCTTTCTGCCGTCTTTGAGATGTCCAGTCTCTGGGCTCTCCTGTCTCCTTTGTCGTGAATCTTCCCCCGTTTCTTGCACGCTCTCCACTGGTGCCCTCATGGGCACACCTTTCTTTACACCCTGCTTAGCAATGCAGGCCTTGCCAGCTGGGGGAACAGGCCTGCGATTCAGCCACTCAGCAAGCCGAGGCCGGGATTACTTGTCAAGGCCTATTTTGACTTCAGGGTGAATTTAATGCTGGCTTGGGCAACTGAGTGAGACCCTCTCTCAAAATAAGAAGAAAAAGGGCTGAGGCTATAGCTCAGCAATAGAATACTTGTTTACTGTTAACAAAATAGTGTGGCCTTCCCTGTTCATTTCTACCCACAGCGCTCATTATTTCCCTAAAGTAATAATAATAGTATATGCATATATGTTTATATATATACACAATATATATAATGAAAAAAAAATATATATATATATAATCCTTAAAGATTTGTTCTGGTTTTGTTTTTATTTATTTATTTACTGTAGTGTGTGTGTGTTCTGGGCATGTGCAGGTGGAGGTCAGAGGCCAACTTTTGGGAACCAATTCTTTCCTTTTACCATGGAGTCTGAGGCGTGAACTCAGGTCATCAGGTTTGTGGGGCAAGTGCTTTTGCCTGCTGGGCTATCTTGCTGCCCCGGTCTGGTCCACTTATCAACTATTCCCAGCACACAGACCACTACATGGCATTGGCTGCCATGACTACAGCAGCATGGACTGAGATGCAAACTTTAGGTGCATCTGAATTATTTCATTCACACAATTAACTATAACATATACAATATGGATGGTACGCTTGAGCCACTTAATGCAAATGACCGAAGCCAATCTCACCTTTAAGTCGTATTTCCTATACACAGATAAACGGTGGCTGAACACATTCCTGGTAACAATCACGTATATTTCCACTCCATCGACATTAAGCCGGTACATTCCCAAGAACTGAGGAAGAAGGGTGACCCCGTGACATTCCACTATGTACTAGACAGGAAAGAGAGAGAGAGAGAGAGAGAGAGAGAGAGGAAAAACAGCCGTCAAAACATGGCGGATCACTGTGAAACTTGGCCTTTCTAACTGTGGGGCTTATTTAAAGGAGAATTTCTAATTCTTGAGGCTTTATTTTCAGAAAACAATCACTTGGTATTGCTGACCCCTCAGGTCTGTGTTCTTCATCTATATAAAAATTAGAACATTCAATCTTAAAAAAAACCTTTTTTATTAATTCTTTGTGAATTTCACATCATGTGCCCCATCCCACTCACCTCCCCATTCCTCCTCCAATTCACCCTCCGCCCTTGTAACTTCCCCAGCAAAAGAAAACAAACAAACAAACAAAAACAAAACCTCACCTTGGAAGCTGTTGTAGAACACTCAATCTTATCACTAAAGAGATACTTTTTTTTCAGTAGCTCAACTAATCCATAATGTCAAAATTGGATACAGAAGCACAAGGCAAGAAAGTTAATTCTTTTAGTTGCAGGGACAGCCCATCTAGGTCCTTCTTATTCCCCAGAAGGCCTGAGGATGACCTCATCCCTTGATCTTGAAGCTGGTATGGTGGAGGGTAACGAAGAGACTGCTGAAAGCCTGGTGCTAGGGGCCTAGCTATTCTGTTTCTCGTCTAGACTTCAGTGGGCATGAAGGGGCCTGAGCTACAAAGAAGCTGGAGTTCTCTGGCCAGGAGCTGCCTGCCATCAAGTCTCAGGGTTGCAGACACAACATGACTTGGGTCATATGCCAATGAGCCACAAGAGGGAGCTACTTCCTCTTGGAAGCAGTTATTGATAAACTATGGGTACCACCACAGGGGCCTTTACAATGGGGGAAGATTCTAAATGAGCCTTTTAACGTCTATGACACAGGGATGAAACCTCCAGGATAGCATCAACACCACAGTTCCAGTGTTGTGGGTGCTCTACCCACTGTGCTCACCAACAGTCAAGGGTTGTAGTGTGGGTTATTCTGGTATGTGTATGTGTTGCACACACGGTGGCGTGTGCCTGTGTGTCAGTGTACAGAGACCATTGAGGGCTTTGGGTGTCATCACCTCGAGGCAGAGTTTCTCACTGACCATCTACAAACTCACCATCTTGGCTAAGCTTGCGGGCCAGGAAGCTCTCAGGATCTGCCTGTCTCTGTTCCCCTCAGTGCTGGGGTTGTAGGCATCCGCAGCCTTGCTTGGCGGTTTACATGGGCAAGGGGGTTTCAAACCCAGGTCTTCACATCACCAAACAGGTGCTCTTGTCCATGGACCCATCTCCCCAACCCCTATTTTGAGTCTTTGAAACATTAGCAAAAATGTTCTAATTGGACTTTTTAGTGGTAAACATTAATAAGTCTGGGGATATTTAACTTGCTAAAGAACAAAAAGTCCTTGGCTCTTCTCATTAGAACTGAACAGTGTCTATCTGGTTTTTGCTATTTAGAGTTCTGACAAATCTCAGAGATGCTCCGGCCCCTTTCCTTACAGACAACAACTGAGCTCAGTCTAATTTCTTCCATCGAGTTTCATCTCAGCTTGTTACTTTAAATAGACGAGCGGAGCCTAATTTGAAGCCAATAAATCGACTTGAGGTTTGCTAGTGCACAAGAGGTGGTTAATAGTTCTTGGCTGAAAAGGAAATTCCCCACAGCGATTTAAGGGATTAGAAAGTGTGTTGTTTGCCGGTAGGGAAGGTGGATGAGCGGGTCTTAACTCAGTCTGGGGGGTATCCATACTGCGCTAGGGAGGGAACAGGCTTGGGAGCCAGGGAGATGAAGCACAAATCCTTGGGTAGCCATTTACATGCTGTGGGGTTTGGGGTAAGTTAACTAGCCCACTTTATATTTGAGTTTCACTTCCCAGAAAACAGAGTACCCAAAGGCCCACCTAGAATAAAGTTGTGAGGATGGCAAGGGAAAGCATTCAAAAGACCCCATGCCACCATCTGTACTGAACCCCACTCTTTCTCAGTTACCAATGATGGGAATGCAAGCTGTCACTCAAAACCCGGGAAAGAAACTGTAGCATTACATCTATCTGCCCCCTATTTCAAACTTCTCACACCCACGTCCTAGCGTCTGTTCTGGGGGTCGCTCTAGGACAGGGATTATTTTTGCAGACATGGAAGGCTATTAGAGGCCCCCAAGGCAGGGCAGTGGCTCATCACCTCTTCCACTCCCATTTTCATCCTTAAGAAGGTGTCAGGAATGATAGAGCACAGGCGTAAGGACAGAGGTATTGAACCCAGTACTACAAAAACCAAGGCATGCCAGATGGAAGTCTTTGTAGAGCCACAGAGAGCCTGGCTCCCAGAGGCTCTACCCATAGTCCCACTGACCCATGCTAAAGAAACTGAGTGGTACATGAAATCGCCAAGCTTTTGTTTCTGAAAATACGCCCACTACACACTACAGCTTCCCTGTCTCCAAGTCAGATAGATAACACGGCAAAAACATCCAACTCTGGTGCATTCTGTCAACAAGTGTCACGTGCCCTCAAAGGTTCCGTTCCCCCATGGGGCTCTTTGATGAATACTTTGAAAAACACAGATTAAATGAACCTCAAACTCCTGAGTGTATAAACACGCGCAAAGCCACAAATCACATCAAAGCCCACCTTTTCCATGTCAGTGCTGCCAAACTGCATTTGATACTAAGAACGAAGGAAGAACTCAAGGATCAGCAATTCTGCAGGAGAGAAAGATGTACCCATTGGCTGGAGTTCTGGATGGGAGCCCGGGAAAGTGTTCTAGGTACTGAGTGCTGGAGCTGACCCAGTAGACTCAGGCAGCTCTGCACACAAACTCTCTCTCTCTCTCTCTCTCTCTCTCTCTCTCTCTCAGGTTTTTATTTATAGATTTATTTTATTTTATGTAATGAGGTTGTTGCCTAGTGCCCCGGGGTATCAGAAGAGGGTGTTGCAGCTCCTGGAACTGGAGTTAATGATGGTTGTCTGCTGGTGTGGGTCTGGGAACAGAATGAAGGCCTCTGCGAGAGCAAGTGCCCTTAACCGATGAGACATCTTTCCATCCTTCTGCTCACAAACTCCTAACACCAAGGACAGAAACTTCTAGAGCACTGGTTCTCAACCTTCCTCATACGGTGAGCCTTTAACATAGTTCCTCAGATTGTGACCCCCCACCATAAAATTATTTTGCTATGACTTCATAACTGGATTTTTTCTACTGTTATGAATCATAATGTAAATATCTGACACGTAACCCTGTGAAAGGGTCGTTCAACCCTGAGGGGTCATGACCCTCAGACTGAGAACCAGTGTTCTAGAGGCAACCTGCACACCAGCGATTCTAAGCCAATGCCTACAGACCACCAGAATACTACATGACCCAATCACATGCTGCCAGGACCCATTCAAGAGCTGCAAGATCTCAGATGAAATGCCCCACTTCTCTGACTCCTGCATTTGGAAAACAAAACCATTTTCAAGGGAACAGAATGACTGACCACAGGGTTTTGATGAGCATCAGGTAGTGCGGAAGTAGTGTTTGTAATCTGGGTATTTTGGTTTCCCTGAAATCTTACCCTGCCTGGACTCTCAGCATGAATTTATAAAACATGTTTACTGAGTATCTGTTGCATGCCAAGCACTGTGTGTGCCAGCATAACATGTAATAGAGAGACCTGGACTCTCCCCTTATACAATTCATTCTACAAAAGGAGCCACTGGCAGGGAATGGCCTCCACTTCCTGTTGTCAGCTCTTCAAGTAGTCTCTAGTTTGGTTCCACTGCCTGCTTCAAACTGCAGCACAGGGTGAGGGTCAGGCTCCTTCCAACACCTCCCTCCATTTTATCCCAGGATCTACCTCAAGTTCCCAGGTACCACGGCTCCTGGAAGTACCTAGACAATGTCTAAGTGGGCTACAGATTCCTTCATGAAACTGAACAATGACCCAAACACTCCCTCCCCCATAGGCACCAGCTGAGGCCAACTGGGCACCTGTGCAGATGCCTTCAGTGGTCATGAGGGACTGATTAATTATCCACTATTTTTGTTAAGGTTTAAAAGACCTACGTTTCAGAGAAGCAAACAGAAGTATTTAGAGAGAAACACTATATAGGTGTCATTTACTTTCAAATAATCCAGCAAAACCTCAAAATGATGTAAATTTCCTTCATGTTTGAAAAATTTTATATCAGAAAGTAAAACTCGGGGTCTGAGGAGATGACTTAGTGAGTAAACACCCTTGCTGTGCATGCATGAGCAGTGGAAGCCATGCAAAAATGGGGTGCATGAGTCTGCACAGGTTCCTCTCAACCAGAGGAAGAGCTAGGAAAATTCTTGGAGGTAGAAGGACCAGATGGTCTTATAAAAGCTGCCTCCCATAGGGAGGAAGGCAAGGACTGAGAGCCAAGACTGTCTTCTGATCTCCACTGTGGTTCACACATACCCCTCCCTCCCTCCCTCCCTCCCTCCCTCCCTCTCTCCCTCCCTCCCTCTCTCCCTCTCTCCCTCCCTCCCTCTCTCTCTTGTTCAAATGAAGAAGGTGAACTGAACCCACACCTGTATTTGGCTCATATCCTTCTTCACCTATGACCTTTTGACCAGCTTCCTGACTGACTGCATTTGGTTTATGGCTTTCCTTGTCTTCCATTCACTCTGGAACTTTTGTCCCCACTAAATTTGTCCTCTACCTCTTCAGGACCTTGCTCTCACTAAGATCATCAATGGCTCAGGGGTTGTAAATGTGGCAGATGCTTCTCAGTCTTCCCATAGAGCACGTGACTTCTTCTAGGTCTTTGCTGTCTAATTTCAGCTTGGCTTCTGAAGTACCTGTCTAGTTCTCTCTCTTGGTTCTCTTTCTTAACTTGCTGGCCAATTCTTCCTTCACCATGTGCCCAGAACACGTGGGGTTTGCCCGAAGCCTTCTCATCCTCTCATTCTGCATTGCAGGTGCCTCGTCTCCTGCTTTGTTCTCATTCTCTCTGCATCCTAACAAGGCCTAGGGGTTTCTATTTCCAGTCAACAATCATCCTTTGAGCTTCACTCACACAGGATTCGACTCAGGCAGTGTAGCATCTTTGCAAAATATAAGTCCCATGAAGGGACCACTGTTGCCGTTTTGTTCACAATCAAATCTTGATGTGGGATTCCCCTCTGTATGCTGTGAACACCATTGGTTAATAAAGAAAATATCTTGGGCTAGTGCAAAGAATAGAGGTAGGTGGGGAAATGCTGGGAGGAAGAAGGCAGAGTAGGGGATATGTCTTGTAGCCCCGCCAGAGACGGACAGACAGACAGACGCCAAAACATTAGTCGGTAAGCCACAGCCACGTGGCCATACACAGATTACTAGAAATGGGTTAAATTAATATGTAAGAGTTAGCCAATAAGAAGCTAGAGCTAATGGGCCAAACAGTGATTTAATTAATACAGTTTCTGTGTGATTACTTTGGTTCTGGGCAGCAGGAACCAACAAGTGGCTCTGTCCTCCTACAAAATCCCCAACATGTGTCCCTAGCATGTAAAGTACATTTAAAACGTAAATATGTTGAGTAAATTCAGAAAACAACTCAAGGAGCTGGAGAGACAGCTCAGTGGTTAAGAGTGCTTGCTGTTCTTTCAGAAGAACCGCGTTTGATTTGCAGCACCCACAAAGCATCTCACGATTATCTGTAACTGCAGTTTCAGGGGTTCAGACACCCTCTTTTGGCTCTGTGGGTACCAGGCACACACAGCAGCAAAGACAGACATGCAGGCAAAACACAAATACACTTAGGAAGGGTGGGGGGAGGAAATGACCCAAGGGATGTTTTACAGATGCTCTGCAGTGTGGACCTTCTCACGCTTACTGCTTTGTTCACAATTACAGCAGGACTCTCAGTTCTTGAATTAGAAATTGAATGTTTGCATTTAGAAATCAGAAAGAAAAGCTACAATTTGGTTTATGATGAGGGGGAAGGCCCAGAGGCTTTCGTGATGTCAGAATAAATGAAGCACATCACACAAGGAAAAGGAAGGCGCGTGTCTGTGTTGGAATATTTATTTAACTATGTAAAAATGTGTTAATTTGTTTATTTTACAGAATATTACTTTATATAAAGGTGTGCTACATTTGTTTATGCTGTGGGATATTTGTTTAACTATGTAAAGATGTGTTACATTTGCTTATGTTGTGGAATATTACTATGTAAAGGTTGCTGTATTTGGTTAACTATGTAAAGATGTGTTGCTTTGCCTGCTTAAGACACCTGACTGGTCTAATAAAAAGTTGAGGGGCCAATAGCTAGCAGCAGAGGGACAGGCGGGGCTGGCGGGCAGAAAGAATAAGTAGGAGGAATCTAGCTTCCCGAGGAGGGTGAGAGAATGAGGGAGAGAGAAGGAGAAACCCGGGGTTGACCAGCCAGCCAGACATGGAGGACATACACAATGAAAGCAAGGGAAGAAGCTCTGAGGTAAAACGTAGATGAAGATATATAGGTTAAATTCAGTTACAGGAGCTGGTGGGACAAGCCTAAAGGAGGGCCAAGCCTTCATAACTAATGGTAAGTCTCTGGCTCATGATTTGGGGCTGGCGCTCTGAGAAAGTCTGCTACACATGTCAGCCGTAGAGAGATAAAAGTGTTTCAGTTTCACCTCTGCTTTCTGGATAAATACTGTGAGTGGCTTGCAACTCCAGGTTGCAGTCCAACACCACAGGGAAGTCAGTGCGTGCTCACACCACACCGATCTAAAGCAGAGCACTGAACCAGGAGCTCACTCTCCCCCTGCCTGGGGAATAGTGCCGCCCACAGTGGGCGAGGCTTCCCACTAACTAGGAACTCCCACAGACCTGCCCCAGGCCAACCTAGTCTAGACAGCACCTCATTGAGACCACCGGAAGGCTGGTCAAGTTGACTGAGGGAAACTGCCCATCACAGAGCCATGACAAGGTTCCTGTAGACTGTGGAAACTACTATCCCATGGTTAACCGTGGCTCACAAGCTGTACAGAGCTATGGAGCTAGTCTCTCATTCTGTGTATATTAGGCACTGTGTGACAGTTACAAGTGCAAGGAAAAGGCAGCTGAGTCCCAGCCCCAGACACAAATGTGCCATCAAACATGAGTCAGTAATGATACTTGATGACTTACACAGAATTCACAGAAGAAACTCTCCCAATGTCCCCAAGTATGTATGGACTTAGAGAAGGCAAATGGTGACCTTTCAAGCCACAGCACGATGTGGAGAAATCCACAGGGGCCTCCTTCCCTCCCCACCCTTGCTATCTTCACACTGACCAGGAAGAAATCTTGGGTCCTCCACAGGGACTAGGGAGAAACCTGGTGCTTTTGAACTGCCTTGAACAAGATGGGTGTGGTGGTACCCATGTTTAATCTCAGGACTAGAGTGGTGGGTGGCTGAGGTGAGAAGATTCAACGTCAGTTTGGACTACACAGTGAGACCACTCCTCACGAAAACCACAGAAAGAGGGCCTCAGGTAACTAAGGAAGAAGACACACAGGATGAGAAGGCTTAGGAGCGAAGGAATAGGGAGGAAGAGCGAGGTGCGAAGGACCTCTGGGGGTCTTCCTAAAACACTCTCAGAGAAACTGTTATGCAGTGACATAGTATTTTTATCATGTGTGTGTATGTGTGCCTGAGTGCATGCCTGTGTGTGTGCTCATGTTCTAGGCACATGCATGCCTCTGCACATGTGTGGAGGTCAGAGAACAACCTTGCGTGCTAGATCCCGCCTTCCACCTTGAGGCAGGATCTCTTGTTCACCACTAGGCACCAGGCTAGCTGGCCCTTGAGCCCCTGAGGAATCTTCCATCTCCACCGTCCACCCTGCCAGGATTACAGCCAAGGGCTTTCCCACCTGGCATTTCGTGGGTTCCAGGGACCCCAGCTCAGGGTCTCAAGCTTTCGCAGCAAGCCCTTTGCCTGCTGAGACATTTTGCTAGCTCAGGAACGGTTACATTTTTAAAACGTGTGATGGGAGATTCCTTGTTTCAAGGAATCTCTGTAAATTAATTTCCAAAGATGAATAATGCTGCATATGTGTACAAGGTAAGGCAGTTTCTTTACAGATATAAAGTATTTAAACATGCATGCTGCGACTCTTGGCTCACAACTCCAAGAATTTCCCTTTTAAGATCGTAAAGATCACAGGTGAGTCAGGAAAATGATTTGTCCAAATACTTCAAGAACAACAAGCAAGTGGACCAGGGTACCACAATGTTACGTTTTTTTTCTTTAATATCTACTGTTTGGTACCCTTAAAAAAAAGCTAAAGCATCTTTAGCATCCAGTCATTTCTTACCACTGCCGACAGGCACAAAGCAATCTGAGCAACCTTTGCTTTCTCCCTTTTCCACGCTTAATTTCCAGATTATAAGAATAGAAAAGTCGTCACTCACGGTGGTGCACCCCGTTAATCCACCCTTGGGGAGGAGGAACCATGGTGACCTTGAGTTTGAGGCCACATCCTGAGATCCTGCCTCAGGAAAAAAACAGGAACGGCCACTATTTAATCCTCAGAGCTAGTCTTTAAATTGCTGGTACAAATATTTACTTCATTTTTGAGCACTGCAGTGTGGATGAGCAACCTTCCCTAACTGGCCAAAGGGCACGATTACCCTGGGTGTTTCCACGTGTTGTAGCGCTGTACCGGTTTACCAAATCACCCTGCTCAGAGCCCCCACAGAGCTCGTAGATGTCCTTTTAGAGGGCGAGAGTCTCAGGACTCCCGTGCTGGGATCCTCTGAGTTCCCAAGGGAGTCAGTTGTTTTCCACCGCTGGCTGTCTCCCACGACTCAGATATTCACAGTACCTGGCAGGCCACAGTTTACTCTCTCAGGCGGGACAGGGGCTGTCTACACAAAGCCTGATGCTGCTCTCAGGGGCTGTTCAAAGGTAGCATTCTCCTGGACACTGCTTCTGGGACCCAATGATAACGCCAATTTCCATACTTCTGGGCTCCCAGTGTCACCAAGCTCTTCTGGAACATCAAAGAAGCCCTGTCTGGCCCCTGAATGCACCCATGACCTGAGCTTTCATTAGTGAACTTGTTACCTATCCCTGCTGGCTAATTCGAGCAGTCCCTGGGGTTTCCTTTTCACATGCAGCCAGTATGTCTGGCTGTAAAGGTCTTTTTTGGTTTTTCGAGACAGGGTTTCTCTGTAGCTTTGGAGCCTGTCCTGGAACTAGCTCTTGTAGACCAGGCTGGTCTCAAACTCCCAGAGATCCGCCTGCCTCTGCCTCCCGAGTGCTGGGATTAAAGGCGTGCGCCACCATCGCCCGGCCTGTAACGGTGTTTCTAATATAAGCAACTGATGCTGTGTTCTTCCTTCTGCTCAAACGTTTATGTACATGTGACGTCATAGCATCATCAACAGAGACAGATTTCCTCTTCTTGGGTCTCTCACAACTGACTGTGGGCTTATTAGAACTGCAGTGCATTGAAGAAATGACCTGCTGGAAGCAAACTTGCAAAATTTGTGGCTGTCATAGCCTTGAAGATCAGTTCCCCTTGGCCTTGGGCTGAAAACAGGGTTTACAAATTTCTTATCTGCTGCTCTTCTCATGCAAAATGAATGGCATTCAAAGATCCACAGCCTCTAGAAGATTCCAGCAGAGAGGGCTGTGAATTGTGAACTGGATTTCAAATTGCTGTTAACATGGGTTCACCTTTTTTTTAAAAAGAGGCTTGAACCTCAAGAGTTTCACATAACATCAAATTAACGCTGCATTGTAAAGTCTTATTGCTCTTAATGTTTTGGAAGATTAAATTATCTGTAATCCTTACTGTGCCTGTGGCTATGGTTTCTTTTAAAGGATTATTTTTGTTTAGGTGTATGAGGATTTGTCTGTTTTAGCGTAAGCCATCTCTGTAGAAAGAGAGATCTACAGAAGACAGGAGAGGGTGTCAGATACCCTGGAGCTGGAGTTACTGGCAGTGCTGAGCTGCCAGACTTGGGTTCTGGGAACCAAACTCGGTCCTCAGGAACAGCAGGAAGCCCTCTTAATCAATGAATCAATGAATCACTGCCACCACTGTCACCATCACCACCACCACCACCATCTACCCACCCCCACACCAGAGGGACAGGAAGTAGGAAGGAAGAAAGGGAGGGAGGGGAGAAACTTTTAGAAAAATCAACTAAATGAATGAATGAATGAATAAACAGTTTCCTTGTGTTCTTGGCTTGGGATAACAAACAATTTGTCCTTTAATACAGTTTATTTTGGCTTTAAATGCTTTTGGGGTAAAGAAACAAAACAAAAGGATGACTACATTTACGTTAATAACAAACAAATGAAGCTCTCTCCTTTCTATGATGCTGGCTACAGCCCAGAGTCTTGTGCATGCTCGGCTAGTGCTCCACCACTAGGCTGCAGCCCCAGCGTTCTAACTCTCTTGTTAAACTCCAGAAAATCAGGCTTGAAAAGGAATGGGTATTCCTCTGTAGTGGACCCCCTGGTTTATAGCACTTCTTAGAGCTGGGATGATACAGAGGATGTGCACATGCAGATGCTGTACTACATTGCTTCCCTCTGTAATACTAAGACAAGGGATGATACAGAGGATGTGCACATGCAGATGCTGTACTACATTGCTTCCCTCTGTAATACTAAGACAAGGGATGATACAGAGGATGTGCACATGCAGATGCTGTACTACATTGCTTCCCTCTGTAATACTAAGACAAGGGATGATACAGAGGATGTGCACATGCAGATGCTGTACTACATTGCTTCCCTCTGTAATACTAAGACAAGGGATGATACAGAGGATGTGCACATGCAGATGCTGTACTACATTGCTTCCCTCTGTGATACTAAGACAAGGGATGATACAGAGGATGTGCACATGCAGATGCTGTACTACATTGCTTCCCTCTGTAATACTAAGACAAGGGATGATACAGAGGATGTGCACATGCAGATGCTGTACTACATTGCTTCCCTCTGTAATACTAAGACAAGGGATGATACAGAGGATGTGCACATGCAGATGCTGTACTACATTGCTTCCCTCTGTAATACTAAGACAAGGGATGATACAGAGGATGTGCACATGCAGATGCTGTACTACATTGCTTCCCTCTGTAATACTAAGACAAGGGATGATACAGAGGATGTGCACATGCAGATGCTGTACTACATTGCTTCCCTCTGTAATACTAAGACAAGGGATGATACAGAGGATGTGCTCATGCAGATGCTGTACTACATTGCTTCCCTCTGTGATACTAAGACAAGGAGAACCCATATAACATCACCATTCACAGAGAAAGAACTCGGCTCTGGGTGTAGTGCATGGCAAGGCGCTTGGCTGACATCCTACTTTCTACCTCCAGAACAGCAAAGAAGGAAGAGAAGGAGCCAGAGAATGAAGTAGAAAGTTTGTAAGTGACCCCATGAAGTGCTTCCTATAACCAATGGTGTCTACTGAAGATGATAATAGGACTGACGGCCCTAATGGGAAGCTTGGCCTGTGGGTGGTGACTGGGTTGGGTGGGAGGAACTGGGGCAGATATGCCCAGAAGCAGTTGCAGAGCTAGTGCCCTAAAAGAGGGGATGAAGTAGGGTGAAGGCATTGGATAGAACCCAATACAGAGAATTCAATGATGGAGAAGGGAGCTCGGGACCCCAATTCTCGGCTGCAATCCTTGAAGGGGGCTGGCACCCCTGTAGTGGAGTCTCTGTCTCCTCCTCCATTAGTGACAAACTTTGGAAGCAGTTTCCCTAAATCAAGTCCCAGGCTTTCCAGAGAGTAAGCCGAAGCAAGCTCTGTGAGTCCATCAGACACATGGGAAGCTAGTGGGGTGTCACGGAAGGAGATGCAGCGATGTACAGATGCCCCCAGGGATGACCCCGCCACTCTGCTCTGGCCAGATGTTCTTCCCTCTGGGTCTACAGTTGTCCAGTAGGGCATCCAGCTGTGCTGGGGCTTCAGGGATCATCTCAGTGGTGCCCCAGCAGCTTGCTGAAGCACACGGCTGGACAGTGGTGTGATTTTTCTCTCTGTCCAATCTTGCCTCTTTCCTCTGTCCCATATGGCACTGATCCCTAGTGATCCCCAAGTCTGGTATTGGTTTTGATTAGTAACTGCATAAGTCACCAGACCAGGAAACTCAGGTCTCAGGAACCGCAAGCATGGACCTATCAACAGTACAGCATAAACATCTTAAGAATCAGATGTTTTAAAGAAACAAAGAGGCCAGGAGTGTTGGCTCACACCTCCAATCTCAGCACTTTGGGAGCTAAAGCAGGATTGCCATGTGGTTAAAACCAGCCTGAGTTACATAGTGAGATTATGTCTTCAAAATCCAAGACACGAAGAATAACATGCAACAAAAAGCTGATGTGTTCCGCTGCTGAGCGACCTCCCTGGCCTCATTTTTACATGCCCTTCTGACTTGCTTAGCAAACTAGCCGATCAGTAACCATCATTTGTAAGACCTGGGAGTGTAGAGCCAACAGTGAGCTGAAGAAAAGCATATTTACAAAGTATTATTTCCCCAAATACACAAAAGAGAAAATCAAACAGAAGACTCAAATTTGCTATTTGTAATATGACTTCCCCACTGGTCTGAGGCAAAATGCTGTCCTTAGCACAGAGTGGACTAGGGAAGACAAGGACATCACTGGAACTGTGAGGACCTCCCAAGGTCAGTTGTGTGAGCGCCACCTGCCTGCTGGAACCAGGCCTCCTAGTGGACTAAATGAGTCAATAAGCAAATAGTACATGATATCAAGGGTGGGATATAAGAAGTTAAAGATGAGAACGGCACCTAATTATCTTAATCGATCTTTTATATAGTACTTATTCACCAGACACAGTCCTGAGCATGTTACGACTATGATTTTACCTAATTAGCACAACTCTTAACATTGTTTTACTACATTTATTTATTTGTGTATGTGGGTGGGTATATATGTGTAGGTCAGAAGACAACTTAGGGAGACAGTCCTCTCCTTCCATCACGTGACCCTTAGGAATCAAACTCAGGTTGTCAGGGCAGCAGAGGCCTCTCCCTGCTGAGTCATTTTACCGGCCCTAATGAACGAAAGGCACTACTAACCCTTGCCATTGGCTAGGGCAAAGGCGGTGTGTGGAGGAGACTGGCTGGGCCAGAATCCTGTCCTGCAATGCCCTCCCATACCACACACTGGCAAGGGGTGGCGGGCATAATGCCAGAAAGAATTTAGTTAGGATGTCTCCCGAGGCTGGCCTCTTGGTAGTTTCAACCTCAGAAAACTTTGACTCACTCAAACCCTCGTGTATTGTGGGCCCACTTGAAGCAGGAAGAGGACGAACAAAGTCAATGACTTTGTGGAAATGCTGCAGCAAACCCCGTCATTCTGTTTGCTAGCTTAAGAAAACGTTCATATAGATAAAGGTGTATGAATTCTGAGCATCCCAGAACAGAATGAAAATGACGTCCCTTTGTGTCGTCTGAAAGGACGGACCCTCAGCTGACAAAAACCGACTTTATAAGACCCAGCTGTAAGGCATTTTCTCCAAGTAGTGAACAATGTGGGGGAAGCCCAGCCCACTGTAGGTGGGGCCGCCATCCCTGGGTTGGTGGTCTTGGCTGCTATAAGAAAGCAGGCTGAGCAAGCCATGGGGAACAAGCCAGTAAGCAGCACGCCTCCATGGCCTCTGCATCAACTCCTACCTCCGGGTTTCTGCCCTGTTTGAGTTCTTGTCCTGACTTCCCCCAACAATGAACGGTGCTGTGGAAGTGTAAGCCAGATAAACTCTTTCTTCCCCAAGTTTCTTTGGTTATGGTGTTTCATCATGGCAACAGAAATCCTAAGAGAAGTTGGCACCAGGATAGTGGGATATTGCTGAGACAGACCTGATCATATTGTTTTGGGAGGATTGTAGAGGACTTTGGAACTTTGGGCTAAAAAGACATCAAATGTTGAGAGCCCAGTGAGCGGGTCTATAGGAGCTTGGAAGCCAAGGATGTTAAGAGCCGTTCAGACAATGGAGGCCTGGCTTGTAAAGCTTCAGAGGGAAGGTTAAAGACTCTAATGGAGCCATTTGTTATTCTGAATTAAGATGCTGCACTTCAGGTTAGCTGGTGCTGAAGAAACAGCCGTGGTTAACAAGAGACTGGCACCACTGAAGTGAAGCCTTTGCTTTACTGTAACAATCGATGCTGGTCAGCTGGAGCTGAGAAGTTAGAAGTTAGAAGAGAGCAGCATCAGTGAGGTGGAATCTTCTGGAAAGTGTTTCCTCGGGGTCAGCACACACAAGCTGTGGCCTAGGTTGTATCTTGTCCTGGCAGCCAAACTTGGCAGTGTAAAAGTCACCCAGGTGGTACTGGTTTTAGAGGCATGAAGGGGTCATGGAGGGCAGCTGAGGCTTGGCACTGTGAGGGGCCAGAAGAGGCCATGAGTGATGTGCAGCCTCAGGCAGTTGAAGGCCAGGGTCTTGCAAAGAAGTTGACTTTGCACCATGAAGAGAACCTATGAGAGACCACTGGTGAAAATGCAGCCCAGCTGCAGCAAAATACACCAGCATTTTGGAGATGCCAGTGCCATGGGATGACCACCAAGAACAGCAGCAGCAGTGGAGTGGAGCCTGCTGGGAAAAGACAAGTTGTGGGTGCTGCGGATGCCAAAACTGAGAAGGATCCAAGCCCTAGAGGAGCCCAGAGACTGTGAGTGAGCCCCAGACATTGGGTACTGAATTATTCACACTTTGGGGTTTGGTTTCATTCTGATTTGATTGTTACTATGCGCCAGTTCTTCCGTCTTGAAGTAAGAAAGTATCCAGTTTATTTTTTATTTTACAGGAGTCCACAGTTGAGAGACTGAATTTTAAAGACTGAATTTGTGAAAATGGTGGGACTTTTAAAGTTTGTAAAAATGTTATGCTGTAATGTTGATATTAATGTGTAATCTTGGGGAAGAACAAGAAAGGAAAGGCTATGTCTTAACAGTGTTGTGTTTGTGTGTCAAGTTAACAATTGTCCCGGCTAGTTTTATGCTAAGTTGACACAAGCTAGAGTTATATAAAAGGAGGGATTTTTTGTTTCCCTAATCAAGTGAGAGAATGCCTTGTCTTAGTTAGGGTTTCTGTTGCTGTGAAGAAAACACCATGACCCAAAGGCAATTTGGAAAGGAAAGGGTTTATTTGGCCTTGGCTTCCAGATTACTGTTCATCATCGAAGGAAATCAGGACAAGAATTCAAGCAGGGCAGAAACCTGTAGGCAAGAGCTGACACAGAGGTCATGGAGGGGAGCTGTTTACTGCCCTGCTGCACATGGCTTGCTCAGTCTGCTTTCTTATAGACTCCAGAACCACCAACCCAGGGATGGCCACCCCAGAACGAGCCAGGTCCTCCCCACTGATCACTAATTGAGAAAATGCCTTACAGCTGGATCTCATGGAGGCATTTCCTCAACCGAGGCTCCTTCCTCCTTGATGACTTTGGCTTGGGCCAAGTTGACACACAAGACCAGCCAGTACAATGCCCTCTGGCTACCAGGCAGCTCAGCTCAAAGCGGTGGCCCTCAAGGTAGCAAGTGTTCTCCTAAAATGCTCTGAAGACCGATCAATAAGTTTTAGGCTGATTTCAAGTTGCAATTAGACTCTTTCCTTTTTATCCACCCTTCTGATTTTTTTAAAAATTTGTCTTTATTTCTCTGAAGGCAACTTTGAATCTTTTCTGGAACACGGTCATGGGTAAGTGCCCAACTGAATGAGTTAATGAAATGGAGCACTGATGAGTGATGTGAGGTCACAGATTGCATAAGCAACCAGTTCATAACCAGCAAAGGTCTGTGCCATCTGACTGCGATTTAGTGTCCTTTAAGTACACTGTATCCACAGTGGTGGTTCCCAGTGACGAGATGCTTTAAGTTTTATCTAAAGCATACAGTTTCTAAGATGGGAAGAAAACACAGATGTTGACTAAGTGCGACTTTCCTGAATAAAGGACATACCAAAAAAACAACAGTCTTGTAGTCGTGGGACAAAAAGAAATCTTAGTACTATGAGTGATTCGGAGTGTGTCGGCAACGTCTTGATGCCCAGCGTGCCTACAGAACACTGGGGTGACATCAGGAAAAACACCTCGTGTTGGTTAGTTTTATTATCAACTCAACATAACCTAAAGTCATCCGGGAAGAGAGAATCTCAATAAGGAATGAGATTGGTCTGTGGGCATCTCTACGGGGGATTGTCTTGATGGTTAATTGACCTAGCTCACTGTGCGCAGAACCATTCTCTAGGGAGGAGGCTCTGAGCTGCACAAGAAGGAAAGGGGCCGGCAGAGGGAGAAACAGCAAGCATGCATTTATTTCCCTCTGGTCTTGACTGTGGATATTATGTGACTAGCTGATTTGAGACCCTGTCTTAACTGTTCCTTGGGAACAGACTGTAACCTGAAACTAGAAGACAAACACTTTCCTCCCGTAAGTTGCTGCTGATTAGGGGTTTTCTCACAGCTTCAGACATGGAACTAGAACCCAGCTCGATCTGTGATTTCTGTAATGTTGAAGGATTCACTCCGAGCCCAGGCTTGTCAAGAAGGCATCTTTGCCATTTATCAGAATATATTCTTACCGTCACAAGACACCACTTTGCTTTGAGTGGTTCCAAGATAAGTGAAGCGTAAGAAGGATGCATGGCTGTGACATCCAATCCCAAAAAGGGGAAGCACATGAAATGGCGATGAGCTGAAATTCAGGGTGTTCAAAGTCAATGTCTTTACCCTCACCGGGATTAGCCGGCACTTCAAAAGTTCTTTAATAAGAGGCAATAGTGTAAGCACGGCAGAACAAATTTCAAAAGCAATTGCTGTTATCAAAGATGTATTACATGTTAAATGAACTTAAAGGCAGACTGAGGCAGTCGCAGGTTTCCAGAAACAAAATGCAAGGCAAAGGTCTTCCGACTTCACCGCAGTGAAATGCGATCGGTCACATCTGCAGAGCCTGGAAGACTGACAGTTGCTAAGACATGGTCCACCACATTAGGGCACGGAGCACGACCAAAGGTAACACTTTAAACAAGTCATTTCAAAGCTCACAAACACATGAGAGCTGCCTTAAAAACACACAGTCCCAGAGGCTGATGCTTGACAAATGTGCCTAAACTCTCTGTAAATCCTAGTCTAATGCAGCCAAGGCTCACAAGCTCTGGGAACAGTCTCTGTGATAGCCAGTCTTTACTGCTGAGGGGAATTTAAAGGTGTTTACATTAAAGCAAGGTAAAAGCTAAATATTTGTGTTCCCTCAACATTCATAGTTTTATATCCTAATCACAAGCTAGAACAATGGCTTAGCTGTTAAGGGTGCTTACTGCTCTTCCAGAAGACTAGAGTTGGTGCCTAGCATCTACGGTCAGGAAGCCCGATAACCTGTAACTCCAGCTCTAGAGGGGGTGGTCCTGATGTCCTTTCTGCCTCCACAGGCACCTGCGCTCACTTGGCATACTTTACATGCATACTCACTCGCTCACACATGTATCCACACTGGTGCGTACACACACACACACACACACACACACACACACACACAAAACATTGAAAACCCTAATCACCATTGTCTGGTAAATGGGTCTGTGGATGGGCTCCTCGGCATGTGATCCATGTACTTAACTAGGAGGCAGCAGAGTTTCCCCCTCCCCCAAGTGAGGCGACAGGGACAACACCATCAGAAGCAGAGTCCTCTCCTGACCTCCATCACGTTGGTTCCCTGATCTCAAAGTCCCAGCCTCTAGAACTACAAGATAAAAATCTTCGCATCTAAGTCATTCATCCAGTTTGTGTTAATAAAGCCAAGCAGACTGAGACAGACTCGAAGGCAATTGTGTGTGTGTGTGTGTGTGTGTGTGTGTGTGTGTCCATGCATACATGTGGATTAGTTTGTTTTTTTTTTGAGGCAGGGTTTCTCTGTGTAGCCCTGGCTGTCCTGCCACTTGCTCTATAGACCAGGTGGGCCTTGAACTCAAAGATCCACCTGCCTCTGCCTCCTGAGTGTTGAATGTTGGAATTAAAGGTGTGTCTCACCACCACCCAGCACATACTTGTGTTTTAAATACCACTTTTGAGGACAATTACTGCAATGGCAGGGACATTTGTGCAGTGGGACTACAATTTCTCAGGATGACTTACTATTATTGGTTATTGTGACATGACAGGCATTAACACGGTCACATGACAGCCATCACTGCCACTACTTTCTCACCTGCTGAGCATGGAGTGTATCAGCCACTCTGCTCTGTACTTGATATATGTTTTCCTATTTAATTTTCAGGACTTGGGAGGTATTAATATTTTCATTGTATACGGGAGAAGATAAGTCCCGAAATCCAGAAGTCACATGATAAGGAGGTCCCTGAGCTGGGATTTAAACCGAGGACTGTCTAGCTCTTCCTAGTTCATAGTCCGTCTCTTATGGATCAGGCTGGACCTGTGGATCTGTGCTCTGGGGTGCAGAACTAGGGTTTATTTCAGCAGGGAGAGAACATAGCCCCAAGGCAGCTCTTTCTACCCCCAGCGTGACTACAAAATGAGGATTGTTGGGGATGAACTGGCACAGGAAGTGACCAGCACAACTCTAAAATTGGAGAATTTTCTACATAGTCCAACTGGGCTAACGGTGGGTCCTGGACAGGAAGAGCCAGAGTGAGAGCAGCGTAGGAAGGACTCAGTGGTGTAAACAGACAGACGTGGGGGAAACAGCTAACTGGTGGGACAGAGGGCACTCGGTAGTGTGAACAGACACAGACTCAGAGGGAAGCACCTGACTTCTGGCACAGAGGGGCTCTTTCCAAAAGCTGTCAGATCTTTAGGGAAGTGATTTTTACCATAGTGATCACTGAAGGCACCACTGGATTAAATTTATTTTAAATAATTTAGATTATGATTATGTAAATGTGAGCATAAGCATTCTCATGTTAAGGGTCAGGAATCAGGCCAGTCATTCTGGAACACCAGGCTAGAAGACTCTCATGTCATGTGTGGTCCCATTTACACTGGCTGAGTTTAGTAGTTGGGCCTTGACGACACTTCAGCACGAATGTAAACCTGTTCCTAAGATTCAATAAAACAAGGGGACATTACCTGATGGTACTTCTTGAGAATATTGTGCATCTCGGCCACGTCCTCGCTGGTAATGGTCTTGATGACGTATCTCTTGTCATAGGATGTGTGAAACCGAGCCCCGCTTCGTGCCTGGGAGTCATTGGGAAGGGGTGCACTTCTGGTCAAGGAGTTCTTCCCGGTGGGATGAGAGAAGAGGAGGGAAGAGAACTGGTTAAGGTGTGTTTTTTTTGGATCTGGATCATCTGTCGTCATAGCAAGAACATTTGCATCTGCAGTAAACTGGTAAGTGGCTGACATTATTTTACAATTCTCATAACTCAATTGCAAGTCTCTTACATGAAATGGAAACAGCTGGGTAAGAACAATGATTTCAATGTTTTTAAAGGAAAAAGTGCTGGGCATGGTGATACAGAGCAGTCAGGAGGAAGGCAGCAAGTTCTAGGCTATCTGGTTTTGGTTTTGAGAAAGGTTTTCTGTAGCCCTAGCTGTCCTGGAACTCTCTAGGTAGACCAGACTGGCCTTGAATCCACAGAGACCCACCTGCCTCAGCTAGGATTAAAGGCATGTACAACCTTATGCCTGCTTTGAGGCTAGCCTAGAACTCTGTATGTAGACGAGACCTACACAGGCCAGCATGGTCTACACAAAACTTTCAGGCTAATTTTTCTTCTGAATAGGACCAGGTTTTCGTCACAAAGCAAACTGCATAGACACGAAGTATCCCCTTATAGTGCAGGCCACCAGGACGCTGCACCTCTGGTAAGAGCCTCTGCAATGGTGCTCTGCTACCATATCACTTCATAGATGGCAAGATGCATTGAGAGAGGTTTAGTAACAGAGTAAAAGTCATAGAGTCAGTAAATGAAGAACCAGAAACTCAGCTTGTATGGCTGGTCTAGAACGGAGGTTCTCAACTAGTAGACTAGCAAAGTAGTTAAGTGGCTAATGGGACCTGTAGAGGAAACAGGAGCTTGGACAAGTGTGTGTTCAACAAGACCTTATTAGACTCTGGTTTGGCTCACCCTCCACCCCTCTACAGTAACTTTTGAGCATTACTGGGGGTGGGTAGGAAAGGGCTCTCTGCAGAGACTCTTTGCAAAGCAATGTACCCCAGAATGTGGTTCAGGATGTCCACACGACAGCTAAGGCCCTCCGACTCCTATCTCACATGAGTCCTCCATCAGTGTCTGTGAGTGGCCAAGGAAGTTCCCTGGCTTGGCCCACTCTTTTTACACTGGTCATGGAACTGGCGGCATTAGTGAACTCCCGCATCTAAGGAAGTCTGGGCTTCAGCACTGCTAATTGCACCCTTGAGCAATGACATCATCCCCTTCCAGGCCTTGCTTGCGGGCTGTGTGGACAGGGATTCAAAGGCAAAGCTCCCGTCCCCCTTCAGTTTGCTCTCTGAACAAGGCTTCCATAGGAACCAGAGGGCTAAACAATTCCAGGGAACACGGGGACTCTGGAGAGGCAGGCAGCATTAGGGAGCCACAGATTCCCAGCTAAAGGGAGACTCTCCCTCACATATTCAGGCCACTTTGTAGTTTTCACAGTTCCAGCAGGCCTGGGCCATCCCTGGGAGAACCAGACCACAGGACAGAAGCCGAGGAGGGAAACGGCCCATCAGCTTATCTTGATTTCCCAGGTACATCCTGAGAGGGCAGCTCGGCTCTGGTGTAAGCAAGCACACCTGCCAAGTGCAAAGGGAAGACTGCCAATTAACTACCCCTGTTTCTCTTAGCTTATCAGAAAACTAGAGATGAAAAACATAAATCCATGTAATTCCAGCAGGACTTTAACCATCAAGATTTGGCAGTGTTAAATTATTCTTAAGATAACCGAAATTCATCAGGTAGACAGTCTATAATAAAAGGACTTTCAGGAAGAAATAGGGACATTGGCAAACGTTTAATTCTCAGTTAATTATTTTTGTTGTTGTTGTTAAAACAACAAAAAAAAAAACCCTTTATACTACTTCCTGCTTAGAATAAAAAGGAAGAAAATCAAAGTGAATGCCCCTTTTGTGGGTAAATGCTATCAAAAAAGTTATTATTATATGTTGCTAATGGTCTTATTTTTTCCCCTCCCAAACATTCATATGCAAAAGGGTATTTGCTGCAAATAAGGACTGTAGATAGTGTTAAGACTGTAAATTACCTCCAGCCATAAAATCAAGGAACAACTGACTTAGACAGGAAGAAGAGGAAGTAGAAACAGAAGGATAACTCTGGGGGGCAGGGCAGGAACAGTGGAGGACCACCAAAGAGATACAACTTGTTGAATGAAGGAGACATTTATTTTGAGTCATGATTTCAGTAGAATTGGCTCATGGCTACCTGGTCCCATGAGCTTTACAGAACACAGTGGCAGGAACATGTGGGTATCAGATCAGGAGGGTGTGGGCGGGACATGTGAGCATGCCTCTGGCTCTGTCCACATTTTACTCTTCCTGGGCTACCAGATCATTCGATAGTGCTGCTCACTCTCAAGATGTCTTTCCCCGTCAGTTACTGCCCCACGTACTCATCGTTTCTGGAAATATCCCCTCATATTCACCCAGTGATGCCATTCACTAGCCCTGGACATCTTTCAAACCAGTACACTGACAAAACAAGCCACTCGAGTTTCATAGCTCTAGGAAAGTAACCGATCCTCTCAGAAATCGTGGAGGAGAACAAGTCGAAAGCTGGTTAGTCAGTGCTGCGCAAGCTCGGTGCACAACCAACTTAGAGACCATGTGGGACCGCAGCTCCTGAGTCCATAGGCTCCTGTCAGGACATTCCAGGAAGTAGACAATGAAGGTGACTTATGGCCCACCTGTGATAACTGCGGGTTTCCTGAGTGATGGCTGCAATGTGTTTCATCTGCAGTGTGTGACGAGCATGTATAGTTTGCAGTAACACACACATGCTCTAACACCCTGGTCATTCTACTCCTTCCAACCTAAGCTCAGTAAAGCAGGAAGCTATATCCACTTACCTCATTGACGACCGAGCATGGGCAAGGCTGCATGTGTTTACTGACGTTAAAGCTGCATTAACAACATAGTGTAAGAACTTGGCTCTGATTGTGCTGCACGCCAGAATCTCTCCCTGTCCCTTCAGCTTCAAAGACATTATGAACATCCTTTACTTCATACTTTGTATTAGGATACTGACCATGACTTCATCATGGTATATAAAATCTTATAAATTCTAATCTTGATTATGCCTCAACTTACTTCGTCAGTGTTCCCAACTTTCAGACTATGAAAACACGGTTTGTTCTCAACTTTCAAAACACGGTTCCTTAAGACTCTTGGTTTCCAAACAGTCGGTGAAGCTAGGGACACTTTGTCAAAATTTAGATTGTGCCTATCACACTAACATAAAATGTATTAATCAAATTTAGTGAAAGCCTCATCTAACAGACAGCTAGAAAGTTACAAGAGTTAAAGTGCTTGCTCCTGGGGCAGCTGCACGCTCTGCAGAAGGCCAGCTCATAATCTTGAAGGTAAAACCTGGCACACAATGACGGCACATGACATGTCTCAGGTCCTAAAACTCCCCTGGGGAAACTAAAAGGACTAACTGATAGTCAAAACTAAACTTTGGCCATTACAGAACATAACTGTGGAATTTTTTATTTACAGCCTTTGTTTGAGGTAGACATGGGATGAAGAGATGACTCAACAATTAAGGTTGCTCTTCCTCATGATGGCTCACAACTATGTCTAACTGCAGCCACAAGGGCTCCAACGCCCTCTTCTGGCTCCACAGGCATTGCACACGTATAGCGCACACACAAACATTCAGATAAACACATATATGAATACAAATAAAGGTTAAAAAGTAATGTAAATTTGTTTGAGTTTCTGGGCAATGCAGTGTAATGCTGAAGATGAGGGTCAGGTACCTAGAATGTTCTCTCCTTCATCCCACCTGTCATTCCTCAGCCTTTGTGTATGTCATTAGCCTCTCCGAGTCTCAATTTCTGGTCTATAAAGTGAAGGGCAATAAGACAGACAGGGAGCTAAGTTAGCTAATGCTCAACCTCAGATCTTTGATAACTCAACAAACAAACAGATAAACCTCCACATTTCCTGGGCTGAGGAGACAGTTTAGTGTTTCAAACACTTTCCGCATAAGCCTGAATATGGGAACTGACGTGCATGTAATCCAGGTTCTCAGAGGCGAGACACAGGGTTTTTGCAGCAAGCTGGCTAGCTAGACTAGCTAACTAGCTGGTTTCAGCTAGAAAGTGTTAGGAGTGACTGAGGAAGACAGCAGACATCAAGTCCTAGCTTCTACCGTACATGAATCCCGACACACATACACCCACACACCTGTAGACATGCCTACACACAGGCATGCACACCAAATCAAAACCAACCCAAACCGAAATACACTAAGATATGGCTCTGGGCTTAAGCAAAGACTGGGGGTACAGATTATAGAAGAGCTCAGAGCATGTTTCCCAAGGAGATTCTAGTCAGGAGATTATAAGGCCATCATAGTCTCGGTGTGATTAGGACATTTAGGCCACCATTTAAGAGAAGATGACAATAACTCACAAGGCCATATAAAGCACACTTTACAGATCCAGATGTGTTCAGGACAGTATCTGCACTAAGGGAAGGCTCTATTCAAAGCCTGTGATCTAATGAAATGGAATATGGAACAGCTTAGGGTCCTTGTTCTGTTGCAAATGAAAACGCCAGCACTGATACAGGAGGCTTGGAAAGGAGGGAGGCCAGGAAGGCTTGTGGGAAACAGAACCTAGCGCTGACCTATAGGTGCTCTGAGGGCTCTTTCTCACCATAAAAACATCAGAGTTGGAAGCAGCTTTAGCGACTTCCAACACCCTCAACCTAGAGATAAGAACACAGACCCAGAGGGTGCCAAAAAAGGCTCATCTGCGTTCTTAGGAACACACCCAGATGCTCCGCACATACGAGGCCTCAGGCTCCAGCGTGTGCAGCCATTTGAATGGGACAGTTCATATTGACTTTTCCATGGTGACAAACACCTTCCTTCTAATACCAATTCAGAGTGGGAACCAGCTGGCACAAAATCAAACGTGTTCCCATGTTTTCAATTTTGCCGAGTCAAGTGTGTGGAAAATAGCAGCAGTCATAGTGTTGAAGCCGCCCTGACTACTTCACGTATGTTTTTATAAACCTGCGCACAAAGTCTTGGTTCATTCAGAGGTAGGTCTTTGCTGAACAGCACCTGGAGGAGGCAGGAGCAGGAGCCGTCTTCTCTGCAGACAGGAGCTGAGGCACTGTGTGACTGGGGGACACACTCGAGGAGGAGCAGAGTCCTGTGGTGTCGCACCCGGGAGCTGGTTTATGCAGCAAGAGGATGGGACTGGAGGATGCATAGGTTTATTTCCTGAGTCCTGTGGGTATAGTGGCAGTGCCAACCTTACGACTTCTTCATGTGTTTCTCGTCATGTGGCCTACTTTATCATGCCTATCTTAATTAATTCACATAGGCTAGGGCCGTTGGAGAATTTTAATTCTCTTTCCATCACTGGCTTCTATCTGTCCTGCTCTGTCTTCCTTTGCTTAAAAGAATATAGGCTTCCCTAGCAGAAAATACCAAGAGAGGAATCTTTTTTTTTTTTTTTTGCACTGGGAAGGCACCCAGGACTTGTAACTTGCACTCCACAATATTAAGTTCAGAAACAGACACGGAGGAAGAAGATGGAATGGGCAAGTTTGGAAGAAGAAAGGCCAACAGAGGCATTAAAAAAAACCCTTATTTTAATTAACGGATGAGAAAAGAAAGACTGTCTCAGATCAGATCCAATCAAGGCTGAAAAGTGCCACTTCGGGGATCTTCTAATCTTCATTATCTCCTTTCCCGAAGTTACTTACTTTTCAGGAATTGTATCCACTTATGTGTTTTCAGGAAAAGGTCAGACAAAAGCACCCACAGACCCAGACCAGGTGTGGAGAGATCTGCTGCTCCGAAAGCTCAAATTCCTCTCTGTGGACAAGTGTGGACAGGTATTCGCTCTGAGATAAGGTTGACATTATTTAAATTCTAAGTCTAGGGTTCTGCACAGATCAGTTCAGAAGTGACGGAATTATCTGCTACAGTCCTCCCTACAACGAGTTTCTATCAGAGAATTCAAACCACTTCAGGGAACAACTTCAAGCTGAAAATCCCCAGCTGTTGGGAGACACTGTGGGCACAGCATTGCCATTACCACTTTAGTCGGAGCAGCTGTGACTCCCAAACAAGACGGTGACAAGGTGGGCTACTGGAGCTCCTGCAGGGAAGGGGGTGGAGAGGGATCGTAGATCCTCACCGGAGATCTCAGACACTTGTTTCTGCCTGCACCCTCTTGCAGCTGTCAGTAATCCTGCCCTGCCTGGACTTGGGAAGTGCCAGCTAGAATCTATCGGAGTGGAGGGTTGACGAAGGGGTGGAGGAAGGGATGGGACTCCATTCACACAGCTCTTGGCAGTTGTCAGGGACGCAGCTGTTTCTGGGTAAGGCATGCTCCTGAAGGGGCACTAAAACCTTCAGTGCTTCACCAGGCTGGACTCGGTAACTGCTTCTTTGTTTGCTGTGGGAAAATAATTTATTACCACCTCTCCAGGAAAGCTGACACAACTCTCCCCACAAGGTTCTCCTTCTGTCCTTGACCTCTGCTTACAGTTCAGAATCTTCTCAAACTAATGGCTAAAGATGGAGGCAGGGGGACGTGGAGCAGGACAAAAGAGGTCTGCAACAAAAGCCAGTGCAATGACAATCACAGCCCAACAGCAATGGCCCCTACTCCTGTGACACAACCCAACAGCAATGGCCTCTACTCCCGTGACACAGCCCAACAGATATGGCCTCTACTCCTGTGACACAGCCCAACAGCAATGGCCTCTACTCCTGTGACAGCTCAACTGAATGGACTCCCAGATTCCTACTTCCTCTTGTAATTATTAATCAGGATTAATTGGTACTGTTAATTGCCAGAAATCTGGGAAATGGCCAGTGATTTACCATTAACTTATGAAATAAAAAATGGATAAATGTAAACAAAATACAAAACATGCTATATTCATTGGCTATAGCTTTTCTTCTATACATTTGAAAATTATAGAAGAATTTCCATAAATTCTATAATCCTTTAAAAGTTGTCATAAGTAGATATACCTTGTCCCAAGAAAAAGGCAGACAAAAATCAATATTGAGAAAAGTCTCATACCAAATATACACTAATTTCAAACTCTGAGTTTATTTTCAAAAAGAAATCAATTTTGCTTGCGTGTATGTATATGCCTGCATGTGTCTGTGTGTATGCATGTGTTTGTGTATATACGTGTGTACATGTATGTAGGCTAGAGGTTGATGTTGGACGTCTTGGTCTACGCGTCTTTTTTTGAGAGTCAGTCTTTCCCTGAACCTGGAGCTAGCTCATCAGTCCGGCTAGGCTGGCTGACCAGCCCGCCCCAGCAGCTCCTTTGTCTTCCTCTGCTGCGCTTGGGTTACTGAAGCACGTTGTTTTTATGTGGGTGCTTGGGACCTGAACTCAGGTCCTCATGTTTTCATGCCAAACACTACACCTACTGAGCCATATCTCCTGTGCCCCTAAACATCCTTTTGTTTTTTATGTAAACACATAATTTATTTGTGTGTGTGTGTGAGATCCTGTGAGAGTCACATGATCACTTGTAATTTCTTTCTTCTATCACATGGGTTTTGGGAATTGAACTCAGATCATCAGGCTTGGCACCAGATGCCTTTATCCACTGAGTCATCCTGATAGCCCCTAAACATTCTTTTTCAGTAGTTTTATTTAGAAACAACTCACAGACCATACCACTAACGAAAAGCACACACTCAGAAGGTTTAGTGTGTTTACAAAGCCGTGCAGCTGCTGCCATACCCTTTCAGAGCAGGTTTAGCATTCTCATTCTGCACCCGTCCGTTTCCGCTTTGATTCCTTCCTCTGGCTCTCACCTGAGAACTCCGTGTGGTGGTAGATTTGCTGTTCCAGACATTTCACACAGTACAAAGGTGCCGCAAGCGACCCACACACTGTCTCCAATGCGTGGAAACACAGGCATCCCTGCGTGAGGCCACTGACCACACAGTTCTGCAAGCTACAGATGCTATGCTGACTCAGGCTGCGCAAGAGGCACTATAGCGGATCTCGGCTCATTTTAGTACCTAGCCATAATTGCAGGGGACACATCACAGGGAGCAGATGTTGCTTCTCGGGCTGCTCCTGGGCTGGCTGGAGCTAAGGGTAAAATGGATGTTTGGACTTAAGCTGAAGTTCTAAGACAAAGCTGATTGTGCTCTGAGACTACTTAATGATGTCGTCCCTTTTAAAACCAAGCACACAATTTGGTATGTAAGTTCACTCTTCTATAGACATGCTTCTGGTCTCGTGCTATCTGATATCCTGTCTCAACCTCAACAGCTGCCTTTGAAGCTCAGGGGCTCTAGCAGCCCTCAACAGGAAACAAAGCGAGATAATGAGAGAAGTGCCCCTTCAATGGCTTTTCTGCATTTATAATTGGAAATCTACTATCCTTTCCCTTCAGAAAAGGATTAAGAGTGCTGCCTCTTCCAACAGTGGGCACTGAAGACGTTGACCTCCACAGTGGGAGGCTCAGGATTAGTGGAGCCTCCAGAAGGAGGAGAAAGCATAAAGGTCAATTTAATGAGCTCATTCCAATCACCAATCCTTTATAGTTCTCATAAAACATCCCGTTTAAGTAACTGTTACTTTCTCCAGTACCTTTTAAAAAAATACCAAGTATTATCACACTTAAAGTCTCTTGACCTAGTCTCATATTTGCATATATTTTTGTAGTTTTCCTCCTCGTTGGTAGCCTGTATATTCTAGGAAAAGTCCCATATGAAGCAGGATGGCTCAGCGGGTAAAGGTGCTTGTCACCAAGCCTGACAGATGACCTGAGAGGGATGCCCAGGTTCACACTGTAGAAGGAAGAACTGTAAGTTGTCCTCTGACTTCCATTTGGGTACTGTGGCACCTCAACCCACTCTTTCTCATAATATACACACAAAATAAATAATATAAAAAATGTTAAGATCACATATGAAACGTTTTTAATGCTAGTCAGAAGGAAGAACACTTGGAAAATCAATCCTGCCAAGCTCAGATGTGGGAAGTCATTAGCTCCCTAGGAGAGTCTGTCAATATTAAAGAACATGTATTAGTTACAGTTTAGGTCACCGTGACAAACACCTTACGGGAACAACTCGAGTAGGAAGGGTTTATGAGGCCTGCACGGCCACCTGGGGCATCATGCAGGACATGAAGGCAGCAGGAGAGAGTGGTGGGTGGGCATGATGGACAGGAAGGAGAGTGAAGCTGGGACAAGCTCTGATCCTGAGACCTGCTTCTGCCACTGAGTCCCCACCTCATGCACCACATTCTCTCTCATTTCATAGGTAACACAGAGACACACTGTGGAGGGTCACAGCATCAGTCACGAAAGACCCAAGGCTCATGCAGATCTACCAATTCCCAGGAAATGCTCTCCCCCAATGCGGGCGACCTGTTTCATGGACCTGAAGCCTGGAAACCAATCTCAAATCTGTGGATGACTCAGGGTCATGACTACAGGCCTCAAACTCCACAGCCCAGGAGGACAGTGTGATTACGGCCCGGAAAGGCTATATTCTGGGATTACATACATGAACAAGCACAGGTGGTCTTCTGACATCATCACACAGTTAAAGACCAACATGCTAGCCGTGAGCATCAAGGAGTCATTAAATGCATACTGTGTTCAAAGCCCTGTGTTAAGCTCGTGGGGAGTTTCAAAGAAAGTCTGAACTGGGCTCCTAAGCACAGATTAGCTTTCACTTTAGAGGGGAGCAAAGCACATTTAATGCTCATCAATAATGAAACAACTCTCAGGAAAGGGGAGGACAGCAATGGAGTCTAACGGACTGCAGAACGGAAGTGCAGGAGCTTCACAGAGCGTCGTGAGAGCAGCATTGTAAACTCCCAGGGTGGCACTTGACTTTGGAGACAGAAATACCAGACACCAGTGCCCGAGGATCGTGAAAAGCAAACACTGTGTTTACCCCATACCCAGGGTACGACTAATTCTGACTAATAATTAGCCTGGGCTATACACAGTGAGGAACAGCAGGCCAACAGGAAGCCTGGGCTAGATCGTGGGAGTGGGGGTGGGGTGGGCTGTGATAGGGAGAACCATATTCTGGGCTCTCAAAGAGGAAGCAAAAAATCCCCAAATCAGGTGCAGATTGGCTGTGGGGTGCGTGCTACTCTCAGAGTGCTGAGCACCTGAGATGGAAGTCCCGCGTGTTTTAGCCCAAGGGCCTCCATACACAGTTAGAGTCACCATCCAGGGCCCCGTGTGATGCAGAATGTGATGATTATCCTGCGAGAAGAAACTGCAAGGTGGGCAAAGCCAATCACCCAGGAGTGAAGAGGCAAGAGCTAAAACTGCACGCACACACCTTCAGGTGGGGACACTGTCAATGTGGCTGTCAAGAGACTGAACCCACAAGGACTTCCGTGCTCAAGCTTCCTGGAGCTGCACCCCTCCTGCTCACTCCTATGAGTACCACCAAGGGCACTCAGCTGAGTGGTTCACAGTCTCTTGTGGACACTTCATGGTCTTCTCCAAAGCCACAGGTCAGAAACTCAATTTCACTTCCCATCTCTTACATTAAGCTCCAAATTTCCCCGAGACCCACATGACCTGTTCTCTGAGTTGCTGGGCAGCAGCTCCTCTTTGGTGCTGTTCCTTTTCTCTCACTGGCCATTGGCTCTGACTTTTCTGTTTGACTTTCTTTGTGTGAAGCTGTTCTCTGTCAGTGACAAACGACTTGGTTCTCTTTTCCTCTCTAAACACTGGGATTCTTCTAGCCTCCCATTTTCTTACCTCTCATGAACCATTACACTACCTTTAAAAGGTAGTATGGGGTAAGAGGAGGACTGGAGAGATGGTCTGGAGTTCCAGGTGCCCTTGGCTGCTCTTATGCAGGGTGGATCACAAGGGCCGGAGCTCCAGCTTTTAGATACCTGATGCCCTCTTCTGTCCTCCATCGATACCTGCACTCATATGGCATACATAAATATACATAAACAAAAATAAATCTCTTAAAAATTATTTACCAGCCCACTCCCAGGTTTCAGAGGCTGGGGGATGGCTTGGTGGATAGAGTACTTGTCATCCAAGTTAGGATCTATAGAATCACATAAAGCCAGACGGGTACAGTAGCCCACTGTAGTCTCGGCACTCAAAAGGTGGAGACGGGGTTCCTGGGGCAGCCAATGAGTTCCAGATTCAGTGAGAGACCCTGCATAAAGTAGTTATCAATTAAGAACGATATCAGATATCAGTTTCTGCCTTCTGCATGTTTGTGCACATGCATTCAAATCATACACACACACACACACTAAAACCAAAAACAGACTTTGTAACATTTCTCCTCTCCTGCACAAGAACCACAGACCTGCTTGCTAGATGCAGAATAAGGGTGAGACATTCAGAGCTGTTGCCACACTCTCCATGTGTGTGGCCATTCCCCATCTGTGTCTCCCACGGGTCCCTCTCTACCCAGTTGGTTTGCACTGCATAAATGCCCCTGCCCCTCTCTCTTTCTTCCAGAACTCTCAAGGGTACCCCAGAAAGGTAGGCAGCAATCAAGGCTACAGTTTCTTCTTCATACAGTTTGAAGTCGGCTTGAGAAATGTATACTGAAAACATCTTCATTCAAAAGAGTTGACATCCCAGATGTATTGGTGGGATCCCCCCACTCTCTAAGTTTAGTGAACTGGGGAGTTCTCCAACTTAGAGCTTGACACTTAAAACAAGAACATCAGAAGTTGAAAATGTTAGCCTTTAAAATGAATTATTTTTAAAATTAGAATTCTCTGGTTGCAGACACAAAGAAGAAAGGGCATCAAACGTGAATAATGAGGGATTCTAATTCAGGAGGCGCAGTGGGGGAAAACAAAACCTGGTATTATCCAACACAATGAACAAGAGGCTCGGTTTCAACTGTGCCCTGTATTTAGGTTGAACAGTGCAGGCTCCATCCTGGGCAACTTCTTGGTTTTTGGTGGGCAGTCCTCTCTGAAGCTCAAAAGTAGACCGGAGCTTCCATCTGACTTCACAGGACATTTTTAGAGGTCCCAATATCCTGCAAGGTCAGCAAGGAGGCCGCAGATTTTTCTCAGAGAGAATTAAACATCTTTCGACTGCTTTATTCTTTCATCTGTATCCCAAGAATGTCTAGACCATGGCTTCAAAACCAAGGCTGGGGGCTGGAGAGATGGCTCAGAGGTTAAGAGCATTGCCTGCTCTTCCAAAGGTCCTGAGTTCAATTCCCAGCAACAACATGGTGGCTCACAACCATCTGTAATGGGGTCTGGTGTCCTCGGCTGGCCTGCAGGCATACACACAGACAGAATATTGTATATATAACAAATAAATAAATAAATAAAAAAATAAATTCCTCCTTTAAAAAAAAAAAAAAACCAAGGCTGTAGCTCAGTTGGTAGAGTGCTTGCCTAACAGGCATGAAGCTATGGCTCTGTCCTGAGTGCATTAAGCCAGGCGGGATGGCACAGGATTATAGTCCCAGAACTACTGAGTAGGGGAGACGTCTGGGATGTTTAGATAGAATCTGATGTTCAGGAGCACAAATAGATACATGTAGAGTCAAATAGCTTGAGTGAAATCAGAATGGCAGAGGCCATGGCTTGAGGTGTGAGAAATACAGAAAAAGGAGTTATCTTTAAAAGAATCTAGAAAGAAAGCAGGCACAGGGGACCACATGGACCTATAATAATCAGAAAACTGTGACTCAGTCTGAGCACATCACAAACCGATCATATAATTAAACACATACTAAGGTACTGTAGTCAGATTGAATCTGAAATTACCATGCATGCGTACACACACACACACACACACACACACACACTTGTCTATGTATGTTAGGTGGTTGTGGGCTTTGGATGTGAAATGTCCCAGGAAGGCTCGTGTGTGGAAGGCTTGATCCCTAGCTGGTGGAGCTTCTGGGGGCTGATGAGACTCTGTGAGTTCTAAGCCAACAGCCAACATCAAACTAAATGGAGACAAACTCCCAGTAATCCCACTGAAATCAGGTACAAGACAAGGTTCCATATCTATTCAATATAGTTCTTGAGGTCCTAACTAAAGCAATAAGACACCAAAAGGAGATCAATGGGATACAAATCAGAAGAAGTCAAACTCTCATTATTTGCTGATGATATGATAGTTTACATAAGCAACCCCAACGCAAAATATAGATGATGAGAAACAGGTTAAATTAAGACATAACAGCAAGCAAGAAACGAGCCTAAGCTAAGGCCAAGCATTCACAACTAATAATAAGTCTCTGTCAAGATTTGGGAGCTGGTTGGATCCAAAAGAAACCCTGCTACAAATACCCACAGCCAAACATTAGGCAGAGTTTGGGATTCCTGTGGAGGAGGATAAGAAAAGAGTATAGGAGCCAGAAGGGTCAAGGACACCATGGGAAGGCTCACACAATCAACTAACCTGGGCTCATAGGGGCTCACAGAGACTGAACGGACAATCAGGGAGGCTGCATGGGACTGACCAAGGCACTCTGAATATATGTTACAGTTGTGTAGCTCGGACCTCTTATGAAATTTCTAGCAGTGGGAACAAGGGCTGTCTCCAACTCTTTTACTTGCTTCTGGGACCCTGCCTTTAATACTGGGTCACCTTGTCCAGCCTTAATATATGGAGAAGTGCTTAGTATTATTGCAACTTGATATGCCATGTATTATCAATACTCATAGGAGACCTGCCCTTTCCTAGATGGAGGCAGAAGAGGAGGGAATTGAAGGGTGGAAGGAAGGTAATGGGGGAGGGGGACTCAAAGGGGAGGATGAGGAGAGGCTGTGTCTGGGATATAAAATACAGATGAAGACAGCAGGCCTGAGGCAGTGAACTCTACAGAAGCAGAACTGAGCTAGAGCCCTAGGCCAGAGTGGGTGTAGCTATCCTAATATCTAACAAAATAGACTTCAAACTAAAATCAATCAAAAAAGACAAAGAAGGACATTTCATATTGGTCACAGGAAAAATTCATCCAGAGGAAATCTCAATACTGAACATCTGTGCCCCAAATACAAGGACACTCTCATATGTAAAAGAAACACTTCTAAAGCTTAAATCACAGATTAAACCCTATACACTAATAGTGGGAGACTTCAACACCCCTCTCTCACCACTGAACAGGTCAGTCGGACAAAAAATAATGACTAGAGAAATAAGGGAACTAACAGATGTTATGACTCAAATGGACTTAAGAGACCTCTATAGAATATTCCATCAAAACATAAAAGAATATACCTTCTTCTCAGCACCTCATGGAACCTTCTCAAAAATTCACCACATACACAGTAACAAAACAAACCTCAGAAGATAAAAAAAAATAAAAGGAATAACCCCATGTACCCTATCGGATCACTATGGCTTCAAACTAGAATTCAACAGCAATATTAATTCCAGAAAGCCCACAAACAGATAGAAATTAAACAATGCTCACCTGAATCATCAATGGGTCTAGGAAGAAATAAAGGAAGAAATTAAAGACTTCCTAAAATTCAATGAAAATGACCACACAACATACCCAAATTTATGGGACACAATGTAAGCAGTGTTAAGAGGAAAGTTCATAGCACTAAGTGCCTATATAAAGAACCTGGAAAAATCCCACACTAGTGAATTAACAAAACATTTGAAAACTTTAGAACAAAAAGAAGCAAACTCACCTAAGAGAACTAGACAGCAGGAAATAATCAAATTAAGAACTGAAATCAACAAAATAGAAACAAAGTAAATAATACAAAGAATCAATGAGTCAAAGAGTTGACTCTTTGAGAAAAATCAACGAAATAGACAAACATTTACATACGTTAACCAAAAGGCAGAGAGAGAATATCCAAATTAACAAAATCAGAAATGAAAAGGGGGACATAACAACAGACACAGAGGAAATACAGAGAATCATCAGGTCATATTTTGAAAACCTGTACTCCACAAAATTGGAAAACTTAAAGGAAACGGACAATTTCCTGGATAAATACCACTTACCAAAATTAAATCAAGACCAGATAAGCAAATTAAACAGACCTATAACTGCTGAAGAAATAGAAACAGTCATCAAAAGTCTCCCAACCAATAAAAGCCCAGGATCAGATGGTTTCAGCTCAGAGTTCTACAAGACTTTCGAAGAAGAACTAATACCAACATTCCTCAAATTGTTCCACACAATAGAAACAGAAGGAACATTGCCAAACTCTTATGAAGCTACAATTGCCCTGATACCCAAACCACATAAAGACATTACTAAGAAAGAGAATTACAGACCAGTCTCCCTCATGAACATTGATGCAAAAATACTAAATAAAATATTGGCAAATCTAATAATACATCAGAACCATCATCCACCATGATCAAGTCAGCTTCATCCCAGAGATACAGGGATGGTTCAACATATGAAAATCTGTCAATGTAATCCACCATATAAACAAACTGAAAAGTAAAAACTACATGATCATCTCATTAGATGCTGAAAAAGCTTTCAACAAAAGACAACATTCCTTTATGACAAAAGTCTTGGAGAGATTAGGGATACAAGGAACATACCCAAACATAAAGGCAGTATACAGCAAGACAACAGCCAACATCAAATTAAATGGAAAGAAACTCCCAGTGATCCCACTGAAATCAGGAACAAGTTTGTCCACTCTCTCCATATCTATTCAATAGAGTTCTTGAGGTCATAGCTAGAGCAATGAGACACCAAAAGGAACTCAAGGGTATACAAATTGGAAAAGAAGTCAAACTCTCACTATTTGCTGATGATATGATAGTTTACATAAGCAACCCCAAAAATCTACCAAGGAACTTCTACAACACATAAACACTTTCAGTAATGTAGAAGGATACAAGAAAAAAAATCAGTAGCCCTCCTATACACAGATGATAAATGGGCTGAGAAAGAAATCAGAGAAACATCATCCTCACAATAGCTACAAATAGCATAAAATATCTCGGAGTAACTCTAACCAAACAAGTGGAAGACTTGTATGACAAGAACTTTAAATCTTTGAAGAAAGAAATTGAAAAAGACACCAGAAAGTGGAAAGATCTCCCATGCTCTTAGGTAGATAGAATTAACATAGTAAAAATGGCAATCTTACTGAAAGCAATCTACAGATTCAATGCAATGCCCATCAAAATCCCAGCAAAATTCTTCACAGACCTTGAAAGAACAGTACTCAACTTCATATGGAAAAGCAAAATGCCCAGGATAGCCAAAACAATCCTATACGATAAAAGGACTTCTGGAGGCATCACGATCCCTGACTTCAAACTCTATTACACAGCTTCAGTACTGAAAACAGCCTGGTATTGGCATAAAACAGACAGGAGGACCAATGAAACCAATCAGAGACCGAGATATTAATCCACACACCTTTGAACACCTGATTTTTGACAAAGAAGCAAACAATAGAAAATGGAAAAAAGAAAGCATATTTAACAAATGGTACTGGCATAACCAGATATCAACATGTAGAAGAATGAAAATAGATCCATATTTATCACTATGCACAAAACTCAAGTCCAAATGGATCAAAGACCTCAGCATAAAGCCAGCCACACTGAACCTCATAGAAGAGAAATTGGGAAGTACACTTGAACGCATTGGCACAGGGAACCACTTCCTAAATATAACCCAGTAGCACAGACACTGAGAGAAACAATTAATAAACAGGACCTCCTGAAACTGAAAACCTTCTGTAAAGCAAAGGTCATGGTCAACAAGACAAAATGACAGCCTACAGAATGGGAAAAGATCTTCATCAACCCAACATCAGACAGAGGTCTGATCTCCAAAATATACAAAGAACTCAAGAAATTGGTCATCAAAAGAACAAATAATCCAATAAAAAAAAATGGAGTACAGACCTAAACAGAGAACTCTCAACAGAGAAATCTAAAATGGCTGAAAGACACTTAAGGAAATGCTCAACATCCTTAGTCATCAGAGAAATGAAAATCAAAACAACTCTGAGATTCCATCTTACACCTGTAAGAATGGCTAAGATCAAAAACACTGATGACAACTTATGCTGGAGAGGTTGTGGGGAAAAGGGATCACTCCTGCATTGCTGGTGGGAGCATTCCCTTCTGGATGTCAGTGTGGCGATTTCTCAGAAAATTAGGAAACAATCTTCCTCGAGACCCAGTAATACCACTTTTGGGTATATGTCCAAAGGATGCTCAACCTTGCCACAAGGACATGTGCTCAACTATGTTCATAGCAGCATTGTTTGCCATAGCCAGAACCTGGAAACAACCTAAATGTCCCTCAACAGAAGAATGGATAAGGAAAGTGTGGTACATTTACACAATGGAGTACTACACAGCCGAAAAAAATAATGACATCTTGAATTTTGCAGGAAAATGGGTGGAGCTAGAAAATATCATTTTGAGTGGGGTAACCCAGACCCAGAAAGACAATTATCACATGTACTCACTCATAAGTCGTTTAAAAATATATAGCAAAGAAAACCAGCGTACAAATCACAGTCCCAGTGAACCTGGACAACAATGAGGACCCTAAGAGAGATATACATGGATCTAATCTACATGGGAAAATGTTTTAAAAAAGATCTCCTGAGTAAATTGGGAGCATGAGGATCTTGGGAGAAGGTTGAAGGGGAGGGGAGAAGCAAGGAGGGGAGCAAAGAAAAATGTAGAGTTCAATAGAAATCAATAAAAACAAAAATCAAAACAAAAACTGATATATAGATGAATTTTTAAAAAGGCTGCTACGAGGAAGCATGGCAGAAGTTCTTAGAAACGTTAACAAGGATGGGTGGGTCAGGGGCGAGTCTTTGAGAAGGTAAGTTAGGCATGCAGAGTGTGCCTGAATGAGCGTATTCAAGAGAAACCGTGGAGCGAGCTGGGGCAACACTGTCCTTGTTAGATCACATGGCGCTTGATGCAGGCTTTAAGTTTACAGCAAGTTAGAGAAAGTATTTGTTTGAGAAGGCTTACGACAAGTTAGAACTTAGATTTCTGCTTTAAAACAACCAACCAAACAAAGCACTTACGGCTCTGCTGACCACAAGAGGCTCAGGACTCAATGAGAGGTGCAGAGTTTGAAATGAGAATGGCCCTCACAGGCTCACGTATCTGAATATTTGGTTGAAGTTGGTGAAACTGTTTGAGAAAGATTAGCAGGAGGTGCGTCTTGAGGGGCAGGCTTTGAGGTTCCAAAAGGCCATGCCCTTTCCAGTTAGTTCCCTTGGTTTCATGCTTGTGTCTCAGGATGTGAGCTCTTAGCTACGGCTCCGGCACCATGCCTGACTGCTGCCAAGCTCCTTGCTATGATGGTCATGGACTCAACCTCTGAAACTGTAAGCCCCCCAAAATTACCGCGGTCATGGTGTCTTATCACAGCAATGGAAGGGCTAAGAGAGCAGCAGGCCTTCTTTTACAAACCTGACCAGGGAGCAGCCACTACTGAAAAACCCACATCACATGTCAAAGTCACAATTGAGACTGTGCGCATGCAGAGAGAAGTGAGAGCCTGTTAGTACACGGTCAGTGGAAAGGAAGGCACACCATCAGTCGGCAGGCTGGCAGGTTCCTGCAGGTGACAAGAGGGCCATGGCCCCTACAGCGCAGCAATGTGAGGTACAAAGCAAAGCCCGATGAGACTCATGCGGAAGGAGACAGAGTTTGCCAACCTGCAACCCTGCAAATTAGCAAGAACACAATCCCAAAGGTTCCTAAGTGGCCTCTGCCAAAATAGAGAAGCGTGAATTAAACACAGGCCTACACGCTTGCATGGGCTGATGACACACCCCACCCGAGAGTGTGGCTGACAGAAACTTGCATCTAGAAGTGACAGTGTTCATAGAGCTAAGTGCTCTGTCTCTTTGCACAGAAAATCCATGTCTTTTCCTATAGACATCTCACTGAAATCAAACCATGCAGAATCCTTAAAAACTTCCATTATGCCTAACTTGAGAATGATCACTGAAACTGTGCATGTAAACTCTCTCATGAGAACTGAAACACAAGCTCTATTTGATAGAGCAAACCCATATCACAAAAGCAGCTCACCTGGAAATCTTGGTCATCGATTCCGAACCTCTCCCGAAGATTCCGGAAGACCATTGGGCAGTATTCCTTAAATTTGAAATGGCTCGGCATGTTTTCCCTGCAATGGTCACATTGTGGAATGAGGCTCAGACAGACAGGAGGTTAGCAGACTTCCCGATGCCCCTAGGATCTGTGCATGGTAGGGAAGGCGAGAATTCACTGCCCACAGCAATTGTACCTGGACTCCACAGGACCAGGTACAACCCAACCAAATCTGACAGAACAGAGGGGACAGACTGACAATGCTGTCTGTCTCACACTGAGACTGTGTTACTCTTCATCCCGGCTGACAATGCCAGCCACTCTCTAAGGCGAGGGGTGGGGAGGGACAGTATGGAACGGTGTATGAAGGAAGAGCAGACAAAATGGCAGTGAAAAGGGTAAGCAGTGTCAACCTTACTGTGGAAGCAGCCATCAAACAAGCTGGCCAGACACCCAAGACCCACATTCCAAATCCACATGTCCAAAAGAAACTCAGGACAAATGGCTAACGGCGCTGCCTGACAGCACACTGAAACGCACATTGCCTCTAGGCTCACTCAGTACCTGTAGCTCCCCTCAGCTCTTCCACTCCACCCTACCCTAAACTTCTCCAGATCATGGCTTCCTGTCCCCAGTTTTCCATTTCCATATAGCCCTGCTATTTTGGCCATGTGCTCTCGTGATCCAGCTAGCTCTCTTGGTCCTTGCACACACGCACGCATGCACGCACACACACACACACACACACGCACGCACACACACACATCCTCTCTCTCTCTCTCTCTCTCTCTCTCTCTCTCTCTCTCTCTGCTTTCTCTCTTGCCTTCCCCCTGCCCCCACCATGGCCCAGTTCAGTCCACCGACCATGTTCACTGTACCACTGTCTCTCCCTGCTCTGGGGTCAGCCAGACGTCTCTGGCTGCACTCTCTCTCCCAGCTACAATAAAAACTTTCCCCTCAACTTTTCCTTTGAGCAGTCATATGTTCTCATTTATACACTCATGAACTCAACCTCTAAACAATATTATGGGGAGAAACAAACCCATACGTTTGCAACAGAACAACAGCCTGCTTAAGACCTAGCATGAAGGGCTGGGGTGTAGCTCAGTGGTAGGGCACTCGCCTGGTATGTGTGAGTCCCCAGGTTCAATTCCTCATACTACCACAAAGAGAAAATGAGGAGAAAATTTCACACTAACTCTGTTATGGGAGGCTACTCTTGGGCTCACTCCACTCATACAGAATTGCCCCTCCATTGTGCTCTCGCGGAGCAATGGATAGAAACTGCGCACACCCCTTTATTACTGTTTACTTTTGTATACATGTCAGTTTCCAGGTACTGTCCTGGCTGTGAGACCTTTGAGGGAAGGACCATGTTGCATCTCTAGTTTTTGGATGAAATGCCTAATATGTAATCGACTTTCTATAATGATATCAAAGGCATCCCATTTACATGATGGATATTAGCAATGCCCAAACATGACATCCAGTTATATGTTACAATACATCTATATTATTTACTGTTTTATAACATAGTCATTTTTATAAATAAAGCCACTGTTTCCAAAGTTTTGTGTACAAGAACAGAAGTCCATAACTGCTCAAACAATCCAAGTAATTTACAGCTCCAAAAATTTAAATAGTAATGAGGATATCACTTCTAATACATAAGATACTCATAGGGAACAATATGCCATATGGCAAAGGGATATTATCCCAGGGGGCCTGCTGCTGCTTCTCTGAATATGACAGATGGCCATGTTTACCAAGGATTAACTTCACCAGCAAAACTTTACTCCCACCCATTGAAAAATTTATGTGATTACAGAAAGTCCTATTCTGCACAGCCAGGGCAGGCTCCAGAGACGCTGACTGTACTTACTTGTTAAAAAGGTGATTATCCACCTTTATCTTCGAGTAGGCTTTGAAGTCATCTGGCATCAACATGACAGGGATTTGAACATGGCTCAGTTCATTGATCTGGAAAAACACAAAATAAACAGCACTGGTTACCACCATCCTGATTAGGACAACTGGACTCGTCACCATACTGGTGAACATGGGCATTCTGCCCACCCTCTGCCTCCCGCCGTGAACTCTGTCCTCCTGCAGTCCTCACTCCTCCAGCTCCCACCCTTGGCCTGGGTGGCACAGGGGGAGCATGGGGGCCAGACCTGAAGGCTATTTGTCCCTCAGGGACACATCCTCCTCCCTTGTCTTCCTCGTCCCTTCCAGACACTCAATTCAGAACTCCCCTGACCACATTTCTGGGACAACTTCCTCTGTGAAAAAAGTATTATCTGAGAAAGAGAATTTTAAATCCTGAGGTAAATATTTGCTGAATTAACAGGTATCATTTATATACTGGGGCACCCGAAGAATGATGCTGACATCATATGGCCTTTTCTTTCTCATAGGAATTGGGTTTAAACGTAAACACTGGGATGGGGCTTGAACGTAACAGTTAAGGACTTTCACTGAGGAAGGAGGAAGACAGCTTCATGGGGTGATGTGAGAATGAGAAGCTCCCATGGGGTCAGGAGCAAAAGCGGAGTCAGCTGTGGACACTTCCACATGGGAGTCTGGAAGAAGAGGAAGGAAGGTTTGAGGCTAGCCTGGGCTACACAGTCAAACTAGCTCAAGGACAGAACAAAGAGCAGAGGTTTGACTCCAGAGAACAAAGCATAGAATCCGTTTCCTTCACAGCACAGGAAGTGACGGGTGGTTCTGACATACGACTGGGAAAACCCTGACTTTTTTTCTTGGTTGTTTTCACCCTTGATCCCCATGCTATTTTCTCCCCCACTGATATCAATAAAAATACTTTAAACATCTGTACTTCCTGTAGAATGGAAGGTACTCTGAAGGGTTCTTGGGTCCAAAAAGCAAAAACAAAACCAAGCAAAAGTCAGTAAGTTTCTTGCTAGGGCATGTATTTTAATGCACTGCTGGTTTCTTAGAAAGCAACCCTGATTTCAGGAGACCATCCTTCCTGTAGGGGCACCCAGCATGCTGGACTCAGTGAAGGCGATCAGCAGGAGAGCCTGAAGGCTGATGATGGTTCCAACACTTTCTTAGACACAGCTCATGCGAGCTGGTGGCTCAGGGGCTTAAAGAGAAAAGAAGGGGCCCAGAAGGACCAGTGTAAAAGGTAGAAAATGAAGTTTGAAGAAACGGGGCTTGGCTTTGGGGCAGAGTCCATTTGCATTCCAAGTTGTAGGTGCCATGCATGCTGGCAGGGAATGGTTCAGAGAACAGGCATAGAGATTGATGGTTGGGTGGCTGGGGCTCTTGGGGCTTGAGACTTTTGTTGACCAAGTGTGGTATAGAGAGGAGCAAGGAACCTGTAGGACCATCATGCAGAAATGAGAAATCCGTGTCACTCAATTCCTCAGGGAGGAATTCCTGCTAGAGTTGATGGGCGGGGCATTTGAACCCAAGCCTCAAGTCCAAGGTAACTAAAAGAAATGCTTGAGTCTAAACAGTGAGTGTTCTGGGAACTCAGAGCAGGGTGAGCTGAAAGGCTTCTTGGAGGGTGTGAAGCTGAAGTCATGTTGCAGGGACAGTGAGCTGTGATTTGGGTGCATATATATTGATTTAGGTATGTGCTGGGTTTGTGTGATATGTGTACTTGCTAGTGCAGGAATGTGCACACATATGTGGGTGTGGAGGCCCAAGATTAACATTCAATGTCTTCCTCAAGTAGTTCCGTGTGTGTGCGCGCGTGTGCATGTGTGGCGTGCATGTGTTTGGGTAGACAGGATCCCTCGCTGAACAGATCATTCATTGGGTAGGCTGGTTGCAATGAACTTCAGGGACCTGTCTGGATCTACCAGTCCCATTGCTGTGGTTTACAGGAGCACACAGCACCCTTGGCTTCTTACATGGGTGCCGGGATCCTGGCGATCAGAGCCCAGGTCCTGGTGCTTTGACATGCAGCAGTCACTTCACAGACTGAGCCTCTCCTTAGCTCGCTCTCTTCCTTTATAACTGAGGTTGATACTGAGTTAAAGTAAAATTTTGGGGGCCATTTTATCTTTCTTCTACACTGTCTTTCATTTACAGAGGCTTTACATTTCCTGTCTCCCTTCCCTGTCAAGTTATTCTTTCCAACTCCTGGAGCAGGCGAATTAGCCACCCATGAACAAAGTGATCCGGAGGAGCCGGCACTCAGAGTGGCTTTTAATTAGTAGTCAATGTGTTTCCAACCGTCTCTTGAGCATTTATTTTCTTCTGTAGGAATTCTTCATTTGGGTACAAAAGGTAAGTGGTCCTTCATCAGCTTTACTGAAATGTATTAGCTTCAGCATTATAACCTAAAGCTCATCCAACTTCCCGGGTGACTTTACTCCCTTTAGTCTGGGACCTCGCCATTATATACTCTGAAAGATGCTTGCTTCTAGTTCAAAATCACAGTGGATACAGGCAATGATAATGAGCTCCCGTCTCAGATGAGGATAAACTAATCCTCTTTGCTAACTTCATGTGGGGCTTCATCTAACTGAGCTTGCAGATTTCTTGAACAGTGGGTTTTGAAGTTTTAAAATTTGCTGATTTAGCATTCTACTTTAGTCCAGTCATTCCATGTGGCCCATCCCAAAATTGGAAAGAAAACTGACAATGGTTTGTTATTGTTCTTCTATTATTATTATTATCATCATCATCATTATTATATGGTGTTGGGATGGAGTCCAAGGCCTTATGTATGCTAAGCAAGCGCTCTACCACTGGACTACACGGTGAGCCCTTTTCAGTATTTAAAAAGAATTTCTGTCTTTATAGATATTTAAATTGAGACTACATATGTATTTGTGTAGGTTATATAATATTCATGGAAGGACATAAAAAGATTTGTGTTAGCCACTACTATATTAAAAGTTCAAACCTCTTAGGAATAAGCATATGTTATAAAAATCTAAATAGTTTTCATTTTTGGAGATAAGAATGGAGTCAAACAAACTGAAAGCACTGGTTATATTATTCAGGGCACATTTTATAGGGCTGCAAATATTGAATCAACTCTTAGAGCCGCTTTCATACTTGTGAGTGCCTTCTGGTAATCAAACAGCTGCACTCACCATCTTACACTTTCAGAACTTACACATCAGACACTGGCTGGGTCTCTCTGTACCCCAAGAAGGATCTCATGGTTCTGTTTATGCCGTGCCAGTCACCCCCAAAACACAGGTGTTGCTCAGCATCGCCTCTCTGCCGAGTCATTGGGGACAGAGCCCGACAGCACCCAGGCCTAACATATGACAGGAAATAAAGGAGCTCTGTTGTCAACATCAATGGAAGCAAGGCTACGGCAGGCTGGGGAGGGCTGGTACAAATGCTTGCTCGTACCAAGGCCCAAACGACCTGAGCATATTAGAATTCAAGAGTTAAGGAAGGGGGAGGACAGAGGGGAGTTGGCATAGGATGATGACGGAGGAAGGGAGCCAGGGAGATGGCTTGTCTCAGCTCAGCTTTGTCTGAACTCACTTTAATACTTGGCATTAATGCCGCAGCTAATACCGGATACCTGCCAAAGGCCACACTGAGGTTTCTAGAAACAGCATCTTATCTGATATTTATAACTTGGTAGTATAGGTACTATCATTATTCCCATTTTCCAGATAAGGAAATCCAGGCCTCGTGAGATTACTGCTAGGTATTAACTGGGCAGGCTGTATCTGAAATCCAGACCATGTAGTCAAGACTCCAGCAGTCTGGCTAGATTTCCCAAACTCAGGACCTTTTTACATTCCTGCTAGCCTCGAGGTTGAGAGTTCACAGCAAGGAGCTATGAAGAGACTAAAATTTATGCCTCTGCTGTGTTACAAACTTCTAAAGAATTACCTTTTTCAAATAACGAATCAATTGAAAATGCACGTTTAATTGAATATGTACTGCAGTCTATAATTAGACCAGCTGTGGTTTCAACCGCACAGTCAAAACTGGGATTTGTCACCCAACTGTCATCGTCCCTCTGCTTGTCACTCAGACTGCATTCAATCTGAATGCTCCCAACAGTTATTAATGAAGGATGCAACATTTATTTCCAGAGTAATTATTTATTACAGACAACTACGAAGCACAGTAGCATTTTGGGAATGTTTCCTAATATACAGCTCTACTTGGGAGAGGTGCCTTCACGTTTCTCATTTCTATCACGGACAAGCTAGCACCAACGTAAAGCATAGGCGTGTGATTTTCCGAGAGTTGGGGGAGGGAAGGGAGCCTCATTCCTGGAGGAAATTCACTCTGTAAGCAAGCAATTACGTTGGAAAAAGTTGGGTATAGCAAACAGATTCTGGACAAAAAATAGACAAGTAAGTCCCAGTTCAATTGGTAATGGTCCTAAAATTAAGGCACATAAAAGTATCCTTACAAAGCTGCTTCATACTGAGGCGTTAAGAAAAAAAATAAACTTAATATATCTTTTTTAAGCCAAGCAAAGGATACATTCATAAACAGTGAGGCATTATTTATGACAATTAATTTGGATACATTCATCTAAAACACCATACTTTCAGACTAATAGATAATTGGCAGATGTTTTTGGCTTTTATTTTTGTTTCTGCTTGTTTGTTTTTAGACAAGGTCTCACTATGTAGTACCTGGTGGCCTAGAACTCACTCCATAGACCAGGCCGTCCTTGAACTCTCAGAGATCTACCTCCCTCTGGGATTAAAGGGGTGTACCACCTCACCTGCCTAGTAAATGACTTTAATTCCAGCCAAGAAAAAAAGGATCAAAACCTCAAAATCCCTCGCATGTAGAAGAGACCCTAAAACATTTACTCTGATTTTAGTAAAGATACTTTTCTAGAGCCAGGCAGTGTTGGCACACACCTTTAATCCCAGCACTCGGGAGGCAGAGGCAGGTGAGCCCCTGTGAGTTCAAGGCCAGCCTGGTCTACAAGACCTAGTTCCAGGACAGATAGGACTGTTACACAAAGGAGAACAAAAAAAAAACAAACAAACAAACAAAAAACCACTACTCTAGAGCTCATGACTCACTGAGTTAAAACAGGAAGCCAGGGTGAGCAGCTGTGGGCTCCAGGGCTCCAGAGCTTCCTGGAGCAGCCAAGGGTACCTATGATTGGGGCAGGATGTGAGGTGCCGACAGGGGAATGAGAAGGACCCAGAGGTGCCCATCCATTCACCCCACCTCCCAATCTCGAACCAAGCACACTGAGCACCCACGTTAAAACACAGGTCAGTAACAGAAAGCAGAGAGCTGGAGTAGATCACTAGGAAGAACAAGCACCCGGGAGTCAAGAGCAACAAGGACTCAGCCGGAAAAGGAACTCCCATGCACAACTCAACATCGTTGTTCAGAAGGCCGGGTTAAGGCTGACTGATATTTTAGGGAGATCTGATCACAAGTGTGCCACACCAGATTTCCTACACTAGGCTTTCGATTGCTTCTGGCTCACACAAAACGATCCTCACTTCACAACAAACAATGCCATGAGTTAGTTAGTGTAAAAAACAAACAAACAAAAAAAGAAAACCATATTTGAAAATAAATATTTTCCCCTTACCAGACTCATCCTAAAAAATTCCTTTGCAGCTCTTTGATAAAGAATGCAACGATTTTCCTGCCAAATCACTTTTTCTGCCCTGAGGTTCATTCCACATAGAAAATGAATGAAAAGAGTATTTACATGGTAGGGCAGGAACTGGAAGTTCTGGATGGTTCTACTCAACCCCCATACCAGAGGGCCCGCGCGCGCGCGCACACACACACACACACACACACACACACACACACACACGGGAACTTTCACTGAGTCTCCCGAAAAGACCCCAGCTGCATTTCTGAGAAAATATCTTCCCCAGTGTGACTTAGAAACACCATCAAGACTCTCTCCCCAAGCTCTCTGAGCCAGATTCTCTGCCCCAAGTTCTCTGAGCCACCTACACTGTCACTGGGTGTCAGAGGACAGGACTGGATGAGAACAGACCAGACTCACAGCTTTCCAAGTTACAATGGTTTTCAGTTGCCAGAACCAGCAGTTTGAAACTAACTTGAGTTTCAACAACAAAAAACAAAGCAGAATAGAACACGGCAGAATAAAGCAAAACGAAGAAAGAAAAATCATGTTTTCTATTTTCTCTTATGTTTTTCCTACTAACTTAAGTTTGGGGAGAATTACCTAAATTTTTTAAATCGGATTTTTTAGTATCAATTTGATACCCACTTATAATTAATTAATAAGGTCCATGCAAAGGAAAAACAAACCTTCAATAATAATTTGCATATCATTTGTAAATACTTTTTAACAATCTTGTCACGGATATAGGTTGAAACAATTAAGGACTTCCAAAACAAACAAACAAACAAAGAAACAACAACAACAAAAACAAAACCACACAAGGTCCCCAACGTGGCATGTGGCCCACACGTGGGCTGGGGCGGCTCTCATTGCAGCTGACACTGCAAACTGAATAGCAATTTGAAAGTTCTGAGGTTTCTGTGGGGCAGGCAGAGCAAATTAGAGTCAATTACAGAGGTAGGAAAACCAGGCAGCAGAAGATGTTTGTGAAGTGTATTTTTATTTGTCACAGGGCGAGGGGTCAATTTTCTACAGCTGCTCCATCAATATTCATTTTCTGAAGGCATTTTGGAAAAGCTAACATTTCTGTGTTTGTAGATCAGACAGATGACAGGATCCAAGTGTGAGCTACCTTCCAATATCTAGAAATTAATATTTCATTTTGACAGGGCAAATGAAACCGTTCTGATAGCAAAGCTGCAATATATGCAAAGACAAAAGAGTCTGTCCCTTCGCTTGCAAACTCAAAGACTAAATTAATCACTTAGGGGGTAATTTCCTCTTGAACAGGAATGACCAAGTCAATCTTTTGAATAGTGGCTACCTGATTAAAATGAAAATAAATGTCAGCAGCAATATTTAAACTCTGGCTTGGAATCTTACTTGAATTTATAAGGCCAACATAAATTCTACTATCTAACAACATAATGCCAAGAGTTCTATCATCAATAGTCCTCTCCCTGCCTCCCCCTCTGCACACGAGTTTGAGAAGTCAAATGATGTGCTTTTTGGTTCAGTGATTTAGAAAGTGCTTAAATTAAGTACCTACTTTATCAGACTTCAGAAATTTTACACACGAACCTAGATTTCTGGATTCTTTGACAATAGAAGTGATAACATGGCACGGGCCTGCATCCTGGCTCTGATGTGAGTGGCCGCAGGGATTCGTTCCTTGTTGGGCACATTCGCCATTCGTCTCTGTCTCCTGACTGGGTTACTGCTCACCCTGTCAGGTGCCATAGGACCTCTGCCTCACCTTTCTGAAGCTGTACACATAATACACACAAATAAAAAAAATGATTTTCACAGATTTCCCCCCCAATTCCTCAATGATCTATGTGAGCTCATCCAGGTTAATCCCTCAGGTCAGCTGAGGAAGCCAACGGCACACACCTGAAGCTGCCATATCACGTCTTCAGCTTTGATTGTTCAGCAAGCCGCCTCCAGAAGGGCACTGGGTGGAACCCCAGAAAAGAACAAGAACCATGTGGCAATGATTCAGAATCATTTAAATCCCCTACCATCCACTAGATCAGCAGTTCTCAAACTGCGAGTTTCAACCCCTTTGGAGAATCAACTATCAGATATCCTGCATATCGGATACTTACATTACGAGTCATAGCAGTTGCAAAAATTATAGTTATGAAGTAGCAATGTAATAATTTTATGGTTGGGGGTCACCACAACATGAGGAACTGTACTAAAGGGTCACAGCATGAGGAAGGTTGAGAACCATTGTTCTAGACAGAGAAGCTGACTCTGCAACTCCACTGCAGGCTCAGGTGTCTGTCCTTATTCCCAGCTGGTGACACTGTGGGGCTCCTCTGGGATGTGACACCTAGCTGGAGGATGTAGGACACTAGGCTAAGCCTTTGAAGGGTATGGCCATCTCTGTCCCCTACCCTATTCTTGCAGAGACAAACCAACCTTCTGAAGACCTGAGCCAGCAGCCAGTGACCAGAAAAGGGACTGACACAGGCCAGGCCCTTCAGCTAGGAAGAGACTTCGCTGCTGCTTGCAGCTGACGATGTTCAAACACAACAGTGAAACAGTCGGTGGTGTCAATGTACAGAAACGCTGTCCCTCTGGGTGACATGATGCCCACAATTATCCAGACTCTAAGGGACTAATCTGGAAAGCTTCAAATGAACGTATGTTTCTTTTTAGTCAGTATCTAATATGATCAAATAGTTTACCACTTCCTGGAAATTCATCTTGTAATGAGGGTACTCTCAAACCGTGTACCCCCGTGAAGGTGGGATTCCATCCGGGATTGGATAATGGCGTGCAGACAGCCATTCTGACGGGGGTCCTAACTTTCACAGCCCTCTTGGAATGGGGTGCAAATCGCCATGCAGAAGAGTGGTCCTGTTAGCATCCCAGAGAGCAAAACAGATTTGCTGAAGACGTACGCAAGGCGGGGCAGCTATGCTGTTCAGCATGCCAATCACACATGCATCATTGGTAAGACTTGCAGAAGATGGGGAAAGGATTAGCTTTGCGCAGTTTGCACATTTTTTGTTGTCATTGCTGTTGATTTGTTTGTTTGTTTTCTTTCAGAGAGGAGTTTTTAAGAGATTTCCCTATTGAACCTGTGTTAAGACTCCAGAGAGGAAGTGCTGGATTCCTGGTCTCTTAAGGCTAAACTTCTGTTTTCCTTTCCAAGCACAGAGCAGAAGGGCAGTCGGCTCCACCACCCGAGATCTGCCCTCAGAACAATAAGAGGAAGGCTACCATTCTGCCGGCAGAGGTGATTCCTGGACTCCTGCTTGCAGTTGATGAATTGACTGCATTTTCTCTCCCTCCCAGAAAACAAACCCATGACAAAGACATGGCCCATCAGACAGCAGGGAGGAGAAATCACAGAGAATTTTTTAAAGAAAAAAAAAAAAAAAACAAGCAGAGAGTCCTTAACTGACCAAAGAGAAGAAAAAAAAAATGCCACCCTAACACGCAAGGACTTGGATGACTAGGCTGTTACCAAGTCTCCATAGCTGGAATCTCAGAAGCAGAAACAAGGGCTGATTTATTGAGACCAGGTCCCAAGAGGCTCTGGGTTTAAGAGCCAGGTACCAGCTTGGTTCAGGAGTAAACAGAACTTGTACTCCAATCCCCAGGACGACTCTTCCATCTCCTGCCTTGCTGCAGGCACACCCGCAGTCCAAACCACTCCCTTGGGGACACTGGAGTGCTCCACTCTGGAAAAAAGGCCTGCGGGGAGCAGGGCACCATTGGCAATATTACAAAGGCTGCCTTGCTTATCACCCACCCATCAGCCAATAGGCATTATGCTCCATGCACCCAGACCTCACCCACTGGTCAGCAAAGCCTCAGGATGGAAGATGAATTAATACAAACACGCTGATTCTTTCCCCGTGAGTGTATGCAGTGCATATACCAAGTCTCAGCCTGTGTTCTGTGCAGCTGTTTACTTCGAACACACTGCACCTGAGTTTCTGCGTGCCCGGGTCCTCAGAGTCACCCAGCCCTAGCTGAGCGAAACAAGCACCCACAAAGCAAGCAAGCACCTAAAAGGATGACTGCAAAGAAACCTTGGACCCAAGCTATGTGGAGACGGGTGGAGCTGACCTTGGGTATTCCCTCCAACCGTCAATCCAAGTGCTAAGCGCTGCATGGAATATAGGAAAGAGTTATTCAGAGCAACTCAGATGACTAGAAAGACTTCATTTAAAACATGGGTTTTCTGCTACATTTGCCAGTGCTAACGCTCCCCTAAACGCACACTGGATCTCGAGGGTTAGCTGAAGGTATGGGCGAGGAGCGTCTGCAGACAGTGACTAGAGGATTTTCAATGATCATTCCATGTGGCACCCAGCTACCAAGCTTAGTGCTTCACCAAACTTCATTAAATTTTGTGGCTAATGTACATATGCTTCATAAAAGGCGCCATTAACAGCAAAAGCCAAACAAACAAACTAACAAACAGAACAATCCCTGTACAGCAATAGAGAAACACTCCGTACTCCTACTAGGGTAGGAGCAGCTAAAGGGGCACAAAAGCCAATGTGAGGCCAAACTGGCATGGATCCCTCTGCCAGCTAATATCTACTGTTGACAGATGCCCTCAAGATAGGGTCAAAGTTCAGGACTTAAAAATAGAATAAATTACACAGCCTAGGGAAGCTTGCTTCATAGCTGCACCAAAGTAAGTTGATTGTAGCAAGTCCCTGCCTGGCATTGCTAAGCGAGTGCTACATTTGAAGAATGACTATGTGTGGTTCTGGGGAAAGCAGAGCACAGGCCCTCCACACTGTAGAATTTAGGGGATGAGTCACGCGCTTCCTGTAGACAAAGGTGCTGCTCAGCAGAATGCTACCTATAAGCAAAACCCCCATAAACGCACCTTACACTTCCTTTCTGGGGAAAGGTGAGACTCCACAGTAAGTCAGAAAGTAACACCTTTTCAAGAGAAACCAAAGTTTTGTAAAGAGAGTTAAATGAAAAGCAAGTATTTTGTAAGTTTCCACGTTTGCCAGCTTGGCAATGACTCCAAACAAACAACTGTGTTTGGGCTACCTATGAACACTCATATCCACATTCAAAAACTCTAGAATGTTCTATCTAGTTCATGAGAAATGTGGACAAAGCGCTCTGATTACTGATTAACTGCTCTAGAACACAGCGACTGGACGTTTAAAGACACACAAACCTCCTGGTCAGCTCCGAAGTCTTCAGGAAAATAAAACTGCAGCACTTTGAAAGACAACAAAATAAAACCTCAGTACAGCTGGCGTGGGATGATAAGAGGGAACATGATAATTTGCCAAATACAGGCAGTGACAGCGTTCCATCATTATCTGGGTTTATGTATGTTTGTGAGGTGTAATTTTCAACAACGAAGCAATTAAAGCTAAGAAGCAAACTGCACAGAACTCAGAGCTAAGCTTCAAGAAAGTCATGGTTAGGTCACAATTTTGAAAAATAATTAAACAATTATAGTACTTGAACTAAGAAAGAAAGAGTCTTTAACAAAAGCTACAGGTTCTTTGTAGTGTTCAAATTATTTAAATATTTAATTGGACTTCTGAAATTTGCGAATAGGCTACAGAGTGTATACTGGCATTTACATAAAAATACAACTCAGCCTACCTGTTAGTGCGCTCAGATCACACACTGAGCTACATGGATTAAAAACTCCTGTAGCCCACTGTTCTGAGAACTTTTACACATCTTTACTCATCTACTCCTGGGCAGAAAACAGAAAATCTGCTGGGCTTCAGGGAATAAAGGGTTCCCAGATATTTTTAATACAACCTTTTTCTGGGCGTGGAGTTGGCACTCTGGAGACAGAGAGCCCATCTTTCCACACTGGCTTGTGGTCAGGGCAACATTACCCTCTAAATAGTGTCACAACCTTTCCCATAAGGCTGTTTGTTTCCTGTTAATGGTGTATGATGTACTCACCAAGAGTAATGGCTGAGAAACCGCACAGAAGGAAAATGGTGCTTCTTACGCAGTGAGCAGAAAAGGCAGAGTCAGGATCCTCCTGATTAGCCCTGCACCCAACTCCACAGGCTGATAAGGCCTTTGCACCAAGACTTTCTAGTTCTGAAGTTGGGGCCACAGAGACCGAGGTGTCACCACTGTGGCCCAGCATTCCCATGGCATTTTAAAATGAAGCAAGAGTCTAGTACACTCTCCTGTGGGCTTGTGTGAGCAGCCATTCAAGGAGCTTCAAAAACCTAAGGGTGGGATACAAATTTATTTCAAGGGGAAGCTCAGTGGTAGCATACACTTAGCATTTATGATGTCCTGGGGGTCCATCCTTGGCAACACACACACACACACACACACAGGGAGAGGGAGAGGGGGAGGGAGAGGGAGAGGGAGAGGGAGAGGGAGAGGGAGAGAGAGAGAGAGAGAGAGAGAGGAGAGAGAGAGAGAGAGAGAGAGGAGAGAGAGAGAGAGAAAGACATGAAGAATTAATTTAAAACAGATACCCAATGATTATATGGGTGAGTTTTTAGTACATAAATCACGTACTGTTCTATGATGGTTTCTTCTCCCTCAATTTTTAGAACATATTCTACTGAAAACCATTAACTAAGCTATGAACCTTCCTATATGATACGCTGAACTCGTCACATTTTTCTGGCTGGTCAAATTCTTTGGCCTAAAATTATCTCGGCCATGTGTAAATGCACTGAGGAAAAAGCAAGCAAGCAAACTGAGAAGCAACTCAAATTCTGTCTAAAGAAGTAACTGTTTAGCAAACAACATTCCCAAGCTGTTGTACTTGAGCGAGACAATGTTGTGTCTAAGGCAGGCATGCAGAGGACGAGTTTGGCATAGTTCTCTTTTGTGAAGGAAAGCATTTCTGAACAGAGGATATTCTACTCTAAAGAGTTATTCTAAGAATCTCGCAGCTTGGATCTTACCACACCCACACAAGTCACAATGGACTACAGAAAATCACTTATTTAGATAAAAATTTAATTGCAGCAGGGTCTCATATCCCACATAGGCAGCCAAAGATGACCTTAAACCTCTGCTTCTCCTGCTTCCACCTGATAAGAGCTGGGATAAGAGGCTTGCACCACTGTGCTTGTTAGGGTTTTTGTTTTGTTTTGTTTGTTTTTTGTCAACTTGACACAAGTTAGAGTCATCTGGAAGAGAGCACCTCACTTGCGAATATGCTTCCATCAGATTGGCCTCTAGGTGAGTCTGGGGGGCATGGTTTTTTTTTTTTTTGATTAATAATTGATTTAGGAGGCCCAACCAACGTCTGAATAAGTGGCTGTATAAGAAAAGTAGTTGGTCAAGACAGTAAGCAGCTTCAAGAAAGTCACTCCTCCATGGTCTCTGCTTTAGTTCCTGCCTCCAGGTTCCCGCTTGAGTCCACCTCTTAATGGTGGACTGTGATATGGAAGTATAAGCTAAATAAACCCTCTCCACCCGCTCCCCACGATGCCTTTGGCCATGGTGTTCTATCACCGCAGGAGAAAGCAAGCTGGGACCCATCACCGTGCAGGGTTTTCCGTGGTGCTGGGGCTGGACCTGAGCTTCATGCATGCTATGCAGCACTGCAGCAGCTGAGCTACATCCCAACCCTCATTTTCTATTTTGATGCAAAGAGTAGATATGTGGTTGAGGACAGGATTTGTTTGTGTGGGTGTGGGTATGTGGTATGGGGATCAAACCCAAGATTCTGCAAGTTCAGCAAATGCTCTGCCCCTGAGCTACACCCCAGCTAAAATTGGATACTTTAAAACTTTTTCTCAGATGCTTGCATATTCACTAATAATGTGATAGAGTGCTTTACAATAACAACGTGCAACAAGCTTTTTTTTAAAAAAAAAAACAAGTGTTGCAGTTTAATGATTTGTTAATTTTTAAAAGCATGCCACAGCAATTAACATATCTTCTAGTCACAAATACTTCCATTTGCAAACTGTCAAAAGAACAAAAGTGCTACCGTTTCTATTAATTACTTTATGAAAAAGAGTACTTGCCTGCACATAGTGTGGCATAAACATTTGTGTCCCTCTTCTCAACACATCATTCCACATATTCTATCACTACAAAAATAGAGGGGCCAATTCATCAGAATTAGATGACAGAGAATCCTAATTCCTAGGTGATCAGCTGACAGTAATGCCTCTTTATCCACCTGCTGAGAACATGAATTTAGGGTACAATCTACCCAGATTCAGTTCAGGCAGTTCTCTGGATTTTAAACTTGGAAATCTCTAAAAGTTTGAACAGGAAACTGTAATCTTAGCTATTACAAAAACATCCAACACTTTCTCTTGTCATGACAGATCAACTACCTTTATGGACTTTTTCCTGAGGCATTCAGGGCTAATCTCTTTTGTCAAGATAATGAGCAAACTGCAGGCATTGAAGGTAACCTTCCTCTGCTCCTTGGCTTTTCCAACATGCTCCTAGAACAAGCTACCCTTGTCCCGAAATGTTTTTGGAGAAGCCATGCACGGTTTGAACAGTCTGTTTTCTCTAACTTGTCATGAGCACCTGTCTCTTTTGCATCACCTCCAGGTAACCTAAAGAGACAGCACTGTCTCCTGCTCATCGAGGATGGAAATCTAAGAAATTACTTGAAATTTCTTGTACGTGTTAAGCCAAAATCTACTATGAAAAAGAAGCCACTTCTGTGGCAGTGTGCAAATTTGTTATGATGCCTAAGAAGTTAAGTTTTTCATTGCTCCCAGCAAACCACGCAAGGGTTCTGCCTGTGTGAGCTGAAGAAGACCCACGGTGTTCAATAACAGCAACTATCTGAGAACGCTAATGACTCCTTATACAGACAGTCTGAGAAGAAGAGAAGAGCAGAATCAACACTTGTAGCTGCAGAGGAAACACACACCCCATGATGAGAGCAAAGTTGGCCTGCGGATAGCTTTCTTCTCTCCCAGATTACAAGTGTGTTAAGGGTGGAGACTACATATATTTGTCTTTCTACATTCCTGTCCATCCCTGGGGACACAGTACAAGAAAGTTGAGGGACAGTTTTAACTCATTTCTTTACTTAGAAACTGAAAATGTGACTTGATCATTATATCTAGAAGAGTGAATTTTAATATTCTTGTAGATCTTTCAGAAAGACACAGGATCAATCTCCATTTACAAGGCAAAAAGTTTGATCTGATTAAATAAAAGCATATTTACTCCAAACAAGTAAAACTTATAAATGAAGTAAATATATTCACCAAGCACTCATTCCATTGGACGAGGAATTCTTAAGAAAGATGTTTCCTTCTGTGTGTCTGCATTATGTTTTAATTAAAGAAGAATGTCCACATCCAGTGTTAAAATAAGCTTTATAATTTTATGTACATTTGTGAGCCTTTATCACCTTCCCAGGCCCAGGAAATAACAAGAAAGTAGCACCCTAAATACTTTAAAGTGTATAGAAGGAAAAGGTAGCTTTTCTTATTAACTCCAAACAACAAAAAAGGAACTTTCCTTGTGACTCCCATACAGTCTGTTAACAGCCAATCAAACAATGCCTACGGATTTATCTAGCTTTAATATATAAGCATCTTTGAGCCTATTATCTCAAGGTCTGGGGATGGAGCACAATGGTAGACCTCTTGCCTGGGGAAGAGTAAGAACAAAGCTTCACTCCCAAGCATTAGACATCCCTTTCAATAATAATAAAAGAAGAAACACATTTGCCATCTCTAAACACAGAGAACTGAAACTTTGAAAATGAAAGTGGCAACAGCTGCCAATAGCCCATTTAACTTAGTATCTTATGTATTCATGACTAGTGCAGGTTTTCTTTTCTTTCCCTTTTTGGTTTCTCAGAGACAGGGTTTCTCTGTGTAGCCTGGCTGTTCTGGAACTCTGTAGACGAAGCTGGCCTTGAACTCAGCGATCTGCCTGCCTCTGCCTCCAGAATGCTGGGATTAAAGGTGTGTGCCACTACTGCCCAGCTACCCACGACTAGTTTTCACGGCATTTTTCATGAATTTAAATAAAGATCAGGTTAGACCCGTGAGGCTTCTCTGCCAGTTGCAGAGAGCTCAAGGGGGCAATGACTTTATGAAAAACAATCGACCAGGCGAGCTCATTAGAAACAAGCTATCCTTTTTCAAACACCCCATAATTCTATATATTAAAACCCGAGAGTGAATTTTGAAGTGTTTACTTCTGTGTGTATGTGAGTGTATATGCACGTGCCTACGTGTCATGCACACATGTAGGTCAATCCTCACCTTCTCCCTTTGTCTCTTTGTGGTTCGCAGTGTGCGTACACAGGCTGGCTGGCCTTCAAGTTTGGGGCTCTCTGTCTCTGCTTCCCGTCTTGCCGCTGCTGCACTGGGGTTACCACTGGGCATGACTGCACCCAGCTCTGCACGGTATGGGGGTTTAACGTCAGGTCCTCAGGCTTGCACAGGGAACCCTTGACTCGCTGAGACATGTTCCCAGCTGAGAGGGACTTTGAAACAGTTCATAAATAATATCCGCGGATAAACTGAAGATTCAAATAACGTAACCTATAACTTAAATTTCCAGTGGGTTACCACTTCTGCCAGAAGACAAACCCTCCAGCACAGCTTTGGCAGATATCACCATCCCGGCCTCTAATTCTCTTCTGTCGATTTGCATCAGCAGGTGGAGTATACATAGAAGCAAACCAAGCCAGAGCATGCAGCTCCTTGCAATAATACAGACGACGGGGAGAAGAAAGCTGTCTGGATGGCTTTCCCCCTTAGCTGATGGGACCACCTTTGCAATGCTCTCTGTGTCGTCAGCAAGCCCTATGTGACTGCCAGCGCATGCCCACAGGAGCGAGGCTCCAGCAGCCCCCTTGTGTGATGTGAAACTGTCAGAGACTGTGGGCCATTTCCTCTTCCCAACTTCTAATTTCAATGATGACTTATTCTGCCCCAGTGATCACAGTATTCATTATGTGGTTGAGCCTGTTTCCTCTAACCCCTAGGGCACAGAACACTGTGAGTCCTCACCGTGCTTATTATATACTTTAAGGTTATAAACAGCATGTTAAGTGCACTATTCTGTAGTTATCTGGACCATATCAAAGTAGCTGCTTAGTAAGAATCACTAAACAACTGTTACAATATGAGGGACAGAACGATTCTTCTATGAGATGGAGATCTGGCCACGAAACCGCTTTCCCCTGGGGGTGAGAGTCCACTGACTCAGCAGCTTCTGGAACTGGTGTGCTTGTTCCCTTTAGATCAATGGCACTACCGTTCAGTTTTCAGACATTAGCAGATAAAAGATTATCAATAAAACACTAGAACGAGCCACAGAGAATAAAGAAAAAGCCCCCCCCCCAAAAAAAAAAGACAACAAAAACCTTATGTTCTAAGTGTTGGTTTCTGGAACTGCAATGGCCCCTAAGCCTCAGCAAGGACATGCAGATTGAGGGATGGCTCAGTGTTCATCAGTCAGCTTGGGTCCATCTAAGCCAGCAGTCAGATAGGGTAGGACACATTAGAGTGGATGCTAGGCTGGAGCTCTGTGGGAGAGTGTTTGCACAGCATGGGCAAAGTCCTGGGTTCGAGCCACAGCACCATACACACAAAGGAACAAAAACAAATGGCTAATGATGTGGAAATGGAGGCTGTGGGAGGTGGGCAGGAACTAAAATGACAAGTTACCACAATGCTACCACCATAAAGAAACGATGCCCGATGTTCCAGGTGCTTTGTATAGAGGTAATGAACAGTAATCCTTGCTTTTCATTTTTAGAAACAGCTTCCTATAAATAATAACGGTAACAGGTTATAGCTACAGGCTTAATATTTGTTTGCCGTCTCCAGCCCTGAGTTGTATGTTGAATCCCTAATCCTTAATGTACTAACATTTGGAGATGAAGTACCAACATTTAGGAGGCAATTAAGGTTAAATGATGTCATAGAGCTGGGGGTCTGGATCTGACAGGGTTAGTGTCTAATAAGGGGTATTGAGAAAGCTTCCTCGTTCCCCCCACACCCCCTATAACTCATGTTAAGTACGTGGTCTGGCAAAGGACTGTATAAACAGAACCAGAAGGTGGCCTGTGCAGGTTATCTCACCAGAAACCAACCCTACCAGGAATGTTGGGCTTCCCAGCTCCCCGAGCTGTAAGGAATCGGTATCTGGGTATCTGTTGTCTAAGGCATCCAGACTACAGTCTCTAGTTATGGCAGCCTGTGCTGGCTAGCACAGTAACATGCAAAATAAGAATCCATGAGTTTATGCTTATTTTTACAATTTTGGAGAAGTAGATAAATTCCTTACAGTTGAATTCCAACGCTAACCATGGGAGGGACAGAAACACGGAAATGCAGCAATGTGCAAATCTAACTATTTCAGGATAAGAAGGAGCAGCAGGGGTTAAAATGTCTGATGAGAAGCAGGATAGTGAAAGGAAGATGCTCAAGAGCCAAGGGGACAATAATTTTTCACCATGGAGACAGCTGATGCCACCCTAACCAAGCACTGCTGGTTATGTAAGGCGCGACTTCTGTGTGAGAGGCTGGGGACTCTTGACCTTCACTTTGTCACATTTTATATGACAGGAATTCTTTGAAAATGAAGATCCCAACGGTCTTTTAGTTTAATGTACATCATTCGATTCTCTCCCTAGTCTACAGCATGCTTATCAGTCCACAACTTAGTTGGTCTGAGGGGCTTCCGTGCCACAGAATGCGTCTCAGGGGACTATTTCAGGTCCCATTGGGTAAACCACATCTCTCCAAGTCCATACGCAGGAGCGGTGGAATTCACATGTAGGAACCACATTTCTGAACGTCCAGCTCAATGTTGAATGAATACTAAACCCCTACGGACTATTTTTAAATAAAAATTATGGGGGGAGGGGACATCCAAGTATGGTGGCACATGCCTGTAAGTAAGCCCAGCCTGGGCTACATCGGAACTAGGATGAAAGCGGAAACGTTTTCCATCGGGCAAACAGTTCCGTTTCACACACTGCCATGTATCTTTGCTTTTCTGTCCCTGAAGCCCTTTACATCATCAGCATCCACCCTTTCCGAAAACCGAAGCCAGCGTCACCAAGGCCAGCATTTATTCAGGGCTCACTACACACCAGGAATCCGCTCTTGCTCTACAGTCTCTCCGATGGGGTCATTAACAAGCCTGTGACACAGGTTCAGCTCTCTCACACTGCACCCCTGGGGAAGGAGGGGGAAAGCCAGGATTTAGGGGCATCACAGCCTCTGTGTTACAGAGGTGCTCATCACTGCACCCCCCAAACAGGGCTTGTGCTGCAGCCCATTACTGTGTCACTAGAACATGTTCTTCATTTAACCCTACAGGCCCCTTAAATGTTGGCATGCCATCTGCACAAGTTGGTACATTAAGGGTCAGGGCTGGAGACACCGTATCTCTTAGCCGTGGTGCTGGGAGGCCTCTTGTTTATATGCACATAAATAAATGAAAAGGACATACATTTTACAAAGAAAGAAAACCTGCTGGGTGGGCTATTAAAGGAGCCAGAAGAAAGCTGCTCGCAGGTAGACGGCAACTAGGGAAGACACACACAAAGCTTCCAGGAAGACTCTCAGTGTTTGTAGGTCTACACGATCCTCTGCTCTTCCCACCGTACCTCCTCGTGTTGAGAACCAAGGCTTTCCCCCAGCTGCAGATAAAGAGAGGGGGCCCAGTGGTTGTGGTTGAGGGGGTACAGCCTTTAGCAGGGAGAAGGGACAAGCAGAAAGAAAAGGCAGAGGAACATGGGGAGCAAACCCTAGCAGGGAGCGGATCAGATACATGGTGGGGGCACAGGAACTGAGGAGCAAAAGCAGGGAGTGGATGAGATACACGGTGGGGGCTGTCATTGATTTCCAGGCCCAGGACCCCGCACACGCTAGGCTGCATTACCACTGAACTCCAATCCCCAGCTCTGGCTCTGCTGGCACAGGCTTGGACTCTGCAGCCAGGCAGGCCTTGAACTCAAGCTCCTCTTGCTTGTCTCCTGAGAGCTAAGATGCTAGCTGTGCACTGCTAGGCTCCACTTTGCACGGCCACTCTCTTTTCTGAAAGAGGTTCTCAGATTATAGCCCAGGCTGGGCTGGAACTCAATATGTAGCCCAGGCTGGCTTTGAATTTGTCACAATCCTCCTGTCTCAGACTCTTAAGTGCTGGGATTACAGGCAGAAGCCACCATGCCTACTGCGAATTGTCATTCTTCAATGTTATACTCAGAAGTTGTTCACAGCATGCCCTGAAAAGTGTTCCTAAAGTGAGCACCACACGATGAGACAGATTGTGACTATGACAGTGTAGCACTGTTTCCTCAAATCTCTGTCCCAGTATGGCGGCAAGTTGGCAAGTGGGGAACCAAGGGGTCGGCCCACACAAGTCAGTCAAAGTCTTCGCAAGGCATCTCAGGTGGGGTCTTCAGAGCACAGGGCGTCCAGCGTCAGTACCCTAAGTTACTGTGTGCACACACTGCTCCTACAACAGAGTCTGCACAGGAGCAGGCCTGCCACTGCTGTCAGCTCTGCATGCACAGGAGCAGGCCTGCCACTGCTGTCCACTCTCCATGCACAGGAGCAGGCCTGCCACTGCTGTCAGCTCTGCATGCACAGGAGCAGGCCTGCCACTGCTGTCAGCTCTGCATGCACAGGAGCAGGCCTGCCACTGCTGTCCACTCTCCATGCACAGGAGTGGGCCTGCCACTGCTGTCAGCTCTGCATGCACAGGAGCGGACCTGCCACTGCTGTCCACTCTCCATGCACAGGAGTGGGCCCGCCACTGCTGTCAGCTCTGCATGCACAGGAGCGGGCCTGCCACTGCTGTCAGCTCTGCATGCACAGGAGCAGGCCTGCCACTGCTGTCCACTCTGCATGCACAGGAGCAGGCCTGCCACTGCTGTCAGCTCTCCATGCACAGGAGCAGGCCTGCCACTGCTGTCTACTCTCCATGCACAGGAGCGGGCCTGCCACTGCTGTCCACACTCCCTGAGGAGACACTGACTATATCTTTACTGACTTTTATTGAAAGAAAAATGCTGGTAAATCAAATTCAAATCACAGTCATTTGACTTCCAGGCATGAATTGGTGATGAAAGGAAGCAGTTGGCCGCCAACATGGCCGCTGGAGACAGCTGAAATGGATACAGCTCTCGTGCAAGATGCTGTCCAGAAAAGACAGCGGGGGCAGAGGGGTCAGCTGAAGGGTGTGGGGAGGCAGCTATGACAAAAACTGGGCGCCTGTTCTAGAACTGGCTTTGTCATCACTGTACGGCACCTGGAAAGTGTACGCAGGGCATCACGTCGCTGGCCTTTCCTACAGTGCTTCCGACTCCCTGGAAGTTGTTTCCTCAGTGACTCAGGTCTGGGACAACACCGAGGGATCTGCTCAGAGTGCTGCTCCAGCAACTTAGGGCTCTGCATCTTTGTGGTTTCTGTTATAGCCGCACGTGTCACTACCCCTATATCCTGCACGTGTCACTACCGCTATATCCTGCACGTGTCACTGCCCGCTATATCCTGCACGTGTCACTGCCCCTATATCCTGCACGTGTCACTACCCCTATATCCTGCACGTGTCACTACCCCTATATCCTGCACGTGTCACTGCCGCTATATCCTGCACGTGTCACTGCCCCTATATCCTGCACGTGTCACTGCCCCTATATCCTGCACGTGTCACTGCCCCTATATCCTGCACGTGTCACTGCCCCTATATCCTGCACGTGTCACTACCCCTATATCCTGCACGTGTCACTGCCCGCTATATCCTGCACGTGTCACTACCCCTATATCCTGCACGTGTCACTACCCCTATATCCTGCACGTGTCACTGCCGCTATATCCTGCACGTGTCACTGCCCCTATATCCTGCACGTGTCACTGCCCCTATATCCTGCACGTGTCACTGCCCCTATATCCTGCACGTGTCACTGCCCCTATATCCTGCACGTGTCACTGCCCCTATATCCTGCACGTGTCACTACCCCTATATCCTGCACGTGTCACTGCCCGCTATATCCTGCACGTGTCACTACCCCTATATCCTGCACGTGTCACTGCCCCTATATCCTGCACGTGTCACTACTGCTATATCCTGCACGTGTCACTGCCCCTATATCCTGCACGTGTCACTGCCGCTATATCCTGCACGTGTCACTACCCGTATATCCTGCACGTGTCACTGCCCCTATATCCTGCGCGTGTCACTACCCCTATATCCTGTGCGTGTCACCGCCCCTATATCCTGCACGTGTCACTGCCCCTATATCCTGCACGTGTCACTGCCGCTATATCCTGCACGTGTCACTGCCGCTATATCCTGCACGTGTCACTACCCCTATATCCTGCACGTGTCACCACCGCTATATCCTGCACGTGTCACCGCCCCTATATCCTGCACGTGTCACTACCGCTATATCCTGCACGTGTCACTGCCCCTATATCCTGCACGTGTCACTACCCCTATATCCTGCACGTGTCACTGCCCCTATATCCTGCACGTGTCACTACCCCTATATCCTGCACGTGTCACTGCCCCTATATCCTGCACGTGTCACTACCCCTATATCCTGCACGTGTCACTACCCCTATATCCTGCACGTGTCACTACCCCTATATCCTGCACGTGTCACTACCCCTATATCCTGCACGTGTCACTGCCCCTATATCCTGCACGTGTCACTGCCCCTATATCCTGCACGTGTCACTGCCGCTATATCCTGCACGTGTCACTGCCTCTATATCCTGCACGTGTCACTGCACCCATATTTACTTTGCTTATCTTTAACAGATTTTATTTTTTTGTTTTATTTGTATGTGTGTGTGATTAAGCACTCACAGGCCTGTGGGTGTGCAGGTAAATGCAGGTGCCCACAGCATCCACACGGGCTGCCAGATCCCCTGGAGTTGGAATTACAGGCACTAGGGAGCCCGATGGGCGTGCTGGAACTAAACTAAGCTCTTCGGCAAGCAGAGCATGATATTAACTGCTGGAGCATCTCTCCAGTTTCTGAAATAGCATCTTTTAAAAGTCCAGATTTGTAAAGTTAGTTAATGGATAATTATTTAAATTATAAGAGACTGTTTAAAGGGGTTAATTAACTGAAGTGCTTCTTCCCAAGGTGTTTCCTCCGTCAAGCAAAAATGAAAACTGTGTTAAGAATTTTTAACTTTTAAATTTATAGAGAAATCATTCTGAGCACATAAAAATCACATAAAGCAAAATTTACCTCTAATTTCACTCAATACATATTAATCTGTCAGGAAAATACCAAAGAAAGCCTGCTCTGTCAGGTTTGCAACCTGAAAACCTGACAGGTTTGTATCTTCCTCCAAAACTCCAAATTTGGGCAACCGCAGCCCCTTCCCCATCCGGCAGGTAACTATACCTTATTTGCTTGTTTAGTCTGTGTTGGTTTCAGATAGAGCATTAACATGTAGCCCAGGCTAGCCTAGCACACTCTATATTCCCACTTCTGCCTCCTATGTCCTGGGACTAAAGATGTGGCACATCACACTGGGATTAAAAACTGCTCTGTGATTGGGCTTTTAAAGCTATAATCTCCGTAGCTCTGTGTTTACAGAGGCATGTAGTACGGAGAAACTAAGATGGAGGAGGGGGTGTTATCTAAGTGACAGAAGCAGTCAGATGAGCACAGGAAGGGAAGAGACAGTTGCTTACAACTGTGTCTGAGCAGAGACTGGCGAAGGAGATAATGGAAGAGGTCTTGGGCTTGGATGAGGGAACACGTTACTGAGCACAAGAAAGGAATGACTTCATGGGTCATACAATGAGCTGTAAGTGCCTGGAGTCAGGGCTTAGAGGTGGTCATATGATGAGGAACTCTCCAAGTCAACAGGTGGAAGCCACAGAGTGACGAGGAAGGATAAAAGCTGGATGCCAGGTATCATGGAGGTGGCCTGAGTACCAGCTGGCACAGGGCAGCGAGGGAGAGGGCAGAGAGAGAATGGGAAAGAGGGAGCAGTGGCCAGAGCAGGGCTTTAGTTTGGACAGGAAGCTTTGCTACCACAGGAAAGGAACTGATGTGAACACATGCATGACCCGTTATTTTGGAGTGTGTGCAGACACATCCTGGGATGTCTGTGCAGTTACAAACATGATTCAGCAACTAGAAGTGCGTCGAAGGAATCTGTAAACTGATCTTCGCTCACTCCAGGAAGAACCACGTTAGCGGAACTGATAATGTCACAAGGGATTCAGAGTCAATAAGGTGCCATGCTTGCCTGGAACAGGAGAGAGGATGTGGGAACAAAGAAAGGGTTTCTCTGGGAAAGAAGAGGGGGAGATGGTTCCCTTCCAGCCACGCCGAGGGACTATAGGGACCTCCTACCACCACCAGCCGTTGACTCTGTGTCTCTTATTCCATTGCAGGTACACACCTACTGTTACACAAGGGCCGACTGCTACTTCCTGCACAGTTTCAAGGTGGAACAGGGCAACAAACACTTGCCTTCAAGTCTGAAGGGCAGACTACTAGAATCCAAATTAAGGGTCCAAATTTAGGCCAAATTTAGTCAACTCCATACTAGTAATTGCTAAGGAATAACAGTACCCCCACCTCCACCTCAGCATGGACACTGCTCTCTGCTGTGAAGTTTGCTCCAGCCAGCGAGACATCGGCAGATGATGTCCAAACACAAGTGTGATACGCTCTGCCTGGAGTTGGCCTTCTTGTGGCAGCCTCAGCAAAGTCAGCACCAGATGTGTGTGTGTGTAGGCGGTGCGTTCTAGCTCATCGACACCCTATTGTCCACAGGTGGCTACAAGCTGGATGAGACCAGAAGAACTGTCAGTTAACTGTGTGGCATTTTGAAGGTACGAAAGGGAGTGCAATGGTCCGGTGCACTCAGCCAGGCAGTGAGGCAGCACAGGGCACAAAGAGCTGCCTCAAATGACGCAGAACCATTCATGCTTGGCCCTGCTACTGCCAAGATGCCCTGGCTCAGAGGGGCAGTCAGAGGATGCCCCGCTGGGGGTGCACAACTCTTGGTGTACCTGGTCAGTCACTCATGGCGGTACTTTTAAACGCGTGTTTTCTAATCCACAGAACAAACCTGATTGGATAATTTGAAAATTATCCTGTAACAGACCTATGAATGAAAATCATCTCTGCAAAGTCTGCCCCTTTGGAGATCCTGTGTTTTACAGTTCATCAGCCACTCCCATCACCCATTTCCTGAGCAGTCCCCCGGAAGCTGGACTGTGGTATAACCTGCAGTAACGAGCCCGGTGCAGCTCCAGGAGGCTGGGTCATAGAGAACAGTGTGAGCTCTGGAGCAGATTTCATCATCTGGTTGGCTGTACTTGCTTAGAATAGATACAATTAAAGCAGAAAAGCATTTGCTTTTGATTTTAAAACATCCTATAACATATAAAGTTGGAGTTCGGGACATTAAAAGTGCATCATTCTAAATGAACTCCGTTGTCTTTCTCATACTGCCTCTTTGTTTTTAACAATCTCTTGTTTATGTAAGTTTCCTTATTAAATCTCTCTATACACACGGTCATATGCTTTGGTTAACTGGACATAATCCTTTCTTTTCCCTGGGTTTTTCTTTCCCAGGATTTCTCTGTGTTGCTTTGGAGCCCATCCTAGTAGACCAGCTGGCCTTGAACTCACAGAGAGCCTCCTGCCTCTGCCTCTTGAGTGCTGGGATTAAGGGTGTGTGCCACCACCTCCCGGGTCATTTGACCTAATGTTACAGCTTCTCTCAGTACTTTTAGGCAATTATTCTTAAAGTATGTCTTTAAGTATTCCTACTTGAGCATGAAAACAGAAGGCATGGGGAATCTAGCAGAACTCAGATCCCCCACTTTCTCTCGATTCCATCTAACACTTTTCAAAGGAAGTATTCAGTCCTGCTAGGAAGCAGAGGGTATTACGGGAGGGTAATAGGGAGAGAAAGCATCTTTCTTTTGTTACTCTCTATGTAGTTGAAAGAAATTTTCTGGCAAACTTGTTTTCCAAGGCGTATGTTTAACTTTGAAGTTTACTGAAGGTCTTAAACACACGGTGTCCTAGAACCTCTGTGATACTGCTATTCCCAAATACTAAATGCAGCATTCCTGTGTTACACTATTTTGAGTCATTAGCCACATTTTTTGGTTCCCAAAGGTCTCCAGCACACTTTTATTTTTTTTAATTTATTTATTTATTAAAGATTTCTGTCTCTTCCCCACCACCGTCTCCCATTTCCCTCCCCGTCCCCCAATCAAGTCCCCCTCCCTCGTCAGCCCAAAGAGCAATCAGGGTTCCCTGCCCTGTGGGAAGTCCAAGGAACCCCCACCTCCATCCAGGTCCAGTAAGGTGAGCATCCAAACTGCCTAGGCTCCCACAAAGCCAGTATGTCCAGTAGGATCAAAAATCCATTGCCATTGTTCTTGTGTTCTCAGTAGTCCTCATTGTCCGCTATGTTCAGCGAGTCCGGTTTTATCCCAGGCTTTTTCAGATCCAGATCTCAAGGTCCAAATCAGGAGCAGAAGGAAAGAGAGCACGAGCAAGGAACTCAGGACCGCGAGGGATGCACCCACACACTGAGACAATGGGGATGTTCTATTGGGAACTCTCCAGCACACTTTTAAAACTTTTAAAAAGTATTCTCTGTATTGCTACGCCCTGAAGGGACAGTGGTTGAGAAGCCACTTAGCTGAAAGGTATAGTCTGGAGGCTACAGCCTGAAGCACTGGAACTCACCTTCCAATTAGTTTGTTTATACCTAAAGGAAAACCAATTACAGTCAGAACTATGGTCAGGAGGAGAAGGGGGTAACAACAACAACAACAACAACTCCTCATGAAGTATCCACCAAACACAACACGAGAAAGCAAATGAGCGGGCGATGGTGGCACACACCTTTAATCCCAGCACTCGGGAGGCAGAGGCAGGCGGATCTCTGTGAGACCAGCCTGATCTACAGAGCTAGTTCCAGGACAGGCTCCAAAGCCACAGAGAAACCCTGTCTCGAAAAACCAAAAAAAAAAAAAAAAAAAAAAAGGAAAAGGAGAAAGCAAATGAGTTAGGTGGATAGATCTGGTAGAGCTAAGGAAACCAAAAAAAGAAACATGGAGGAGAAGGTACTGCTGTCCTTCACATGGAACAAACACCAAGAGCAGAGACAATATGAGCTGCGCTTCCCAAAACAGAGACAACGCGAACTGTGCATCCCAAACATCAGAGACAACGCGAACTGTGCATCCCAAACATCAGAGACAATGCGAACTGTGCATCCCAAACATCAGAGACAATGCAAGCTGTGCATCCCAAACATCAGAGACAATGCGAACTGTGCATCCCAAAACATCAGAGACAATGCGAACTGTGCATCCCAAATATCAGAGACAATGCGAACTGTGCATCCCAAACATCAGAGACAATGCGAACTGTGCATCCCAAAACATCAGAGACAATATGAGTTGCGCTTCCCAAAAACATCAGAGACAATGCGAGCTGCACTAAAAGCCATTCAAAGGGAGTTTTAAAATGTTTGAATTAATTTAATGACACACAAAAAATGTTTTTCTCCTAATTTCTCAGGAGTTGTGTGAGGTTTCTCTCCCTCTCTTTATCTCTTTTGCTTGTTTTTTGAGACATGTTTTCTCTGTGCAGCCCTGAATGCCCTGAAACTCAACAGAGATCTGCCTGCCTCTGCCTTCCAAGTGCCACCACTGCCTGGTTTTTCTTTCTCCTTTTAAATGTGTGCATATTCTCACCACCACTACCTTTAGATAAAAAATGACTTGGAGGTGAAGAAGAAACAGGTAGATATAGCAGGAGTGCCAACTGGTAAGAAAAGAGAGCAAAAACCCCTTACAGTTAGAAATGCAGGTAATTCCTTAACTCCGCTGATACTGTTAGCTGGCGTTACACAGGGCCTTGGGCTGTCACCTTTCCAAAGAAGAGCCCTCACAAAAGAGGTCCCCCCACAGGACAGCTTCATTTTATTATTCCTCTTACTCTGATTTTTGCAGGTACCTCTGAAAGCATTTAACCACACGTTCTAGATAATATGCATTTTATCTGTTCCCAGCATTTTCACTCAGAATTAAACGGTCATGACTATATGACTTTCCCCTGTTATTTCACACATAGCTTTGATTTTTATGGAAGAAACTCCAGCACATGTGATCTTTACTTAAGCAGTTTCTCTCTCCAGGAAGCACAGAAAGCAGATTAACCACAATCAAATACAACCCCCTCCCGGCTCTTGTGGTCTACAAGAGGCACATTTCCTACACACACTCCCAGGCAACAAGTGTAATTGAATGTAGCTATTTAAGATACACTCCAGGGCTAATGAGCAAGAAGTGGCCTTGCCAGACCACAATGTCTTTGAGAGATCAATTTGGCCAATAAAGGCTGGAGACTACACACGTTCTTCAAACAGAAAGAAAGCAATTCAGTGGGTTATCTGTGCTCATCGGAGTGTGGCTGGAGATGCACCATACGCCCCGCGCAGCAAGCACACACCGCACACCTTCAAGAATCAGCCTTCTGATTTCCCTCAAAATGCCAGTTTTATAAGTCACATGGCCCGAATAAGATAATGAACTAACTAGACCATGGTAGTCTGTTCATTTGAAGATCTAATTGGAGTTCAGTTGTCTGTCGTCCAATTTAACAGAATAAAAATTTCACTAAAACCTTTTGCTGTTGCACAATACATTTGTTTAATGGCTTCTCTAGAAGGCCGTGCCAAATTCTAAATGCTCCGTCATGCATTTATTTACCAGTTATCAGGCAACTTATGAATAATTTAACATTTTCCGGTATTCCTTTATCAGATGGGTCTACAAATGTCTGAAAGATTCTTTCTCTTTGGACTGTATTTTTTCCACTCAAAAAGAAAAGTTTCTTTATTGTTTAAAGTTAACTTTCTGGTTTTTTGCCGAGACCAGGTCTCTCTGCATGCTGCAGGCAGTCCTCAAGCTTCTGGTCCTCTTACCTCAGCGTGGCCACTGCTGGGCCTGCAGGTGTGCCACCACACATGGCTTTAGAGCTCGCGTTCTCTTCCACACAGACAGGCAGTGAGTGGCACTACTCTGAATCTGTGGAGTAATGCACAGCTGTCACTGCTTCCCATGGAAGAGCCACTGTAGTGGGCACAGAGGGGGTGGCCAGACAGCAGTCTGAGGGTCGGCTCTTCGAGAAGTGACTGGAGAGGTGATGTATAGTAGGAGAGGCAGGAGGTGGATGTAGGCTGCTAACGGTTAACTGGACAGTATAGCAAGCTGGCTCACTTCTACAGGTATGCTATACAGCTGCAGCAGCAGACACAAAACCAGCCCTGCAGGAGGGGCAGGCCATGGCCACAGCGGTCCCTCAGTGAGTGGTGTAGTCCACACAGTACATTTTGTTCCTATTTTCCTACGGCCGTTCATATCACCTGCCTTGCCCTCAATCCTCACAGGAGGCCTCCCCCTGCACACAGAAGACAGCTCAGTCTCTGTGGAACTCTCCTGTATCCACTTTCCTTACTCCTCTAAACTCCTTGGGGGCAGGATTGGCTCCTTAAACACTAGTCTAAACCACACATGGCCAGACTGTGTCCCAAACCTTTCTAGACCAGCCCTCCAGCACAAATGGCACCCCTGTTTCCCAAGTCTGTAGGGACTTCTTGGACACCGGTGACCAGACAACCCATCACAGGAATTTGTAGGTGGCTGGGGACCACTCTTTTTTGGTCCCCATTTCCTTCAGTATAAAATGGAACCAGGAATATCTGCACTCCATAGCTTGTCATGGAGCACCAGAGAATACTGCTGGAGCACGATGTAAGTCAAGAGCACAGGTTTCTTCTCAGGTTCACCACTAATAAGGAGCGTTTCCAGCCTCAGACTCTCTCTCTCATCAGTAGCATTTGGACATCAACACAGCACAGTTCTGATCTTTATAATTAGTTTCGTATGTGTCTGTGGTGCACGTGTGCATGTGTTATTCGCGTGTGTGAGCACATGATGTTTAAAGAGCGTGAGCACGTTTGTATGTGAACACAAGCACGCAGAAACCTAAGGCTCCAATCAGTTTTCCCCAAAGACTCTGTTACCTATAACTGAACTCAGACTGATACAGGACTCAATATGTATTTAACAACCAGTAATTAATATTCATGACTTGATAAGCTACACGTGACCATTCTTATCTACTCTCTGCAGTCACCGCCATCCTGGCAGCGATTTCTGCAAAGTAATGTCTACGTGGTGATAGACACCCTGGCTATGGTAACCCTAAGAAATAAGTAAAATTGGAAGGTTTAAGTATCTATGATTAAGAAAGAAAATCCCGAACCATATTATTTCATGAGTTGATGGTAATAATTACTTTCATAACAGCCAACGGGTATTAAAATGACGCATGGAAAGTCAATCTCCATCCCCCGCCTAATAAACTCAGGCAGCACTCAGATGTCAGTCAGTGTGTGCAGCCGGAGAAGCGGGAAATGATATTTATCCAGTGAACACTGTGTCAGAAGAAAATCCCAACTGAAAAACACGTTCCAGCAACGGCCCTCCCGGGGGTATGAATCATCTGGTAAATTAAGCTCAGGGCCACATCCACGGACAAGTCTGTTTGCCAGGATAGATAAGAAACGTATGGAAAATGAGGAAACCTTCAGATATGAGGGGGGGAGGGGACATAAGGAAATGAAGGCGGTCAAAAGGTCAAACTTTCTAGCCCAAGGGAAGCCATTTCCTTCCCACGCTCCCAGGCCTCTTCTGAGAACACCTCCATCGCCAGGCCACAGTGATGAGAACATTTGTTCTTGAATGTGTACAAGCCTGAGTCCCCTGGCGACAGCAGGCTGTCTCGCTACCTTCTTCATTTTTCTCTGATATTCAATGTCACAAACACAACTGTCCATGCCCAGTGTGAGGAATAAACAGGAACAAAGTGGTGCCTTTCTTCCCACAGGCCAGCGGGTCACAGCACTGCTATAGTTATCCTGTCCCAAGACTGTGTGCTGGGATTGTCAGCCGAACTGACTTTGTGTTGGTTTGTTATGCTGGGTGTTTGGTTTTGAGATGAGCTGAGGTCTCGCTATCTCACCACTGTGCCAAGACTGGGCTGGAATTTGCGGCTCTCCCTGTATCAGCCTCCTAAGAGCTGTGACACCCAGGAAGGCCCCACAGCATCGGGCTCACCTACAGTCTCAACATTAGAGAGGCCTTCAGCAGATCTGTGGGTCAGAATTCACAGGAAGAGGAAGCAGTTGTAGTGTCTGAGGTGCCTGGGCGTCTCTGTAAACAGTCACGGGATTCTGGGTGAGTATGGTGCTCCCGCCTGCTGCCCAGCCCTGATGTAATAAGCAGGAAGGGAAACCCCACAGCGAGGGGTTCTGGAATGGTAAATGGTTTTGCTGGGCACAGATGCCCAAGGCCATGAATAATTCCAATTTAATTGTGAAAAACAGATGTTATAGTAAATTTTTCAAAAAAAAAAACTGAATCACATAATTATTTCTAGAAATGCTATGAACATGTTCCTAGAGGATAAATGACTCTATTTCCTCGGGGTCAGTCGGTCAGTTAGTCACTCAGCCCTTACTGAACTTCTTCCTGGGAGAAGATTCATTCTTAAGAAAATGTAAAATACAGTTCTTACTTTCTAAGGATGTACTGGGGAAAAAGAACACATGCAGGAAACAGACAATCGATGCCAACACACACTGGAAACAGACAATCGATGCCAACACACACTGGAAACAGACACTGATGCCAACACACACTGGAAACAGACAAGCGATTCCAACACACACTGGAAACAGACACTGATGCCAACACACACTGGAAACAGACAAGTGATGCCGACACACACTGGAAACAGACAAGCGATGCCAACACACACTGGAAACAGACACTGATGCCAACACACACTGGAAACAGACAAGCGATGCCAACACACACTGGAAGCAGACAAACTATTCCAACACACACTGGAAGCAGACAAACTATTCCAACACACACTGGAAACAGACAATCGATGCCAACACACACTGGAAACAGACAATCGATGCCAACACACACTGGAAACAGACACTGATGCCAACACACACTGGAAACAGACAATCGATGCCAACACACACTGGAAACAGACACTGATGCCAACACACACTGGAAACAGACAATCGATGCCAACACACACTGGAAACAGACAAGCGATGCCAACACACACTGGAAACAGACAAACTATTCCAACACACACTGGAAACAGACAAACTATTCCAACACACACTGGAAGCAGACAATCGATGCCAACACACACTGGAAGTGGACAAACTATTCCAACACACACTGGAAGTGGACAAACAATCCAATTTACAAGGCATGAAGAACCTAAAACAAGAAAGACTCCTTAGCGTAGGCCAAGAACTTTATTATATTATTTGTTTTGGAGACAACATCTCACTATGTAGCCCAGGCTGGCCTGGCACTCAGAGATCCGCCTGCCCCTGTTGTAGAATATTTCTTTACACGGTGTGAAGATATTTCACTGCAACTGGGTTAATACAAAGCTAAATGGTCAATAGCTAGACAGGATTTCCAGGGCAGAGAGAACACTAGGAAGAAGGGAGGAGTTGCTAGCCGTCGCCAGGCAGACACAGAGGAAGCAGGAAAGCAACATGGGCAGAGCAAAGGTAATAAGGCCACACGGCAGGAAGTAAATTAATAGAAATGAGTTGATTTAAGTTATAAGAGCTAGTTAGAAACAAGCCTAAGCTAATGGCTGAGCTTTCGTAATTAATAAGAATTATTAATTCTGGCAGGTGAGACAGAAAAGTCTGCCTACATACCTCTGCCTTCCCAATGCACCACCATCTGAAAAGGCATCAGGAATGAAGGTCGCTAACTAGACTGAACAGAGCTAGTTAGTTGTCATTAAGAAGCAAAGTCTTCAAGTTTCCTTAGGTTGGTTATACATGTAATTTCTAGCAAATATGTGGTCTTCTTGCTGGCCCTGGCCAAGCCTTCCCTCAGGAGCAAGGCAGTGAGGGCCATAGTCCAGGGCAGATCTGGTTTTTTTTTTTTTTTTTTTTTTTAATTTTAGGCACATTAAAATCAGTGGGCCAAGGCTTTCCTTCCCCTCTTTGGTAAGATGATCCCTCTATGTAGCTACACTGTCCTGAACCTCACTAGGTAGCCTAGACTGTCCTTTAACTTGCAAACCCCCTGCTGCACTGGGGTGAAATCTGGGAAGGTGGGTGTGAGCTGGCCCATGCTCAGTTCAGCCTTCCTGCCTTTAACTGGGGATTATAACACTGTGTTAAGGTACTACATGAGATCTAAAGAGAAGGCTTTATAGATTACAAATAAAGAAATCTGGGGCAAAATGGGTTGGAAGTTGCCAGAGGAAAATCCAGGGACAGAAAAGAGAGGCAGTTCTCCGAGGAGAAAGGAAAGTATGCCAGGTGTGGGGGGGGGGGGGGGAGGAATGGGATGCCCCGAGGGACTCTGAGGGAGGGAGGTGCACATGGAAAGTCAAGACAGGATCAGCACTGACAATGTTGCCTTCGGAGACTCTTAAATGGCATGTAAGTTCTTACTTCAGTACACTAGTCCCAGCTCCTGTGTGTTCAGAAGCAGACAGCTTTCTGGGACGGGGCCTCTGCAGAAGCCGGAGGCCCCATTTGTGACAGTTGCTATGCCTTCTAGAACTGTCCCTGCAGAAGCCTGAAGGTGTATGCTTCCAGTGCAGCCTCTTCTTTTCACCAGCTCACAGCTGTGTGGGCTTTTGTTTTGAAACTACAGGTAAAACATAAAGAACAGAAGCAACCACTGATCTTTTGATGTATTTCCTTCTAAAGTAGCCTGCAGGTGGCTGAGCTCATGTTAGAAGCAATTCTGTAGCTGGGCTTATCTCCTTGAAAACTTCTCCAAAATATGGTCATGAGTGGATGCTCAGCAACTAGTCAGTGAAATGTAAACACTCTGGCAGGGTAGAAAATATCCCAGCATGCATCTCTACCATAACTCCCTTACTTAGGGACTACTGATGGCCCACTCCCCAGACATTCAAATGGTACAATATTTTAAGTCAAGAATCCCATTTCTTGGTTCCTGTCTTAAGGGCAGGATCTTTTACGTAGTATTACACTATTCTCCCGGAAGGTTCCATGGGAGAGTCACAGCGGGTGCAATGGACGCCATCAGCTCTGCTATGAAGCGCCCATACTTGAGCACTTTGGGAAAGTTAACCCAAAAGTTGTACCCATCCTCAAGGGTCAAGTTCCTATCCCTCTGCTCTACATCAATGCCTCAATGACTCCAGTTCTCTCTGCACACTGAAGGAGATAATGTATGACTGATCTATATAACATAGATTATGGCTTAAGCGTTCTGTTTGTTGTTGTTTCCTCTTTCTTCCTAGCTGCTGGACCCTAGGTGCCCTGCCTCTCCTCAGTTCTCTGGTAACAACTTCCCACGGTCTCACCTGGTATGCCAGCCCTTTCTGACTCCAGAGCTGGAACTTGACCTGCGCCCAGAAAATAGGCACTCCTCTCCAGTGAGAATATGGTAGCTCCTGCTGGGCCAGACCAACTCCCAACTGGGCCAGCTACTGCCTTGCCTATGATCTGGACTCTTAGTTAGGGGGAAGTGACTCTGTCCGGCTGGACTCGATCATGAGAAAAGAAAGGCTGGAGCTTTTGGACTATCTTGCTACCTCAAGGGTAAAGAAAAACCAAGCACGGAGCACAGAGGGACAGCTTGAAGCCAGCAGCAGTTACCCACATGAGCCTCCGGCTGCAGCAACACCTGGGCTTCCCATTCTGATTAAAACAGTTCATTTTCTCCCCTTGCAAACGCGATTTTGAAAACAGAGTCCCAAATGACTTATCAATTGGATGTTAGAGTCCCTTAGCCTGATTAAGTGTGCCCTGGCTCCCAAGGGCATCCAAAAAGTGTTCAGCATTCACTGTCAATGCACTCAGCAGGTCCAGGGTCAGGCTTTATTCTGTGCTGCAGCTGCCCCAGCACACAATACTGTGTTGACTTGGCCCGCAGTGACTGTCACGTCACAGAGTTCAGGCCTCCCACAGGAACACAACACTCTCATAAGCACCAACAGTCCACACCCACTGGTGGAGACAACCCTGCGGGCAGTACAGGACTTCCTGCCTCGGTGACAGGAAGCATCACCTTCAGAAGTCCCCAGAAAGGCTGGGGACCATTCTCGAACACTTATGGCAATGATGCTTTTTAGGAACACAGCCACCAGTTTTCCCTTGTCCTCGTATCTTAAGGGGCTCATACCAGACTTTAGAGGGAACTGCATACATTTTGGAGTTTTCCTTTTGTAAACTTGTGATAATTCCTCCAGAAGCAATTTTAGATTTTCCCCTTTGTCCACAAGATCTCCAAATGGATGCCCTTAGCATTATCGATAAAATGGGTGCACCTACATTAAACACTCGGGATTTTGGGTGGACATAGATATATACACGAGCACTATTTATTTATATATTTATTTTATTTATTTTTTTAAATACTTATTTATTATGTATACAGTATTCTGTGTGTATGTCTGAAGGCCAGAAGAGGGCACCGGACCTCATTACAGATGGTTGTGAGCCACCATGTGGTTGCTGGGAATTGAACTCAGGACCTTTGGAAGAGCAGGCAATGCTCTTAACCTCTGAGCCATCTCTCCAGCCCCCACGAGCACTATTTAAAAAAATAATTTTTCAGCTGGCCTTACCTACTTGGGGGTGCGACAACCTCTACCGAGGCCACTGCTATAAAAATGTGGCTCCGGAATGCAGGCAGAAAAAGAAACACGTAATTTCTCCCTACGCAACCTATGAATAAAACACACTAATGCTTTGCTAGCCCCTCAACAGAACTGTTTCCTCAGTTTTCTTTGTTGATCTCAGAATTACACACTGGAAGGTGGAAATGTGGTGACATGGGCCATGCCCAAGACAAGTCACTCTGGAAAAATACAACCAACTAGAAAACCTAGGCTGACAGAGTGACATAAGCTGGGGCAAAAAAGATACTAGGCCAGCAAGTTCACTTAACAAAATAATACAGCTGGGTGTGGTGGCACATGCCTTCAATCCTAGCACATAAGAGGTGGAGGCAGGCGGATCTCTGAGTTTGAGGCCAGCCTGGTCTACAAAACAGAGGAGTCTGAAAACCAATGTCAATAAATTCAAAACAACAGCAAGAACGAAAGATATAACCTAAAAAAAGACCAAAATATAACGATAGTGAATTCAAGATCAGCAATCAGAATAAAAATCACAACTTCTCTGATGTAAAAACAATGATTAGCCTCTGAGCTATGCCAATCCAGCAGTACTACAAAGCTGTCTGCACCTGCAGACCCCAAGGGGGTGAGTCACCCTCTTCTTAGCTCAGCAGTTACTGTAAGTCCAGCAATATCACACGTTTTACAGACATTACCCCCGAAAGTCTGCGGAACAACCTCATTACAGGTGGATTTTTATCTCCATTTTTAAGAAGACAAAATTGAATTGGGAGAAATTTAATAACTCACCCAAATTTGGATTTAATCCTCTAAATATTGAACAATCTAGCTCTGAGCTTTTTGTATCCTCTCCATAAAGGTTATATAATATCTCTAAGTAAGTTTCCAGGTGTTTCCAAACTCCCGGGGACAGCTCATGTCTGACAAGTTTGGAGCCAAGTCTCAGCTCTCTCCCTCCAATGTGCAGAAGGTAGATGGACAAGGCCTGCCCCTTCCTGCTATGAAACTTCCATTTGGAAACCCAACTTTCTCTAACTGTCAATGATATATGTCCTTTGAAGCTATAAGACGATTCAAGCACCATGAGTATTAGCTGGACAAAAGGCTTTTATTTAGCAGCCGTAAAGGATAGATCTGGTTCTGGAACAGCAATTTTCAACCTGTTCAGTCTGTAACTCTTTGGGGGTCAAATGATCCTTTCACAGGGGTTGGCTAAGACCCCTGGAAAACACAGATATTTATATTATGATTCAGAATAGTAGCAAAAACAGTTCTGAAGTAGCAACTAAAATAGTTTTATGGTTGGGGTCCCCACAACATGAAGATTAAGGTGTCACAGCATCGGGAAGGTTGAGAAGCTCTGCTCTAGAGGGTGCAGGGGTTGGTCATGAGTTGGCTGATGAAGCTTACACCCCTCCTCCTATCCACAGCAAAACCATCGGCCCTGTGGCTTCAAGGTCTCCTTTAAGGACTGTCTCAAGGACACTTGCTCCTAGGGAGGCATGAACCTATTTCTTGTACCCCTAACTGTGGCACCTACTCCCTGCCATAATGCCTGGTATATAATTAGGATCCCAGAAATGTTTAGAGAATTCCGAACTTTCCGTTTTGAAACTCAGGTAGGAAATTAGATGAGAGGGCGGATCTCTGTCCTCTGAGAGTCAGGATCCTAGGAAACCAATACCAGCACTGGCCCATCTCGGTCTGCGCAAGAGATGTGCTCCTGAAACCTAACGAGATTTGTAAGCTGAGTCAGCCTTGTGTTGACCCTCACTAGCCATGCCTTTATCTCAACCGCAGCACTTTATCGGGCTTTTCTTTCATAATCTATGTGCATGCTCCCTTTCACATCAATACACTGTACCTTCTAATTCTAGAAACGTACATGATAGCTGAAAGTAAAAAAAAAAAAAAAACGTATGCTACTATGATGGTGATTATCTTGACTTACACATTCAACAGGTAAAGAGCTGTTGTTATTTGCATTTCTATGTATTTATCCAAATCCCCAGCATCAAGAGTGGACTCTAATGTGAACTCTGAATTGGCATGGCAGGTGTCAATGTAGGAATATTAATTTTTAATAAATGTATCACTGTGGTACAGAAAATCAAAGTGAGGAAGTTGTAAGTGTGTGGGGATAGGAGGCCCAAAGAAACTCCCCACTCCTCTTAGTAATTTCCCTGAGAACCTGAAGTGGCTCTCAGAAATAAAGTTTATTTTTAAAGAGACACAGAACAGGAATCATCTCAGATAGTGGATCTTACTGAGAGCTAAGTGCTGGACCTTAGACCTTAGCCACCCTTGCAAACCACATGCAACGAAGATAGGATTATCAGCAAACACCTGAAAACTAATCACACAGCGTTTTGTTGTGACTGATAAATTCTTGAAAATTCACCTTTTTCTTAGTCTGAGCCATGGGTATTAGGAGGCATCTATCTGTCCAGATGCATTTTCTAAAGAGAACAATGGCGGGGAGAGTCAAAGCCATGGGCCAAGGGTTGCTAAGGCAGGAAAAACAGGTGGTGTGTGAGAACCGGCAGAGGGGAGTATTCTAGAAGAGATGACCTTCCTCCAGGATAATGGCAGGGTCAGTGGATGGCAGCCACCGCTCACGGAGATCCTGCCGCCTCTAAAGCTCTGGGGCACTGCCTTCATACATCTAACAGTGTGGGCTAGGCAGGTGTACACCCGAGGTGTACTTTTAAAACTGTAAGCTGCCCGAGGGCAAGGGACCTGCTTGTTACTGCTTTGCATTCCTCTGACACAACTAATGGTGGATGACTGGGTGACTGGCAAGTGAACATATGGTTTTTAGTGTTGGGGGTAGGAAGTTCCAGGTGCTAGACGAGAGATCCAGTGTGGAGAAAAGAGAAAGGGGCTGAGAAAACGGCGTGGTTCTGAGCAATGGGACAGGCAAAGTGAAAGAATACTGAGGAACTCGGCTAGACACCAAAAGGGATCATAAATTAAAATTCCTTACCTAAAAGACACAATAACCTTGGCAGTTTATTACAAACCCAGGGTTTGGAAGGTGAGAGCAATAGATCACAAGAAGAAGACAACAAGAAAACCCACAGTTGATGTCCCAGGGAGAAGAGGCTGGCTGCACTCCCCACTGGGCCCGCACAACCAGTCTCGCCTGCCCCTTGCTCACGCCTGCAACCCCACTGGCTTAACAGAGGCACCAACATTCCTCTACTGCACTGCATCCTGCAACCCCACTGGCTTAACAGAAGCACCAACATTCTTCTATTGCACTGCAATCTGTATCAGCTCTGCCTATAGTTCCGTACATCAGGCCTCTGGGGAAGCCCTTTCCTAAACAATCCAAAGAACCTAGTGCCTTCCCTAATACAGAGGAGTTTCTCTCTGGTCTGGTTCAGTGTTTCTGAGCAATTCCACTGAAACCTGGGGATGGTTTCTGAGGTGTTGTGTGTAAGCTCTCCAAAGGGCAGCCTCGATTTGCCATCTGTATGCATGCCAAGAGACCCAACTGAAAACACTCTACACGTAATTACAGGTTCCTGCATTCTGTGCTCAGCTCTGCCCTTTAATATGCAGGGTACACTATTGCTCAATTGGGAGAAATATATACTTTCCAGCTAGCTTAAAATTTCACTTGACAGTGAAGTCGAGGATATGAAAAAGGCGCCTGTAGCCTGATGTCCACTTGCACCATTTAAAAGCTCACAGACAGCGCCAGCAAATGCAGAAAATGTCACTGACAAATCCCAGCCTGGGCCTACTGGGGAGCACCAGTCCACTTGGCTTAGCATGGAGCTCTGCAGCCAGGTCATGCTGGCAGATGGGAAACTCCCAAATTCTGGAATCAGCTTGGATACACATTCTTTTGGCTTCTACTCTTCCTACTGACAGTCGGGTGACCATTGGCAGACCAACCACTGTAGCCTCGCATCAGCAACTTGGGAGAATCCTGACAATTCTGGCTGGATTTAACCTTGGCTTTCCACTTCACTAGCTATGTGATTTCCAAGGGTAGATTTATGAGACTCTTTTCTTGCCTATAAAAAGGACTGTTTATTGGGACCATAACATAGCAACGGATGTCCATTATAAAGTTGCTAAATTAGCAAATAAACAAACACTTGGCTAGAATAATGTATGTGAAGAAAGGGCACACAGTAAGTGCCTAATAAATGTTAAAAGTAGCTTAACCTTCATCTTCTCCCCTAGTTGTGAAGAAATCTTGTAATTCATAATTTTTATGTGTTTTGGAGTTGTTTTTTCTTAAAGTATCAACTGGTCATTTTATCTAATTATGAGAAGCACATTTATATACTCAGAATCATATTTATTTGAATATTAGCAGCATGGTTATTAAGAGTTTGGAGTTTTCTCAGAATGGTGACACAATGTCAGGAAAGAGAAGAGATTATCCAGGAATACCACTGAGTTTATTATTGCTGTTATTCTCATTATCATGACAGTGCTATTGTGCATTTGCACACACAGGCTCATGAGCAAGCATGAGAAAGTTGGAGGTCAATTTTCAGAAGTGGTTCTCTCCATCCACGTGGTTCCAGGGATGGGTGTTCTCTCCATCCACGTGGTTCCAGGGAATGGTGTTCTCTCCATCCACGTGGTTCCAGGGATCGGTGTTCTCTCCATCCACGTGGTTCCAGGGAATGGTGTTCTCTCCATCCACGTGGTTCCAGGGATGGGTGTTCTCTCCATCCACGTGGCTTCAGGGATCAGTGTTCTTTCCATCCACGTGGTTCCAGGGATTAAACTTAAGTCATCAGGTTGGTGCAGCACACACTTTTATCCTGAGTCATCTCAATGGCCCGAGACACTGCATTTTTGTTAAAAATCGATCAAGTTATTACGGGTGACGTTCCCGAGAGTTTATGTGCACCACATGTGTGTGGGTGCCTGAGGAGGCCAGTGGGCTTGGATTCCTGGAACTGGAGTCACAGGCAGTTGTAATCTGTCTGATATGTGTGTTGGGAATCAAACTTGGGTCCTCTGCAAGAACAGTAAGTGCTCTTAACTGAGCCATCTCTCCAGGTTCCCACGCCACTTTATTATATTTTGATATGTAGTCACTAGACATTTTTACATACAATGTTCTATAATTAATTTTACAAAAATCATATATGCATGTTATTAACTAATTATTGATTTTAATCCTTTTCAAATATTAGATTAATTTCACTAAATTTTTCATCTGAATGCACAATTATATTGTGATTTGTAATGGCATAAATCTCAATTGGATAGCTCTTAACATAATGTCATCTTGGTGGGCATGATGGCACATACCTTTAATCCCAGCTCAGGAGGCAGATGCAGCAGATCTACATGAATTTGAAGCCAGCCTGGTGTACAAACTGAGTTCCAGGCCAGCCAGGGCTACACAAAGAAAAAGCCTGTCTCAAAAAAAAAAAAAAAAAAAAAAAGGAAAGAAAGAAAGGAAGGAAAGAAAGAAAGAAAAAAGGAGGGAAGAAAAGGTAAAAAGAAAGAAAAGAAGAAAAGGAAAGGGGGGAAACCTAAAACAAAAAAAGAAAAAAAGAAGAAGAAAAACCCTACAATATCACCTTATTTTTACACATTTGTAATTTCCCCTTCACTTTGGTCATTACAAACAGGCTGCATCATAAAGAAGTTTCTAATTCACTACAGCATGATTCGTCCTTAGGAAAGGAATTATAGAACTGGGCATATATCCTTGTGTATAAGATGTACTCCCAGCTTCTGTTCAATCAGCACCAGTTACATTAAGCATCGTTTCATTTGCACTGACATTACTGAGCTTGAGGGTCATTCACAGTTCCTTATTAGTGGTTTTTCCGTTTGTGTTTTCTCGCCCATGTTCTACAGACACACTGTGCCACCACCAATCTTCCCGCATCTTTTGACTGTCATGTTTTCTAATGTGGGTCAATCTGTCTTCCTTCTCTTTCCAGGTCAGTATCTGAGTGCATTACAGACAAAAGTTCTGTAACACTGAGTTACCTTGATTTCTGACACTAACTGGTGATGTTTGAGAAACTCATCACAACAGAAATAGTTAGCTGTATGAATTCAATATATATTACTATATATAATATAGTATTAACATGGGTATTTTCTGAGTCTATTTATACTTTCTGTAGATACAGCACTGATTTTTTGTTTGTTCTTGTAGGTATCACAGAATCAACATTAGACATAATGGTTCTTTTGTCCCCTGATCAACAAAGCTTTATTTTTCTTTAACATTCTGTAACTATGGGGTCTTCAACAATTCAAATAGAAAAAAAAATGAGGAAAAATATAAACAACTTTCTATATTACCAATATTTAAGATAATCACCATGAATATTCTGATAATTCTTACACACATGCATTCCTTTATACATTCAATACACCCAAACTCAAATACACACAAAGTTACATAAACAAATAAGTGTCTTTTAAATACCTATCATTATCACTTTACTTCACAACCCATACTGTGATGAAGGAACAATGGGATGGGGGTGTGTCAGGGAGATCGTCCAGCAATGATGGACACCTATTGCTCTTCTGAAGGTCCTGTGTCAGAAACCACTTCAGGCAGTCCATAACTGCCTATAACTCCAGCCCTAGGGTATCTGATGCCTTCATCTGGCCTCTGTGGGCACTGCACTTATGTACACTCATACCAAACACACAGATGCACCTAAATAAAATAATTTTAAATGAATCTTTAATAACACAAGAGAACATTTTGTGATTTTAAAATATGATTAGAAGATATTTAAAAATATCTTATGTCATATGACTCTCCAAACCTTCCTTTTCCCCAAATAGAATTTTATAGATTTCCTCCAATGTTGCTGGTCTAACTCAATTAACTAACTTAAATTTTCCCATTGAATAGATGTACTGCAGCCTAACTGACTATTTCAACACTAAAAGGTCATTCACTTTGTTTTCAATATTCTAATACTACACACAATGATCACTCACACACATGCATGCGCACATGCGCGCATACACACACACAATTTTGTTATTAACCAGTGAACCAGTTCTTCTTTTTCTATGGAATAGATTATCAGGTATGACTGTGGGATTAAAAGCTACATATTTTTAAAAAATTGATAGTTTTTTCCAATTTTTTTTTCCAGAAAGACTAAACACACAGAACTCTCTATGATGTTTGAGACAGAATTCCAAGAAATCTCACCAAGCAAAGACTGGTCAAGTATCTTAATGAAAAAGAGATTGACCAATGAACACATTTTAATTATTCTCTTCAAATCCCAATCCCAATTGTGTTTCTTTTATCATTATCTGTTTCCCAACCCCAATTTATATCATTATGAATTTGCATGTAAAAGTGCGGAAGTGGAGTTTATCCGCTCGGTTAGGATGGATTTCAAAATGAACATGTAAAATGTGGAGCTACACTGATGTCAACAGAAAACTTCCTGACTACCAACCACACTCTTCAAGTTTCTCATCGAACCATGCGGACGGGGACCTGAGATAAAAATCCGAGAAGAAACCACAGTCCTTCGAAGCTTCCTCCCCCAACTCACCAACTAAAAGGTGGCGTTTTACACAGGTGGACCGGACGGCATTAATTTAGGAAGCTTATCAACCCAAAAGCCATAATCAAATACTAAAAGAAAACCAAGAAGAAAGATGCTTCTAAAAGCATCTCAGATGGCAATTCTAGACACCGAGGAACTCAGCCACTCTGCACCAGTTCGCAGCTGGCTTGTCCTTCAAATGCTATATGCAGCCACACAGCCTGCAATGTTCTAAAGTTCTCAGCACGCTGTTTCCAGGACATCTACTCCTTTAAAACTGACCCCCTGGAAACAGAGCTTCAAACAGTCACTCACATTTGATAAGATTCCTCAACACGCATCTCCATTTTAACTTCAAAGAAAGACAATAATCCTCTGCTGGCAGGAATGACACGCCAGCACAGTGTCAGAATAGATGGCGCTTGCTCCTCTCCGGGAAACTCCGTCCACGGCTGATGTATTTTTATGGGGCATACATGAAGAGGACAGACTGGGGTGGGGGGCTGGGAGTGCGGCTCAGGTATAGTGCTTGCCTACCACATCCTGACCCCGGGTTCTACCCCATGTGGGGGATGTTCATCCATTCATTCCTGTTCTCTCCTACTTGCCCCCACACCCCTTCTCTGAGATCAGATGAATCCACTCACTCTTCATTACAGTAAAACTAAGTAAAATGTATGTTCTAACCCACACAATATAAGTGCACAAAGATAATAATGTATTGACTAAACTAGCTTTACATAAAATGCATGTTTCCAACACACTATAACTTTGTAAAGATAAAAATGCAATGCCTAGCACAAAAATCCCTCACTGGAGTCAGAATGAAACTTTCCGCCCTCTTGTCAAACGCATCAATAAACCAGGTAAACGAAGGTCCTAATGGTTTCATGCGACACTGAAAAGGCCGGATCTTGACCAACAGCAAGGAAACGAAAGCAAGTGGCTTCAGTGGCATTCCGTTAGCTAGCTTCTAACAGCTCGCACGTCGAAAGTCAGCGGGAAGTTGTGAGACGTGTATACGCACAATACAACACTGTCGAAGTAGACCGCGATGATTGTGGACCATCAGGTCTTAATCAGGGCAACAAATACCTTAAGATTTTACTAATGGCCCCTTGGCTCCAAATGTGTGATGCTAGTCCAAAAATAAAAACAGGAACGGGACAGTATATTTGTGGAGTTTGACTCGTTTTTTTTTTTTTTCCAACAAATTGAGAATTATTTAGAAAATCAGCAGTCATAAAAAAAAATTGTCATCGACATCTAACAAATGGAATTTTCCTCATGGCAGAATCCACGGGATACAAAATTTTCACACTCAAGTTGATCAAAATTATAAAACTGGACTTCCCTTAGACAAGTTAATACTGGTCTTTCTTCGTAACTCGACACACCTTTCTCTGGCGTGTGGAAAGACTGACACACGTACAAGGGCACACAAGAAGCCTGTTCAGTGTCAACAATTTTCCAAAAAGTAGGATGGACTCTGTAGAATCGATAATGGCTCCCACATACGAGAAGCTGGAGAGTCCCTGGATTTCAGTCTCATGTGTGACCCGTCTCTGCAAGCCCCGCCTTGGAACACTGAAGTGTGCAGGGAAGCCATGCAGTGGTCCTTCGCATTCCAGACACCGCTAAGACACAATGAGATGATTCCAAAGCAAAGCCCCAGTCGCTCTGGGCTGGTGAGCAAAAGCTGTGCCACATGAACTAGATGCTTCTCGACTATGTCTGAGCAGGGCACCCAGGAAGCATGCTGTAGGCTTATGAAGTAGGTCCTGCGGAAACGGCTGGGCTATGTTTTAAAGTGAGTTTCTGAGCTCATTATTCAAAACTCAGAGTGCCAGATCCAGAATAGCCAGTGTTAGAAACAGAAGTCACTTACTAAACAAGTCCATAAAATTATAACCTATAAAGTCCAATGCATGCGTGTCGATGAAGAAAATGCAAACATTAATTTCCTTTTACATACTAATCCTATCTGCAATGTTTAGTCATTACACAAAATACTTAAAATTATAAAAGAAAACTTTTCTTCAACTTGGAGGTTGAAGCTTTCAGATAAACATGGTTTGGCCTAAAAAGAGATAAGATAATTTGATAGTAAGAGTTGAGGCTGTAATCCTCATGACTTGCTGTTACTCATTTTAATATGCTTCATTTTCAACACAGCGGCCCTGACTTCAGCGCCTTACATTTTGTTGTTATCTGATAATAAAGCATTATCCGTATGTAGCGCATTTTTAGTCTAAATTGAGGAGACCATTTGAGCATGTCATTGGAGACTTAAGAACAGCGCATGTAAGACTTGTGTTTAACTACAAGATTCACGGTTGTGAAACTCCCTCACAGAAACGGTCATGGTTTTCAACTATAATCAGAAAAAATGAGTAAAAAGGAAAGAGAGACCAAAGATGGAAAGGCTGTACGCACATATGAACGGAAGGGGGTAAATTTTCAGCAGTGAGGTGAGCTACTTAGAGAGCAGGAGTGGCGAGAATTCATCTGTGTAGAGCGAAGAGGGCAGGGAGCTTAGGGACCCTGCCCACTCCTCATGCACTCACAGCAGAATCAGCTCATGCCCACCCAATGCTGGTAGCTTCAGCTTCCAAGTGGAGGGCATAGGCAGTGCAGCCGTGGAAGCTGAGACTAAGCAAATCACCTCCACACAGGCCGATCAACCTATATTTGTAAATACTGATGGCTTCCTGATTTCTAACCTGCAAATGTATTTAATTACAGAGACACAGTAAGAAAACAACTAAAAAAGTACCCTGCGTGTCCAGTCTCCAAGTTCTGGACTACAGACAGGCTCCCAGATACAAAGTTGCGTCCTTACCTCTGTATGGTGGCTGCTACAAGGCCCATCCACCTATTCAGTGGGCTGCAGATGGTGTATGCCAGGCTCGACTCCTGGGCTACATAGGAAACTCAAAAATGGCTCATGAGGATTATCATTTTTTATGGTTTTAAAGCTAAATTAGTAAAATGCATTTTTCTATTTCTCCAGCTTTTACATAAGTCATTTTAAGTAAAAATAAATAAATAAGGAAGGTGAGACAGGAGAATTGCTGGGAGTACAAGGTCAGCCTAAGCTACATAGTATCAGGTGCCAAGATTACATAGCAAAAGATCCTATCACAGAGAGAAGGGGGAGGAGGGACATCCACAATAACCCTTATAGGTTGTCTCTGTGGAAGCAGATGTGACTGAAACAAACTTCAGGATGTCACTCCTAATAGAGCTTCTGTGCCGTGGTCCCTTGGAACAGACACAAGCGTTCAAAACTGCGACAGCAGAGTAAAGAAGGAAAGCAGACTTCAGCGCTTCAGATGGTTAAAGAGTGTGTGCTTGTGTTTAACCCCAAAATGGCTTCAAATTGAGAAGAGATATAACAGAATACAATTGGTGTACTAGGTTAATTCAGTGATATTTCATCTTTCCACGGATCTACCCTTGGGTATTGCTTCTAAAATGGAAGTTTCTCTGGTGTTGCCAGCAGGATGCATGCATCTCTAGAAGGCATTTCTCATGGTGTTCTCAGGAAGTGCCTGACATTAATGTGTGTGGACCCATAAAATAAATAACACATTATCCAAAACAAACAAACAACCAAAAAGTGGTTAAAGACCAAGGATAAATCTCAGTGGTAGAGTTCGCATGTGCAAGGCCCTAAGTTCAAGTCCTAGAATACACGTGTGTGCACAGGCACGTGCGCGCACAGACACACACACACACTTGCTGCACAGACACACACACACACGTGCGCGCACAGACACACACACACACTTGCTGCTAAGGGTTTGGCAAGATGGCTAAGAGATTAAGGCCCTTGCTGCCAGGTCTGATACCCTGAGTTCAAACCTTGGGGCCAACATGGCAGAAACAGAGCCAGCTCCCTCAAGTGCTTCTCTGATGTCTTCACAAGAGGATGGCATATGCTTCACCCTCTCCCCACTCATATATAAAAAAGCAAATGCAAAGGAAACCTGCTGCTGAATTCTAGCCTTTAATTTTAAAGAAGGTAATGTATGTATTTGACCCTAGAAACAAACATTAGTTTACAATTTCAGCCATAGCTGCAGTGAGAATCAAGTTCCTGAAAGCTGGACTAACATGAGATGGCAGAGGAGAAGCCGGCTGTTGGTGTCTTCACACTGGCCCTTCAGAAGCCAAGGGTCCTAAGGGATGTGTGCCCTCTGCCAAGCACTCCACAGTCAGTCGTGAATACTGGAGGACGCAGTCACTTCTTTGTGAAGACCCAAGAAAACCACACACATACATCCTTACACACACGAATATACATAAAATAAAAACATTGGTTTAAAAGGTTACCAAATAGCTAATAGACTACTAACCACTTTTTTTTTCTGGCAAGAAAGAAATATAAAAGAAAATATGAACTTTATTAACTACAAAGGTGGAAGCGGAAATTAAGAAACCTTAGCTACTGATTGCCTATGGCAGACACAGGCATCTCCAATTCATTTTTAATGAGCGGCTATTGAACGCACTCGTCCTGTTCAGGCACAGCACTAACGGATTTAAGTGTCCCAGGGTCATGTGTCATCAGGGCATGTGGCTGGGCAGGGCAGACCCACTGGGGGCTGTTAAGTACGATAACAGCAAGACAGTCCACGATGGAGCTGTAATTACAATGAGTGGGGTGTTACAAAGGAGACGCAATGGGTCCAGGGGTACAGTCAGAGCTCATGGGGCTGGACAGGCCTTCTCACAAAAAGGCTACTGGAAAGCGACAGTTCTCCAGTTTAACTGCCTGGGTATCCAGGTTTAGTTGAAGTCTGACAAGTGTGAGCACACACATTTGGTGCATACCATTTGGTGAGCTGGGTCTTATCTCTGAGAATATTTTTCTACAAATATAAAGAAATGGCTGCTCTTTTGTGAGGTGGGCAGCCCCATGACCATGAAAAATTGTAAAAGTTTCAAAAGTAAACAAAATAAAAATTAATGATTAGATTAGCATCTACAGAGAAGAGTAGTTATCAAATAATTAGTAGTGTAACATTTGTTAATGTGTAATCATTTCTTCTGACAGCCAATTTTTTTTATTTATTTATTTATTATGTATACAATATTCTTTCTACATGTATGCCTGCAGGCCAGAGGAGGGCACCAGACCTCATTACAGACGGTTGTGAGCCACCATGTGGTTGCCGGGAATTGAACTCAGGACCTTTGGAAGAGCAGGCAATGCTCTTAACCGCTGAGCCATCTCTCCAGCCCCCTGACAGCCAATTTTTTGACAAACATCAAAACCATTATAAAAATGAGGAACATTTTACCTGTACTCAGACCCTGCTAACATAATCTACGTAAGGTATGTCTGAGCCTAAACCAACATCTCTTTCTTTAAAAAAAAGAAGAAGAAAAAAAAAGACTCCCAGTGTTTCTTTCTGGAAATCAAGACTAATTGATACAATGTAGCTAACTCTTTTGTTTGGGTTTTATGTTTGTTTGTCTTAAGAGCCTAATCACTTAGCACACAAAGGCCACTCAACCCTGAGTAATACAAGAGGCCAGCCTTCGGGGAACAGTTACTGACTGCACAGCAGCTCACAGGGAGGACAGGAATGCGGGACAGATGGACAATAGAGCAACTGCCCTAAGCATCCTCACCTCTCTCTCTCCAGATTGTCACAAAATGCTGAGCGACTCCTCAGCTCCAGTGCTTTGACTCTAAGAAAATAATCTAGTTCTTAGACGTGCATATTTTTTTGATAAATGCCAGCTTTTGGAAACACAGAATGTGTCTGCCAAAGGTGTACCTGAGAAGAGATATCAGGATGGGGCCCAAGCCAGCCGTATCTGTAGGACATCTCTAGGAAAGGGGATGGAAATGGGGAAGCCCTGAGGAGGTGGATGCAGAGATAAATTCCAGAGGGCTGATTAAGATGGGGCAGAAAGACACAGAGGTCTAGACAAGGCAGACAGGGAGATAAGAGTCAAGAGACTGGGGGGGGGGGGCTTTTTTGAGTCTGATAAGCTCAAATCTGAGTCATGTAGACTTTCATTTGGATGTCTTTCTCTAAAACTCTATCCAACCAGAGAGAGAAAATGTGCATCCCTCAGAACTCTAAACGGGTGGGCAACAGCTAAAGAGGCTATCCCATTCCCTGGAACAGTGGACGAAAGCTGTGAGAAACTCCAAGTTCCCCCAGAGTTCTGCAGTGTCAACATAGCTTCATGTTCAGGCATAGAACCAGGGTCCAGCCATTTCCTGGGAGCAGCCTCAAGTTCCACATCCTCTTGCTGCCAAGCGCCTCTGGCCTGAATGACCCCCTAGACCCATGCGTGGCTCACGCCTTGCCTCTGAGGAGTCTTCCCCATAGTTCAAAACCAGGGATGGCTTGAGTTTTATTCCCTTTGCCAAGCAAACAGTCCTGCCCCATTGTTGGGGGTGGTGCATGCGTGCATGTGTATTGCCTCACAGAACACTCGTCTCCATGGCTGCCCAGCAAAGCAGGCTCCTTGACGCCAGAAACTGGAGCTGACTCACTTTTACATGTTCAAAACTTAAAGCAGGGAAATAACCACAGCCGTCCAAGGCAGGGGAGGGGTTAAGTCAGCTGTCCTAGCTCCCGGCTAGAGGTCTTGTTTCAAGCCTTGAGCAGAGCTCAGAGAAGCGGGTGGTGATGTGTGAATGCAGATGCCCACAGAGCCCAGAGGCTTTGGATGCACTGGAGCTGGAGCTCCGGGGTTGTGAGCCTTCTGAGTGAGAGTTGGGAACCAGACTCGTGGCCCTCTGCAAGAGAAGTCTGTGCTCTAAACAGCTAAGCATTCTCTTCAGCTAGAAAGTGATCTTAAAAAGTGTAAAATATGGCGATGCAATTTAAACATATACGAAATAGAATGTCCAGCAACATAACTGCCCTCTGTTCTTGCAGCTCCTCACACCACACCCTCTGGGAAGGGGGAGAGCCCCCCCCCCCGCATGTTCTGCTGTGCTGTTATGTAACAGGGAATGAGAAAGTGCTGTTCCCAACCCAACCAATAACAAGTCAGACCCTTACACAGCATGACTGACAGGCCTTACAATCTTATCGCGGGGAGAACAATATCAGAGACTATTTTTATTCATCCCAGCATTTAATCCTCTTTCCTCAGTAATTACTGGATGGCACTAATTATATATTCCCACCAACAGAATAGGTTTCTCTTTAGTTTTGTTTTATTGAATTCATGAATCCATCGCAGAGGAATATTACAGCCAAATGAAAAGTTGTTTCCCCACTGAAAACCGACTTATTTTCCTCAGAAGATTTGCTGTGCAGGAACACATCTTACCCCGCCCTCGGGGCTATAACAGAGCCTTTGTCTCTCTGTTGCTGCTTTTCCTGTTTCTAATTTGGTGGCGTATCTACTGCGTGCACGCTAACAGCGGAGCACTCAGCCACAGAGACAGACCTGCAGCCTGCAAACGCTGCTGTGAGCACCACTGCCTGTGCTGACACTACACTGCTCTACCGACCTTTTTCAGCCTTCGGGCAGGTATTCCCTTAGAAAGACCATGCTCCAGGGCTGAGAAGGGTGCAGTGAGCAGACTGCCTGTTACAGAAGCATGAGGACCAGAGTTTGAATCCCAGGCATCTGCATTAAAGCCAAGTGTGGTCCCAAATGTCTGTAATCCTGCCACTGGGAAGATGGCGGCAGGAGGACCACTGGACCTGGCTGGCCAGCCCGTCTAACCACTCAGGGAACTCTGGGTTTTGTCAGAGACCTTGTGTCAAAATGAGGTACAGAACCACAGCGGAACACTCCTGACATTAACCCACCTTCCCCTTCTTTCTTCCCTCCTTCTCTCCCTCTCTCCCTCTCCCCCTCCCCCTCCAACACCTCTTCCCATGCTTAGTGCTCACCTCTCCTAAGAACCATACCACAGAAAACCAAGAGAGAGAGCACGTTTTGAGAGACTAAATGAGATCACTATGTTAGGTTCTGTCAGGCGTCCAGCCGTACAAGTGTCTACAGTGCACCTACTTTATGCCAAGTCCCCACGGTGGGCACAGTTCTCCACTCTTGTCCTCTGCTGACAGCAGATGGAAATACTCTCCGAAAATATAACTATAGTATTAAAGATTCTATTTAGACTACTGACCAGTTTTGTTTTACTAAGAAATTAAAAGATTTCCAAGTAGAAGGCATGCCATGCAGACAAAAACAAACAACCCTTATTTAATTGTCTTAGAGGCCATGAGCAGACAGACTGGGACGCGACACCGCCCTGGCCCCCCGCTCCCATGGCCAGCTCTGCTTACTATCTGTACACTGCTGACTGACGCCACGGAGGAGCACAGAAACATGGCTGGAGCAAGAGCTGGGGCAGCAGTGAGCAACTGAAACACACAACCGGCTCCTGCCGCCTTTGCTCTAAATGCCTTCTTAGAACAGCGTTGAGAAGAAGTGTCTGCTGGGCACAGTGCTGTGTGGCTGAAACCCCAGCGCGAGAGAGTCATGAGTTTGAGGTAGCCTGAGCTACACAGTGAAATCTTGCCTCAGAAAATGGAGGGCTGGAAATGTAGATCAGCGGCAGAGCACCTGCCTGGCAAACACAAGGCTCTGGGTTTGGTCTCTGGCACGGAAAGGCATAAAGTCAATCAACAGGCCTTTTTAATGAAACGGTGAACAAGAAGGCCCCTGGTGATCAGTGTGGTATGTTGCTTAGGACAGGAGAAGCTTATCACACACATGTATTGCCTCGTCCCCTCTACTCAGAGTCCGGGAGACAAACATAGCACCACCAGTGCCTTAGTGGCTTTTGGTTGTCAATCTTGGACGCGATTTCTTTGTAATTTCTTAACTTGGAAAAGGAAACGGCTTATCTTTTACTAAAATAATGTACTACACGCTATCTGTTCCTGAGATACTGTGGCACAGAGGTGCTGACTAGAATTTTCCAACCACCATTCTCAGGGAAGTGGGCAAACTGCTACCCCTCGTGGCTTCTATTCTGTTTCCGTGTTTAGTGTGAGCGGTTCCTTTTCTTCCCCAAAGTGCTTCTGTTTTCATCTCTTTCTGTGTTCAGCATTTAAAGTGTGTTACTGCATTGCAGCATGGGTCCCAACCCTGTGGTCCAGCGAGCACCGCGGTAGGCACCTGTAATCCCAAAGATTTGGGAGGCTGAGGTAGGAGGATAGCCTGAGCCCAGCCTGAGTGATTTAAAAAACTGGGTCTCAGAGCCAGAAACTATGATCATCGTAAAAGATTTCTATTGCTTTTAGACTTTACACCAAGTAGCAGTTTCAGTAACTAAGGTTATAGTGACATCTAAATAAAGCAAAAATGTATTTCCTTCTTTTAAGAAATAGTATCGATGAAAGTTTACAGTAATGACACATCTTTCCAGCTAGCCATGTGACTCCCAGGAGACTTCAGACACCAGTCAGGTCTCCAGCAGAACCTCTCCCTCGGTCTTTAAGCTGATTGCCTCTGCCTCTGCTTCAGTACTTAAATAAAATAGCATTTAGTGCATGCATTGCCAAGTGTGAGATAGTGTGAAATCACAGGCATTGCTTGTTCGTCTGCATTGTCTCACTTCACAACACAAGGAGTGAGGGTAAGACATCCTTCAGCCGGAAAGTCTGGGAGACAGCTGTCGGCGATCCAGCGATTCACGGGCCCTTCTAGCAAAACAGCAGAGAGCAGCGGAGAGCAAGAAAGGACTGCCTTATCCCACATAACCTCCTACAGTTTTAGGCAGTGTTCTGGGTGCTGAGGACAGTCAAGAACAGAAGATGAAAACATGCTTATGGACTTAGTGGAGAGAGAGAAGGCAGCTAGTATTGGGTATCCCAGCAAAGCCTGGGTCAGAAGTGGTGGGAGGAGCCAGACCTAAGTGGATAGCTACTTATGGACTAGTCAGGAAAGGCCTGCCTGATAACTTATAAGAGGCCTGAGTGGCCCAGGGCCAACACTCCTCACGTGTGCACACACACATGCATGGCTGCATGTGTTCAGAGCTGATTCTGTCTGCACAGCTTGCAGGTTAGTCTGATAAAGTCTACCTGTCAGGACTAGAAACATGGGTACACTGCTTTATCACAATATATTCTTCTTGTATTTCTTCTATGTAGTAGTTAGGACAGTACGCTCACCTGCTATGCACAGACCATGGATTCAATTCTCAGCATCACAAACAGAAAGACAGAGAAAGAAGCGTATGTATGTGCTGGGGATTCATTTCTTCCGGGTTCTTCTAGCGGGGTTCCCTACTCACAGTGAATAGAAGGGGTCAGACTGAAACGCAAGAAGCAACAAATTACTACAGCTGTAAAAGCATTACAAGGGAAGCCTCAGATATAGGCATGGAAGGCAAGGCGTTTAGACAGAAAGGCCCGGGAAGAGCTCCCCAGGATCTCCAAGGTGAGCAGCCTTGAAGTGGTATTGAAGCAAGGCACAGTCTGTTCCAGACCAGTTGCTACACAGGAAGCAGAGAGCACCTACTGTACGGGATTCCGCAGAATGACTGACAGAGGAGGCCTGAGAAACCGGAGGGAGGGAGCAAACCATTTTCTCTACTGTTGGAGGGTTCACAGTTTCTATTAACAAAAATGTAGTTTTTAAAATACTTTCATCCCCCTTCCCCTTCCCCATCAAGATTCCTACACATCCTTTGGCTGCATTTAGCTAATGGCAAGCAATACCAGCCTCCCAAAGCACTGGGAAATGTCCTTAAAATAAAGCTAAAAATATTACTTAGCATCTCGATCCAGTGCTGCCGCACTAACGTGGTCCTCTCACTAATGCCTGCATAACGGCAGCAGTTTCCAGGTTTATTAAAAGATTGGGAAGTGAATATAATGAAGAGTCGGTGTGAGAGGCCACTGAGGGCTCTTAAAAGAAGCTAAAAATATGAAACACTCGCGGCTACTCGAGTCTGTCTAAATGAACAGCTGACAGTGATTATATTGTCACAGATTTTATACGGCCAGGACATCAGTTAAAGTGTCTGGAAGGTTTAGGTCTCTTGGTTAATTTATTTTTAAGATTTAGTGGGGTCAGGAGATCACACATGTATATGCAGGTGTATGCAGAGGCCAGAGGAAAACCCCAGTCATGCTGTTCTACCATCGTCTGCCTTTTTCTCTTGAAACAGATTCTCTCACTAAATCTGGAGGTAAGACGGTGACCAGCAAGGCTGAGGCATCCTCCTGTCTCTGCCTCCAACTATGCTGCAATTATAGGCACAGTCACGCCCTGTATTTTTGTTTGAGTTTTGGGGGATCTTAACTCAGGTCCTCATGTTTATGCAGCAAGTGCCCATCTCTCTAGCCCTTTAACTCCTTTTAAAGCATCAAAAATTAGTGGCAAAAAATATATTCAGCTGAGCACAGTAGCTTGCATCCTAGTCTTAATTACTTGGGAGAGTCCAGAGAATCATTTGTGTCTACGAGCTCAGGGTTATCCTGGACACCACAGTGAAAGTCAGGGGGTATCTCCAAATTTAATTGTTTCAATTTTTTAAGATGCCAATGTTTCTTGTAGAATTAAGTGAAAAACATCAGCCAAGTTTTAGTCTTGCCAATCTCCTGTTCAATAATACACAATGTTGAAGTGCCCCAGGGCACAGCAAAGAAACACTGCCAGCCAGACTTCCCTAGTGGCCCCATGACCTTTGACATCAACCAGTGTGGCCCCACACTTTCTGATGGACCCTAACGTGATATTATAGCAGAGCGAGATCACATGCCCGTCATCACACTAATCCAGACTGAAGGCGGGGACACCAGGGGACTTCCTCACTGGCTATTTCACTCCAGTGTGTGGTGGGAAAACAATCCTATCTTAGGGAAGACAAGCAGAACAGCAGGTTCAAAGGCAGCCTGGCTCCATGCAGTGAGTGGTGGGATGCAAAGGCCTTCTTCAGCAGATTCATATTTTACTCTAAAGTCAATCCAAATGTTCAAGATAATACCTGGATCTTTGCACACATGTGCAGACAGGCCCCGTGTGCAGAGCACACCACCCACTCTTTTCTTAACTAAAGGAAAATGCAAACTACATACTTAGTGTATGCAAGATTCCTATTATTTTTGGTGCTGGGGACTGGATCCAGGATCTTACGTTAGGTATACCCTCTACTACTTACCCTACCCATTGAACCAGGTACTCTTCTGTGGCCGGGACCAAATACCTTATAGGAGAGTTTAGGGGGCTGGGGAGATGAAGTGTTGCTTTATAAACATGCACTAGCGTTCAGAGTCCCAACACTCACATAGACACGTGCAGGCATGGGAGCAATGTGGAACCCCAGCATCAGGAACAGAGACAGGGAGAACTTCATGGCAGGGCGGCTAGCGAGACTACGTGGAATTATGGAATTAGTGGTGTCTGCATTCAGCAGGAGACTTCCCGAGCCATTGAGGAAGGCATAAGCTATCAGCTCACAGTCTATTTTCTTTCTTTCTTTCTTTCTTTCTTTCTTTCTTTCTTTCTCTCTCTCTATAGATAGATAGATAGATAGATAGATAGATAGATAGATAGATAGATAAATAGATAGAAAGAAAGATATATCCCTCCCTCTCCCCCTCACACACCATGCACACATGTACATGCACATATGTACATTCACCCCACATACATACATACATGAACAATAACAGAAAGCAGCAACAATTTAGGGCAAGAAAAACTTTTAGCACACAGCTTCATGGCAGGGGAGGAACTGGTGTGGTTTGAGTCTAGGACTTCCTGTTCCATGGAGGGGATAGGGCCTGAAGCGCTGTGGGTCTAGAAACACCACCAAGTGCCACTTCCTCCAACTAGGCCCATCCCCTAAAGGTTCCCCAACCTCCCCAAACGGAACTACCAACTGGGGCAATGTGTTCCAACACACAAATCTGTGGAGATATTTCCCACCCGAACTGTAATAGCTCCAAGGACCTTCACTGTGATTTTCCTGTCCTCTATTGGTCCATCTGAAGTGTGGATGCTACCTTCCCGGAAACCCTCCTGCTAGTATTCTAAAGCTGTTTTGCCACTGCTGAAAGGCCTGCTCTCAAACACAGCTGCGCATTCTTGCCGTCACTTGGTAAGAAGACTCCCCGGTTCTGACCACTTCATTCCTGATAAAACAAAAGATGTTTGCTGGAGGTCTGTAGTTCCTGCTTTGGCAAGCAGCATGCGAAAGGAACAATGGAGGCCACAGGAACAGGGAGGAGTTGGTAAGCGCGTAAAATGCGACAGGGTCTCAAAAATAGAGACTCCGCCTTTCCATTAAACATGAAAGAGTGAATCCTCCCCTGTCTCTGGGCACCACATGAACCATCAGCAGGACACCTGGAACCCCTATCAGGGCCTGAAGAGACAGATGGAGCCCTTACATAGGTATAGCTGCACGAAGATTCTGGCACCAGTCATGACTGAGGGCAGTAATTTAGGGGACATCTGTGTAACCATCTTCCACAGGCTGAGCAGTTAGGAGAACTTTGTGCACCATCATGTCTACTCCACCCATAGTTCTGTTTCCACACGAGAATCATCCTTTGCATCATTTTGGCTTTTTTGTTTTTTGGCCTGGCAGAGGCCATCTCTTTATAAACAGGAGTATGTTGTGGGGTACATACACAGGAAAATGAAGAGATTTCACGCTGTATAAAATAGAGCACATTATTCTAGGCAATCATCACTGTGTCTAAGAAGGGCTCTGAGACGACACTTTGCTGTCCCAGACTCAGCCGACACAGGAAAGAAGCGAGGGCCCTGTGAGGACCTTAGTAGTAGTCTCATTTTCTAGCTTTTCTTCATCCCAAGAACCTGACAGAAGAGACAGTCTGACACAGGGTACCCTGGATCCTGTGTCATCACCACCCACAGTGTGGCTCAGGAGACAGGTGCAGGGCCAAGTCAGCTGGCTGTGGTCCTGATCAACCTTCCTAAGCTGACTTCCACTCTGTTGAATGGGAACTCTGAGGCTTCCACTCTCCCGCGCACTGCTGTGTACAGAGGAGCTGAGAAAGTGAAACATAGCAACTCTTAAACCACGTTACCCTTTCCCACAAGCCCCCGTGAGTACCAGCAGCTCCCGAGCTCAGTTCTGCAGGGTTTGGTTTGCAGACAGCATCAGCCTATGTGTCCCTTCCAGTACCAGCTCCCTACCCTGGAGACCTCACCATAAGCCTCAGCCCTGTTCTGCAGCATCTTTCTGTGATTTCTTCTCATAACCACGGTGTCTCTTCCAACTCCTCCTCCCACCCTTTCCCCGCAGTCTTTGCAGCTTAGCTCCTACCAGTGACGGACACATATGTGACTGTGCACAGGGCACACACTTGAGAAAAGTGCCTCGAGCACCTTCTTCATTTTGTTCTAGAACAGCCTGGACCATCCTAACACTGACCACAAGGGGCACAGCACCCAAACCTGACAGAAGCTGGGTGACATCTATCCAGTCAGAAGTGCAGCATTGTGTTTGTGTGTAGAATGTAGTCTTTCCCACACCATCATGAGTGCATGACCTCACTTGTACATATTTAATACACTAAATTTTCAGATCAACTTTTAGATTTACCATCATTGCAATGTAAATTTAAACAATCTCAGAGATATTACAGGATAGATTTTCTTTATTTTCTCTCTCATTTATTTTGAGGCAGGATCTTAGTATGTAGGCCAGGTTGAACTGTAACTCACAATCCTCCTGCCTCACCCACCTGCATGCTGGGATCCCAGATATATACTACCATACTTGGCTGAATCTTCTTTATCAGACACCAGCATGAATGTCTACGGTACTGACAGTGCAGCTGGTCAACACTCCTCTCTAACACCCTGTTTTTCCCTTGAAGCAGCCTGCTTCTGCTGAGCAAAACACTTAATAAATCTTCCACCTTATCCATCACCCCACCCCACAGCTCCCATATGATGTCACTATTCTTTGACTTGTAACTGTTTCATTTGACTCTACTGTATATATTTTTTCATAATTCAAAAACTGTTTTGGGCTGGTGAGGTGGCGCAGTAGGTAGTGGCACTTGCCACCAAGCCTAAAAACCTGAGTTTACTCCCTGTAACCCTCATGGTGTACATGCTAAACACATACATATATACACACGATAGATAAATGCAATAAACTCAAATTAAAATATATTCAGCTGGTTTTCCTTGCCCCCTTAAAAATATTTCTAGCTACAAATTAACAAACAAAAACTTTTCTAGCAGAGGACCCTAGGTTCTAATGGCTGAAGACTCCTTATACTGAAGGGATCACTTATCGGTAAGATGCTCGAGTCTCCTGAGAATCTTTCCTGTAAGAAGAGTCACCCCTGAAAAGGGAACACTTCTGCATTGCTGGTGGGAAGGCAAACTGGTACAACCCCTTTGGATGTCAGTGTGGTGATTTCTCAGAAAATTAGGAAACAACCTTCCTCGAGACCCAGTAATACCACTTTTGGGTATATGTCCAAAGGATGCTCAATCTTGCCACAAGGACATGTGCTCAACTATGTTCATAGCAGCATTGTTTGTTATAGCCAGAACCTGGAAACAACTTAAATGCCCCTTGACAGAAGAATGGATAAGGAAAATGTGGTACATTTACACAATGGAGTACTACACAGCAGAAAAAATTAATGGCATCTTGAATTTTGCAAGAAAATGGGTGGAACTAGAAAACAATATTTTGAGTGAGGTAACCCAGACACAGAAAGACAATTATCACATGTACTCACTCATAGGTGGTTTTTAAACACAAAGCAAAAAAAAAAAAAAAAAAAAAAAAAACAGCCTACAAACCACAATCCCGGAGAACTTAGACAACAATGCAGACACTAAGAGAGACTTACATAGATCTAATCTACATGGGAAGTAGAAAGTAGAAAAAGACAAGATCTCCTGAGTAAATTGGGAGCATAGGGAATTTAGGGGAGGGTTGAAGGGGTGAGGGGAGAGGCAGGGAGGGGAGCAGGGAAAAATGTAGAGCAAGAAGGAAGAGGAGGAGGAGAAGGAGGAGGAGGAGGAGGAGGAGGAGGAGGAGGAGGAGGAAGAAGAAGAAGAAGAAGAAGAAGAAGAAGAAGAAGAAGAAGAAGAAGAATCACCCCACCAACTGCCCTGGGGACACACACAGAGACCACTTGCTGAATTTCCTTGGGGACATGGGGGGGGGCTGCCCTGTTCTACTGTCGCCCTGTGTTCCGATGCTCAGCCTCTTCAGAGGTGCTCTGCTGTGGGCAGCTCCCCTCGGGCCAGCTTGCCTGCAGCTGTCCACCCAAACATACCACAGGCAGCTACGCAGCTGTCTAACCTTTGCATAGCTGGCAACTTCTGCAAGGGTCCAGCTGAGCAACCCTGTGGGTTTGTAGGATTACTGCCCCCCATAAGGAACAGATGTAATGAAAGAACTTCAGAGTCCATGACAATCACTTCCTTTGACCACTGCACAGCTGCCACATACACCTGTGTTTCTTCAAGAATTTTGATGTTTACATTTTCAGCAGGCCTTTGAAAGAATGTAAATTATGAGGCTGCAATTAAAATGTGCAATTACCCAGCATGAGAGGACATGCACACCAGTGTTATATGATCCTCATTTTTTAAAACCAGTAATTGATAACCAGTACCAAGTCAAGTACTCACTATGAAATAGGCAGAGTAGGTTAAGACCTAAGAATTAAAGTCTCCATTTCTTTGAACCACAATATTGATAGTAACAAATTTCAAAAGAAAGGTGAATCACTAAAATTAAGTTTTTCCTTGTGAAATTTGATCATGACAGAATCAAAGTCCTAGGGATTTAAAAAAAAAATTAACCCAAATATGGTAATCCCCAGCATTTGGTTAAGAGGCCAGCATAGGCTACATAAGGTCCTGTCTGAAAAACTAGAAAGTGTTTAATTTTTCCACTCACCTAATGTGGAGAACTTCAACAATAGCAGTCTTTTTTAAAAAAATAATTTATTTATGTTTATTTTATGTGCATTGGTGTTTTGCCTGCATGTATGTCGATAAGAAGGTGTCAGATCCCCTGGAACTGGAGATACAGACAGTTTGTGAGCTGACATATGGTTGCTGGGAATTAAACCCGGGTCCTCTGAAAGAGCAGCCAGTGCTCTTTACCTCCGAGCCGTCCCTCCAGCCCCAACAGCAGCAGTCTTTAAGAGGTTAGAAAATGGCAGCTCCACTTGCACATACCCATTGTGTCACTGCTATAAAGGTGGGCACCCCAGAAGCCGAGGCGGGCGCTCAGCCAGTCTCTCAAGCTGTAGGTTCGTCACCCAGCTCATCACACTTGTTCAGGTGCAGTGTTCTCCTATTACATTAAGGTCTCATCAACTAATTGTTATAGTCTGATGTGCTGAATTGGGTGCTGTACCCAAGGCCTAACAACTCACAGTTCATGCAGCCAGAAGAGAAACTAATGCTGAGGTCCTGACCTTTGCCACAACAGGGAACCTGGAGGACACTTTCCTAAGTGAAATAAAACAGAACCAGTGTATTACAAAATCTCACTTATCTGTAGAATTAGAAAAGAGCAAGAGATGATAGGAAATAAGATGACACAGGAGGAGAGATGGCTTGACACAGGACTAAGAGCACAGGCCTGAACAGTAGGTGCACAGGACAAGTCTACAGAGCTGATGTAAATTATAAGCTTCATGGTATTTAATACGTTTATCAAATAAGTAGAAATGTTTGCTTCCCTTGTCACAAAAAGTAATTATGGGAGCAAATACATGTTAATTTGCTTTACTATAGTAACCACTTCACTATCTATACATACCCCCAGATACCATGATTTAAAACTCGAATATATAACACTAAAGTTTTAAAAAAGAAAATCAGGACAGAAAGAAAGGAGAAGGAGAAACCATCTACAGGTTATTTACAAAGACAGGAGAAGCCCCCAGCATGAGCTTTAAAAAAATATCAACATGTAGACAGCATTTTATTACCAATAATAAATATCCCCCAAACATGAAAATGATTCACAACAGTCTTTGAAGAGAAAATTCTTCAAAAAGGTGGAAATAAAACAAACATAAAAACTTGAAGTTGGTGACAGAACACTGAGCTGTGAACATCGAGTGCCAAGGGAGGACAGTACTGTAGACACTCGGCATGAGAGTTCATCAACATGCCTGTACAGTCGCGCACACACGCATGCACACGCACACACATGCCTGTACAGTCGCGCACACACGCATGCACACGCACACACATGCCTGTACAGTCGCGCACACACGCATGCACACGCACACACATGCCTGTACAGTCGCGCACACACGCATGCACATGCACACACAAGCACACACACACACGCACACACGCACACATGCATGAACACGCACACACACACGAGGTCTCTGGTTCACTTCACCCTAAACAGTGGCTGATACTCTCTATCAATGTAACAGAGTCACCAGCGCAGATGAAGAGGTGTTCCTGTCTCCAGGGAGCTCCTCACAGGGACCCACACCCTGAAGCATGAGCAAAGTATCTGGGCTTTTCATAATCTGTCAACATTTCAAAATAACCAACTATCTAAACCAAATGTAGATCTGCAAAAGGAACCACATATAGACTCATTTGCCTGCCTCTAACTTCATTTTTTAATTGTATTTACTTATTTTATGTGCCTGCGTGTCTGATACTTGCAGAGTCCAGAAGACACTGGATCCCATGGAACTGGAGTTACAGATGGTTGTAGGTGCTGTGAACAGAACTCAGGTCCTCTAGAAGAGCAGCCAGTGAGTGTCATTGCTGAGCCATCTCTCCAGTCCCTGTCTGTCTATAAGTTCAAATGCACCGACCTGTCATTTTGTTCTCCCTAGGGAGAGTTTGGTGAGACTGGGAGACCAGGCTAGTCCCTGATCTCCCCACACTCCAGGCTACACTCCCCGAGCCCCCTTCTTTGCCCTGTATCAAACCACCTAGTACATACTGGGTGATACGTATTGAGTTTACTCCTGACTACTAAGAGGCCCTTCATATCTAAAAGTATTTTTCTGAGAAAACTACATTGCTCTGCCATGCTGTCATAGCACACATGCATCTCGGTGTGTAGGACAGACAAGGAATATGGGCTTCCTCTTGGAAATGCAAGCAACACATGAACGCATTTCCCTGAAGAGCAGACCTATGAAAGGGAACCTAACAGCTTGAGGACGGCAGGCTGCCCAGAGGTGCAAACATCCCACAACATCTTCCCCACTGCAGAAGCCTAAGTATCGCTGTGTTGGGGCAGACCAGTATGTAAGAGCATGGCCACCATCAGAACATCTCCAAACAAGGCCAGAATGTGCTCACTGTTTTCAAAGCTGGTGTCCCACAGAAAGAATAAAGATGCCCCGCGACTGCTTATCCCAGAAGACTTCACTCTAAGGAGACCTTTCTTTAAACTTGCATCCATCTGGACCGTAATAGTATCACAGGAGCAGTAAGACAGTAACAAAAAGCGTGGGTGCACACCAGCCACTGTTCTAAAGTTCTATGTGTCTTATAAGTCAAAACTTATCTTGGTTAAGTGGGGAACACAACCCAATGAGTTATGTGCTAATTCTACCATCATCATAGAAAACTGAGACACAGAGAGGATAGCTGGCTTGCTCACGGTCACACAGGAAGAGCTGCGGCCAGGACCTCAGCCGGTCCATCAGTTCTTCAGTTCCTAAATCTGAAATCAGGGTTCCTAAGAGGAATGGCTTCCCTCCCCCCACTCCTCTTGGTCTCTCCTTCTGAAAGCTGAAGTGTCTCCTTCCAAGAGAGTTTCCCTACAAAGGATGCACACCACGAAAGAAGTTAAGAGCCGCCACCATCAACCCTGCTGACACCGTGTAACTTTGCTTCATTCTGCGCTACGGCAGCACAGTACGAGACACCCATTTCAGGGAGGAGAAGATCGGGCTTGGAAAGACTGGCAATCAGCAATTTGTCCAAGACAAACGGCAGGCTAGACTTTTAACAGTCTGGCTCCAGAGCCAGCTTTTTGCCACTGCTGTTGTTTTAAATGCTCTGCCGCCTTGACTTTTGAAATCGACAATTTACATTTCCTCTGGATGGAAATGGAAATGGAAAAACAACAAAGAGGTCAAATACTATTACAAAGGGGCTGTGGGGCACTGGGCAAAAAAATCTCCCTGCCCCATCCCCACTTGCTCAGAGCTCAAGCAAGGATTTAAACACTTGGTTTCTCTGTGGTCTCCCATGAAGTCCCCGTGAGGAAGGCAGAAGAGGAAAGGGCAGCCCTGTTTTATAAACCTCAAAGTCATATAAACCTCAAGGTCAAACCCCTCAAGATCATACTTCAGAACTCACATGATAGCCCTGGCATTTCAACTTCTTTTGGAAGTTGAGGCAAGAAGATCAAGAAGACGCGAGGTCAGTTTAGGCTATAGGGAGACCCTATCTCAAAGCAAGCAAGCAAGCAAACAAACTCAAAAGAAAAAAAAAGAAAAGAAAAGAAAAAGAAGAAAAAAGATAAGGAAGGAAGGAAGGAAGGAAGGAAGGAAGGAAGGAAGAAAGAACAAGTCTCAACAGTAAGGTCTGTGGAGAAGGTACATCTATCGATGAAAGGGCTGCCCAAAGCATCTTGGAACTATGGTGGAGTCTCCTCCGTTCCTTGGCATTGGCAGTCTGGGCCACACATCAGCTCCTCCGACATTGGAAAGTTGTCTACAAGTCACAACAGACTATCTGAGATGAGACAGCATCTTAATAAACATTATACGAGCTGATGAAGAGCCTTCCAACACTGAGCACTTAATCCTTCTCTGCACACATTATCTTGTCTGACCTATAGCTGTGAATGCGGGGGCTTTCTAGAAATCTGTAGGTCCTATGACATGGCATTTCTCCCATGAACTCACGGCAGCTGTGGTTACACACAGATGGGCCACTTAATGTTGCTGGGGGAGGCGAAGTCAACTTTCTCCAGCAGTGTGGCCACTGTTAAACTACCCGTGCTCTAGTAAATAATCCCTCATCCATGTTCATGCAAGCAACTCTAAACTCAGTGGGTCACAAGAAAAGAAAAAGAAAAAGACATGAACAACAACAAAAGTCAAGAAAATAAGAAGTGGGACTTGTGAGGAATGGGTTCAGTGGAGCTGGATGACAACAATGGGAAGCGAAAAATGAAATACATTATACGTGTTCAAAACTGCCGAGGAATAAATAACAAATTAATAAAAATGAAGAAATGCCCAGGATCTTCCTCTAGAAAGGTAGAGCAGGCCCTCAGTCCTGTCCACAATCCAGGCTGTGCCTCCAAGACAAGACAAGGAAGCACTTCCTACCAACATAGCACAGGCAGCTTCTATCAGCCAGCAGATCAAGGCCATGCTCCTCAAGCCCCTAATAATAACCCCAATTTGCTAACAAGTCAGAATAGAAAGGCTGATTTATAAAGGAATCATTTATTCATGTTTGTTCTGTATAGAAAGCTATACAGGAAGAAATCCACACTAATAGAGAGCTACCCTAGCATAGTACAACAGTCACAAAGAGTCACACTAGCAGAGAGCCAGGCCAGCAGACAGCCACACCAGCAGATAGCCACACTAACAGACAGCCACATTAGCAGAGAGTCACACTAACGGACGGCCACACTAGCAGAGAGTCACACTAGCAGAGAGCCACACTAGCAGAGAGTCACACTAGCAGAGAGCCACACTAGCAGTCACACTAGCAGATGAGCACACTAGCAGAGAGTCACACTAGCAGATGACCACACTAGCAGAGAGTCACACTAGCAGAGAGCCACACTAGCAGAGAGTCACACTAGCAGATGATCACACTAGCAGAGTCACACTAGCAGAGAGCCACACTAGCAGAGTCACACTAGCAGATGACCACACTAGCAGAGAGTCACACTAGCAGAGAGTCACACTAGCAGAGAGCCACACTAGCAGAGAGTCACACTAGCAGATGACCACACTAGCAGAGAGTCACACTAGCAGATGATCACACTAGCAGAGAGCCACACTAGCTGCCACAGGTTGCATTTTGCCTCTGCTTTCACAGAACTTAGTAATAGTTCTGCAATCCCAATACTCTTAAGAGGACTAACTTTTTTAATCTACTGGTGCCATTTATTTTGTTGCTTATGCCCTTATAGTAAATTTCTCTCAAAACCTGGAAATAAAACAAAACTGGCAGTCTCCAGAAAGCTGGTCTACAAGTTTGATCCAGCTGAGAAGCAGGTGTGCAGTACAAAGGTCAGCCTCCCTCTCGAGAGCTCTGCTACTGCTGTGGAGGAAATGTATCCTCTTCCCTCTCTGTCTACTTTGGTATTTTTACTGAATCCTCAGTGCCTTTAAAAAAAATAAACTTACATTTTTATTGTTAAATACTGCAAAGGGTTTTTGAAGAATAAAGCTTTCACCATCACCTCTTTCTAAGGCTGATTACAGATTCTACAAGTGCATGTTGGTCCCTACATCTCAGGAAATGAGGGCCAATCTATGAGAACACTCCCACATTCCAGTCCTCGCTAGATGAAGCATTATGTGTCTGACATGAAGGAAGCAAAAAGAGAACCAAGTAGATGATGTCAAGGCCATATGCTTGGATGCAAAGATACTGAGCCAGAAATCGTGAGAAGGAAACCAGTTGTCACGAAGTCTGACTCCAGCAGAGCCACGGGTTAGCAGGAGAGCCACCAGGCAGCCACACTACTCACAGATGCACCCGGTGCACATGGTCCAGAGCAGGGAGGTGCTGTTCCAGGGCTCCGTCTGTTCTCAAGTAGAAAATAAGGGATGGGAGAAGTAGTCCACAAACGCCATCTTGTTCTAGCATTTTAAGACTTTTGAAATAAACCCAGAACCTGGTGAAAGACGCACAATGTGGAGTAGCTTCTTCATTTACACACTGAATGGAAAAGTCTCTGAAGGGGTGTTTTAAGGAAAGGAGCAAGCAAGACAATCTATTAGGTGCAAGAATGTTGTAAGATATTTGATTATACTTTGTAAAGATATGCCACTGTGATTTGGCTTAATGAAAAGCTAAATGGCCAATAGATAGGCAGGAAGTATAGGCAGACCTTCTAGAGGAACAAAGGCAGAGTCACCAGTCAGACATGGAAAGGAAATAGGAGGTGCAAGACGGAAGAGAGGTAACACCATGTGGCAGAACATAGATTAATATAAATGGATTAATTTAAGTTGAAAAAGTTAGTTAAGAACAAGTCTAAGCTAAGGTCAAGTATTGTGGAATATTAATTGAAGATGTGTGGTACATTTGTTTATGCTGTGAAACATTTGTTTAATAATAAAAAGATGTGTGCCATTCACTTATGTTGCATTTGTTTAACTCTGAGAAGCTGTGTTACTTTGCTGGTCTAAAACACCTGAGTAATTTAATAAAGAGCTGAATGGCCACTAGTTAGGCGGGAAAGAGAAACAGGCGGGTCTGGCAGACAGAGAGAACAAACAGGAGAAGAAACAGGGAGCAAGAAAAGGAGGATGCCAAGGACCAGCCACACAGTCATACGGCCAGACACGGAGTAAGAAGGAATAAAAAGATACACAGAGGCAAAAGGTAGATGGGATAAATTTAAGAAAGTTGGCTAAAGATAATTCAAGCTAAGGCTGGACATTAATAAGAAAGAATAGCCTCCATGTCATTATTTGGGAGCTGGTTGTCAGAACAGAGAAAGACTTGTTACATGAGAAGAAGGTATCAGAACACCTACTTGTAGCTAATTTTACCTTAAAAAATGAGTCAGGGAGACAGCTCAATTGCTAAGGGTGCTGCACATGTGTCTCCCCATGCACATACTCAATAATCAAATGTACTAAAAAGGGCAAGAAACACAGAATTTACAACACACCAGCAGCCCACATTTAGGCTACACGTGGCAGAACTGGGCACGGTCAGTGGCCCCTCGGCCACCTCTTTGGTGCACTTTGGTAAGAATCTGTTACAGATTGACTGCAATCTGTTCCCCCACAGGGCTGAACATGGATCTGGAATAACCAATCGCTGTGCTTTTTTCCAGGGAAGACTGTTTCTCCCGCTCACAACTCCCTTAGTTGCCTGCAGTTCTCTGCCTAGGGCTGAGGTCTCCTGAGCGTCCCCACTTCCATGTCAGTAGCTACTGGTGTCACCATGCAGGGTCACGGCAGCCCCTTATGTACCTCCTCTCATTCGGTGCACCTGAATGTCTCAGCAAAGCTTTCTAATGAACTCGACACACCACCAAAGGGGTCTCTTCTTCATATAAAAGGTCCAACCAAGTGTGTTCTTCAGTGGCATCTTGTTTTTAAGTTCCAAAAATGGAACTATATTTATTTTAAAGTAGTATTTGGTAATTCCAGCTAAAGGGAAAATAATCCATTCACAACATTCCTCTGAAAACCCATGAAGCTCTTGCAGGAGGAAACAAGCTACATTCTTGTTTATTTCTTAAAAATAGAAAGGGTACAAGAGATTCATATCCATAAATTTTAAAGATTCTGTTTCCCACTGGGAAGCCCCATGCTTCCCAAAGCCGATGCTGAATGGTTCATTCTGCGCCAGCATTTATAGTTTTAAGTGATAATAGAATAAGGCATAATTTGTCATTAGAAGCATCCAAGTAAAATATATACTATCATCTTTACAAAAGGCCCTTTAATTTAATTTTAAACTTTAAAAATAAGAATCAGGGGGTTGAAGAGATGGTTCAGTAGTTAAGAGGACCCAGGTTGGATTGCCAGGACCCACATGGCAGCTCACAGTCATCTACTACTCCAGTTCCGGAACATCATATGTCCTATTCCGACCTCCACAGACCCCTGGCATACATAGACACTCACGCAGACAAACACCATAGATGTAAAAATAAAAACAGAATCAATTAAGGTTCAGATTTAAAGAAATTGTTTTCCAAGGGCTATATTTACATCCTGTATTCAGTTCCTGAAGTGGCAATGACAGTCACCAGGTCGTAGCATGGCACCCTAACAGTGGAGGCGTGAGTGGCGGAGGAACTTTAGAATACAAGCATCACTTTCTCACTGCTTCCTTCCGCTAGCTGGATGTCAGGCTTTGGGAGGGTTGCGGTGTCAGGTGACTAACGTGTTAACACCGGATGATGCAGCCAACACAGCAGGCACACACCAAATCAAACAGCCAAGGCTGACAGGACCACAGACGGCGACAGCATCCAATCTCTGAAAGCAAACATGCACACTCTAATTATGGACCCAACGGGATGTCATGTTAAATTTTCTCAACACTTTCACCTGAATCATCTGAAGGTCAGGTGTAACGGTGAATGGTCAGGCTGGATTACCACCTACAAACTTCTGCCATGGGATGCTCTGGCCCGAGTACAATAAACATCGCATAGGCTTAGACTATTTGACATAAGCCAACATCCTTCTGGAGGCTGGGCACCATCTGCCCAGTAAGCTATCAACTCATGCTGTCCCACCAGCACCACCATCCTGCTTCACCTCCAGCCAGCTGCCAGGCCCTGGGCTTCCAGGAAGGCTTATGCTCAGTCATGCTGTTTACACGTGGAGGTGTAAACAACCACACGAACATGCTTTCTGTTTTAGAGAGCTTGAGCATCTACAGGAGAGCCCAGGAAAACTGTACAGCTACCCTCCAGGAAGCCTCCAGGCTAGGCGGTTTTCTGGAAGAAGAGCCCACACCTCCAGCCTTGACACTCGGTTTTCTGGAAGAAGAGCCCACACCTCCAGCCTTGACACTCCCATAGCACACACATATTCCAATTTTGTGGAGCTGGAGAAAATTCCTATAAATAGACATCTCAGTGTATACAAGTCTGCCTTCCATCACCGTGACAAAATATGTGAAATAATCAACTTCAAAAGAAGAAAGGTTTCCTGGTTCCTGGTTATTTGGCCTGCTACTCTGGGTCTACAGCAGCACGATCAATTGTGAGGGATCATCTCTACCTGGAATCTGGTGGAGAAAACCTATTTCCTCCATAGGGAAAAGAGGGAGCTAAAGAGGAGAAGTTAAGAGAGAAGAATCTGGGGCCACAAACTCTCCTTCTAGGGCATGTCTCCCATTGACCACACCTCCTTATACCAGGCACCATCCACACAGGGCTATAGCTGGTAACACTAGGTCTTCAGAGGTCACAATAGATAAGAGTATAGCTATTCAACTTTGAAATACTTAAAGCAAGACACAGGATGAAGAAGTTAGCCCCATTTTACTCTCATTAAAACTGGAGAAACTTTTTTTAGAATTTGGCAGCACATGTCAAGACCCTGTGTTATTCTCACACCTCAACCAAGTAATTCCCTAGGAGACTGTTCCAGGGAATCAGAGAAAACAAGAATAAATGTTACCCAGACAACAGCAAGATCTGCAACAGCAAAGACTAGAACCACTGGACAGAATAGGAAAACTTTTTTGGCATAAAGCTATGCACTAAATGTTCAAATTTGCAGGGTGTGGTGGCATGCATGTTTGGAAGACAGAGGGGGGTGGATCTCTGTGAGCCAACCTTGTCTAAAAAGCAAGTTCTAGGCTAGCCACAGCTACATCGTGAAATTTTGTCTAAAAAGAAAAACAATTAAAATTTCATTGTGAAAAATATACAAAAGATGGGGAAATAAAGACAGTATAATTTCAAAAACTGAAGAACAAGGATGCTGGGAAGAAAGCGGAACAGCAATCCTGGCTACTGCATGTAGGATAGTTACAGTTAGTGTTCTCTATACTTACAGCTAGATGAACTTCCAAGTTTCTCAGAAAATATCCCACAGAGCAGTACCTCGTGAAACTTAGAGTCTATTCAAACTATGTGAACACACCACTTAAAGACACTTAAGGATACGTCTGCAACACTAAACAACATTCCCATTGGCTAGGGACTAGATCAAATATGCACTAGCATCTTTTAAACCTAAAGAAAAAAAAGCAAGACAAAGGGATGCATTAGCTCCTCTAATCTATTTTTTTCTTTTTAAAATGTCACTTAAGTTTATGGCTCTCTTCCTGCTTTGGCTCAGGGTGGGGCAGGGAGGTGTGCCTCGCTGATTTATCATAATCATTGCTGAAGAGACCTTTCTATGCCAAAGCACTTGGACTTGTTGCCTCGGTGCAGAAAGGACCTAATTTATAACTGGGTTCTGTTCCAAATGTACACTTGCAAGCTGGCTGCAAGGGTGGATTTTGAAGAAGGCAGTGGCTTACCAGCACAGAGGGTCATTCTGGGGCACAGGAATGTAAGGGTAAGAGCATGACCATGAAAGATCTGAATAGTCTCTGCAGTGTGAGATGCTGAGACAACAGACCGGGCAGAAGGGAAAATTCCTAGGGAAATCCAAGGTGCCCACCATAATGAAATCGTTCTCAGGCTGGAGGTGAAGCTTGCTGTAGAGCACTTGTGAAGCACACACACGGCTGTGGTCTCAGCCTCAGGGTTAAACTCTTTAAAAAAAAATTCATGTTTACTGTGTGAAAGTCTCTGCACTTTTTACTGATTCATGTTTAGAGTGTGTCTCCACACTTTCTAGGCAAGGGATCATTTAGACAGCAAGGCCTCCAGTCCATAGAACCAATCATCTAACCAAACATGACTATTTGTTTGGAAGGATGCCGGGCTGGGCACACAGCTGACCACAATAACTTGTAAATGCAAATCCTTCTGCTGTGATGTAATGTGTGTGTTTCCCAAAAGCTTTATATTCTACACACGGGGGGGGGGGGATTTTAGGGAGACCTTTATTAAAATCTATAGAACTCTATCACTAGAATGAAAAATACAAAACAAACAAAAACAACTCTAAAAACATAGTCCAAGACAGAGTGTCTGGGCCATGTGCAGGGGAAAGCCACTGCCAGCTGAGCAAGGTGCTCCATCTGGTCTACCAAGCTCCCTCCTGCCTCTCTGTTGATGTGCTTTGCATCCAGCTACAACTACTTGAGGGCACTAAACAGTGATGGGCCCAAGAGAAACCATGGAAGGAAGGATTCCTGCATCCCAGGCTCCATTCTCAGCTTCCCTATCCTCTACACATGAATGTGAATGTCTAACAAGCATGGGGCAGAGAAGATCTCATATTCCTGCATTTTCTGAAACAGAATCAAATCTGCCAAGAGAATACTGCACGTCTTACTTTTTCCCTTCTTTCCAGCAAAGGCGCCTCTTGAGAGCTTCCTCAGAGATACAGATACTGGTGTGAGGGTTGGTAGTGTCAGCTTGACAACATCTAGACTCGCCAAAAGACATCTCTGGACTAAGGGGAGTGGAAAGACCCATCCCACCCTACGCGCCAGCAGGGCACCTGGTTCAACAGCTCTGTCCGTGGGCTGGGGGCCTGGATGCATAAAAAGGAGGAAGTGAGCTGAGCCCTGGCATTCTTTCTGTCTCCTGAGAGCAGATGTAACATGATCAGCATTACATAGCCTCACATCACTTCCACTTCCCTGCCATGATGGAAAGTACCCCAAAACTATGAGCCAAAATAAAGCCCTCCGTCCTTCAGGTGCTTTGGTTGGGTATTTTGTCAGAGTAACAAAAATGATTACATCTAAGAATATGATTGAAGAGTGCTGGACTCAAGGAAGACAGGGTGAAGTGGGGTGCTGGCAGTGCCTCTGGGCACAGGAGAAAGCCTGCTGGGTTCCTGTAAGCAGGTGAGAGAGAGGGCCTGGCTGGCTAAGGCAGCTCTGGACACACTGTGCACAAAGCAATGCTCAAACCAGCTCCCACGGATTCCCACAGCCAGGGCCTTTATGTGGCACCCTGGGGAACTCACCCGGAGAGTTCACTGGGCTGGGCACCTTCAAAACAAACGACCCTCAAGCAAGCTTATTACAAATGATATTCTGAATAATTACAAACAACCTCAAACTCTGAAAGTAGAAGCGTTTGGCCATTTCCAGACGGGATTCAAGTCATAAATGACCAAGCCTATGGAAACAAATGCAAACAAAAGCTATTTAAACAGCGGTATGCCCTTAAAAAATGGAAATGACTAAACCTATGAACACAGAAGAGGAGGGGCTGGGAGATAGCTCAGTGGTTGAGTGAACTTGCTGCTCTTGAAGGAGACTGGGATTTGATTTTCCAGCACCCACGTGGTGGCTCAGAGTCTGTATCCAGGGGAACTGGCAATCTCTGGCTTTCATGCAGAGCACACACATACATGCAGGCAAAGTACTGTATCACACACAGAAAGCAGTTTTCTTAAGTAGAAGAAATGCTGTGGGATGTCTTTCTGTACACTGTGAATATGTGTTGCTCTCATTAGTTGACAAATACAACTGCTTTGGCCTATGGCAAGGCAAGATAGAACCAGGTGTGAAATACAAGCAGAGATACAGGAGAAGAAGGGTGGAGTCTGGGAGATCCCAGCCAGCCAATGAAGAAGCAAGACATGTAAAAAATAAGGTAAAAGTCAAGAACCACGTGGCAAAACATAGATAAAAAAAGGTTTTAATTTGAATGTAAGAGCTAGTTAATAATAAGCCCGAGCCATCGGTCAAGCATTTATAAGTAATATTAAGTCTCTAAATGGTTATTTGGGAACTGGCTTGTGGGAGAGAAACCTTCAAATTACAGAGAAGCTGATTTGCACCTGAAGAAAGGCTCAGCAGTCCCCGAGCCAGTCATGCTTCTCGCTTCTGCATTTGCTGATTGCCGTGCCTATGCCCCATTTTCTCTAGCTTCCCCACCATGTGAGTTCCAATCCAATTCCCAAGGAATTTCAAGATCCCACTCAAATACCACAAGTCTCCCCAGACAGTGTATGAACCCTCTGCTGCTCTAGACATCTGTGCATCGAGGTGTCTGGGTGACTGGGAGTGCCCTCTCAGGATGACTCTAAGACTTGAGAACGGCCACACCCACTCTGGTAGTGCATAGCTACCCAGCTCTAAAAGCCACAGCGGTTGTCTCTGGGTGTGCACCAAGGCTTAGTCTCATTTTTAATAAACCTGAAACTAGGATTCAGCGTGACTGATTATAATCTAAATGTGCCCAAATCCGGGAGGAGTAAACCTGGCACTGTGTGGGTTCTTGTCTACAAACACCAGGAAAATGAACACACTTGGAGAAAGGGTTCAGAGAAGCTCAAGCTCTGGCTAGGGAGGTGGCTGTGTGGGTAAGAATGCTGGCTGGGAAGGTCAGAGAACTTGAGCCAAATCCACCATTTCCCCATGCCCACATATAGCCAGGTGCAGCCACACGTTCCTGGTATCCCAGGCAGTCTAGTCGGAATGCTGTTTCATGTTCAAGAGAAACCCCTTCTCATCTCAACACAGTGGAGAGCAACAGAGGAAGACTCTCAACCTCCTCCTCTGGCCTCTATGCTTAGGCACGTACATGCCACCCCCCACACACTGTAAAAACTGTGTGCAAAGATTAGAGATTGTAGATTGCAGCACCCCAAGAGAAAGTAACTTGCTTTGAGTCCTGATTTGGGGCGGGGTGCTGGTCAGGCTCCTGGCCCTTAGCATCATGGGTTACTCACCAACTAACTGTACCCCCCACTTTCCTTTAGCTACTCTGATTAGTAACTGTTACATGTCACCAAATACACAAAGAATGAGACACTTCAGTGATCCCCACCAACTTCCTGCCTTACAATCCCCTGTCTGTTTTCCCAGTCAGAATGTGGGCTTGTTCATTAAAAGCAAAGACTTTGCCATTCACCTTTTCTTAAGGCTTTGATCAGCATCTAATATTTAATAAATGGCTAATAAATTTGTGTGGAATAAATAAAAAGACCTTATTCTTAAGAATCTGGTTGAGAGTATTTGTTATGACTCATTGAACACGGAAAGAGTGGAGCTAGTGTCCACATAGAGCCTTCCCCCTCAGTGAAAAGTCAATGCACCTATGAACTCAGAGACCGAGGCAGCATGTACAGCGTCTGCACAGGTTTGCAAGAGATGGAGGTCCTAGAGCTGAGAGAGGCGTACACATGCCCCACCCCTAATCCAGAAGCTATCTCCAATCAATAACCACTTGCAAATGAAAATTTTGTTTTCTCCAAAAGTCTCTCACCGGAGAAACAAACTGATCTTAAGGGTAGGCTAACGTCCAGAGCAGACGGTGACCAGAAAACAAACTCAATAGCATCTTTCGGGGTGCCTGTCTCAGACTGTATCAGGGTCTTTTTTCTAATGTTATATTTTATTTTTACTTTATTTTATTTCCATACACTCTCTCATATGAGCATTCTGCTTTCTCACTTCCTCTCTCTTCTACAGGTTCTTTGTGTATAGTCTATGCCTTCCAGTTCAGTGTTTTTACAGAATTCCTGAACAGGCAGTGAATAGATCTCTGCCCCATACCTCTTTCTTGTGCCTTTTCCTGGGCTCTTTGCCTTCTGAGTCGTTAGTTTGTGTTTTATCATATTATATTTTATTGCCATCTCTCAGAAGCCAGCTTGCTTTCTAATGACAGACAGAAAGGGGATGGGACAGGATGGGAGGGGAGGTAGGAAAGACCTGGGAGTAGAGGGAGGGAAAATCATTATCAGTATATATTATGTGGGAAAAAAATCCACTGAAAATTTCTCCCTTTTATTGAGGGGAGGGGAGACTATTTGTTATGATTTGAATCTGAAACTTTCCCATAGACAATGTTTTGAACACTTGGTCTCCAGCTGGCTGCTATTTTAGGAGATTTCCCAGGCTCTAAAGATGGGGCCTAACTAGAGAAGGTGTGCTGTTCCCAGCTACTTCCTGCTGCTCTCCTTCCTGTGTGCTTGAGGCAAACAGCTGCCCTCTGCTACACACTTGCACTACTATGATGTCTGGCTTAGGCACAGCGGCCAAGCAACTTTGTATCGAATCCTCTGAACTCTTATGCAGTTGTTTTCAATAAGTATGTGATTCAGGCATCCCAAAACCAATGCTATTTCTTGAAAAGGTAATAAAAATTCCTCTCTCCATATAATCAGTAGGAATCCTTGGGTTAGTTCTAAGAGCCTCCTCGTCTCCCTGTCCAATTCTGGGCCTGGACTTAACCAACCACTCTCCTGGAGTTCCCTGTTTAGTAACCCACTCACAAGGCAGTCAGTTGGCTTGGACTGAAAACAAGGAAAGTATTCTGCACTGAAATAAACTAAAATACATGCACACTTAAAGAAACCAAGATGGAGATCTCCTGAGTAAATTGGGAGCATGCGGTCCTTGGGGAAGGATTGAAGGGGGGAAGGGAAAGGCAGGGAGGGGAGCAGAGAAAAATGTAGAACTCAATAAATATCAATTAAAAAATAAAGAAACCAGCCGGGCGGTGGTGGCGCACGCCTTTAATCCCAGCACTCGGGAGGCAGAGGCAGGCGGATCTCTGTGAGTTCGAGGCCAGCCTGGTCTACAAGAGCTAGTGCCAGGACAGGCTCCAAAGCTACAGAGAAACCCTGTCTCGAAAAACTAAAAAAAAAAAAAAAAAAAAAGAAACCAAGATGAATTTTCACCCCAGAATGTTGAAGTTAAGAAGGGGCCTCTAACAGGTCACTAAACAATGGGGGAGGGGCTGGAGCCCAGTCAATGAGGTGCCTACATAAGAATGCAAACTGAGTGAGCCGCGAGGAACAAGCCAGTAAGCGGCCTTCCTCCATGGCCTCTGCTTCCGTTCCTGTCTCCAGGTTCCTGCCTGACTCCCCTCACTGATGGACGGTAAACAACAAGCTAAAATAAACACTTTCCTCTCCAAGTTGCTTGATCACAGAAACAGAAAGCAAACAAGACACCAGGATGGTAGCCCAAGCTTGTAAGCTCCAACTGCAGGGAAAGGAATGGGAGGGGAGAGAGTAGAGCTGGAGAAAGGAGGGGAGGGGAAGAAAGGAAGGGAAGGGTCGTTAAGGCTTCATTTTTTTTTAATTCTGCCAATAGAGTTGTTCCAATCAGCTCTGCTACTAAAAACAAGCAGGCACCTTGAATAAAGTGTTCTCAAATTACCTTCCTAAAGGCATTACAAACAAACAAACAACAACAGGGGGAGCTGCCTGCCAAAGCCATGGTCAAATGTACAAGCAAGTTAGTGACTATCCCCGACTGTGTGGATGGACACAGGGGACAGAGTCTGAACAAGGAGTCCATCAGGATCCCCCTTCCCACATGTTAAAGACTGACAGCCTCCAGGTCAGGAGAATAAATCCACTCCTCCCCCAAAGGAAGCAGCCCAAATTCAAATTACCAAGAAGTCTAAATAGGACAAGTTGTGAGTTTATGTTATTGTATCCAAAGTCCAGAGTTCCCAGAGGCACTGGACAAAAACAATCTTCCATCCTAAGATTCAAGAAATCCTCCCTCAATAACTGTCCGAGGGAAATGGACTGATCACAGTCAAGACGATCAAGTGGGCGTGGCAATAAGGAGCCCCGGGAAGACTCAGCAGAAACAATACACGATAGAGAATAACCACCAGCACCTGGGACAGTGGGGCTGCCACCGTGCCGGGGACTGGACATCTTAGAGGCATGTCTGAAGGCCTCCAGAGAGGTAAGCCACATGGACTAAACTGTGACCGCACTGCAGTGAGACTCTGCTACATAATAACATCACATACTTAGAAACAGCTCAGTCTTCACAGGATTCCAACCTTCGCTTCATCAGCCTTTGAGGAAGTTGCTTCTCTGAACACTGCTCTGTGCATGAGGCAAAGTTCCTGCCTGCTCTGAGAACAGAGGTCTTGTTTGGGTACAGTCCTGTGGTTCCCCACACCTCTTATCTCCACCCTGCAGCAAGTTCCCCCACTCTCAGGACATTGCACAACCAGCTCGGCAGCATGTTCTAATACCGTGCTCAGTCACACCAAACAATCTTCACATGCGACGAGGGCCGAGTGGAAGGGCATGGACGGCCTGCTGTGCCCTCAGCCAACAACAGTGTTCTTCAAATGCCAACTCTGTGTACAAGTGCCTTCTCAGTGCAGAGAGCATAGCTAAGTAGACATGACAAGATATCAGTTGTTCTGCAAATTAGCACTTTATTAAAGAGGGGAGAATGAAACCAACGTACACACCAGTGTCTGTCAAAGAGACAATGAAAGAGCATATGATATTGGAGGGGCTGCTTTAGATTAGTTAGAGAGGCCAGCTGCACAGGAACCATTCGAGAATCTGAGAGGAGAACACTGTAAATGGACCAAGAGGAAATGAACACAGAAGTGCTATGCTTGCTCTGAGCAGTTGTCTAAGGACCAGAAAAACACCAGTGTGGGTGTTCTCATGTGACTGCAAAGCAAAAAAAAAAAACAAGGGAGGGAACCAACGGTGGCAAGGAGGGAAGTGGGGCCAGGCCAGCAAGGCCTTAAGAGACGATATGGCTGGGATACAAAATGTCCCCACACGCTCAAGTGTTTGAAAACTCGATCCCCAGCTGGTGGTGCCTGCTGTTGGGAAGTTGTGGAGCCTTTAGCAGATAAAGGCTAAGATAAAGGCCAAGCCCCATTCTGGTCTAAGTGTGTGTCCCCACCCTGCCTCCCCTCTCTCCTCCCTCTCATCACCTGGAGACACAGCTCCAGGTACACCTGTGAGTGATTATCTATCCAAGATGTGTGCAGGTAGCCTTCCTGCCACCACAGCCATGTCTGTGTGTCTTCTGTGTCTTCTCTGGCAAACTCTGAACCAACATCAATCCTTCCCTTAAATTGCTTGTCATCAGTTTGTTTGTTTGTTTATTTATTTTGGTCACAACAATGAGAAAAGTAATAAAGCAGCCAAAGACAAGAGTCCAGGTTTTGTTCTGAGTGTCGCAGGACACCTCTGGAGGGTTTGACTGAGGAAGTGACAAGCGATCTCGTACACATCAGGAGTTTTTGCCACATATCTAGAGAATCTGGATTCATATGGGAGAATACAGAAGGCTGTGCAAGACGGCACTAACAAGAGCAGCATGCAGGTTCTGCACTCAGAGGAGCCTGAGCACAGAACCGTGAAGAAAAGGACCCTGGAGCTTAATGCTGAGGCATTGGCTTGAACACCTGTGTGGGCAGCGGTCTGTTTACAGAGGTGAAGATACAGGCTTAGTTAGACAAGACTAGAGTGGAGGAGTGGAAGGATGGGGATGTCTGTCAGGGATTCACATGAAGACAACCAGTCAGGAACTGAGCAGAGAGCTCAAGACAGAGAGGGCTGCTGCTCAGCTCCCTTTCTCCATTTGTACTGTCCAGTATCCCAGCCACTACACACACACACACACACACACACACCCCGGGCAGGTCTTCTCCCAGCAATAAACCTGGAAGAGATAAAGCACCACAGACTCGCCCAAAGGCTAACCAGGTGTGCCTGGACCTGTGTCTCCAGGTGATTCTGGATCTCACCAGGTAACAACTGAGATGAACCATCATGGTAGAAAAGAAGGGGCTTGTGATGGATGGGCTGAAGCAAGTTCAGGACAAAGCTAGTTAATGGGTGGGGCACTGCAGCCACCAGGGACAAAGGCAACAGCTTCAGTCATGGTTTTTCAATTTTGAATGTGAAAATGGACAAGATGCAGAGTACATATTAAAGTGAGAGACACCACAGCAGAAGTGTGCTTCTGCTATTGCCTCAAATGAAAATTTCTAGAGTAGTAAGCATCACCCAATGGCTGACGGGGATACGCCTCAGCTACGATGTCCACTAACTACAAAGGGCTACCGAGAAATTGAATTTAAGGTTTATTAACTGAAATCAAGGCAGCAATGTGTGATCAGTACCTACCAAAGTAGGCAGCTCCCAGCATATCTGCGGGCATATTTGCAGACTAGACTGGACAGTGGAAAGACCAATGCTTAGCGGTTTTGTATGTCCAGTGAAGGATTAGCCACTGCGAGAGAAAAAAGAGACACGACTTTAAGTCTATGCTGAGGAAATAGGGGAATTATCTCAGTGCAAAATGCACAATGGAGGGTGGGTGCCACTGGAGACTCACAAAAACTAGCAAGTGACCCTGTCGGTACTGTGACTTTCTCTAAAATCAGCTTCTCAGCTCTTCAAACTGGAGCCCAAACTGTTTTTCCAGCCTTCTGAGGCTTCCCACAACCCGCCCCTTGGTTTTCAATTCTCTTGGCAGAAGATTGCCTGGATATTTTATATCCAGTGTCTCAAAGAAAGGAAGGAAAGAAACCAACAACCTCTGTGTGAGGATAGGGTAGGGTGAGACTAATTTCCACAGGCAATCTGTCCTTCCCATCGGCCTCTGGGGCACACCAAAGAGCCCTGAGGACTTGAAAGCAGAGTGCTCTAGCTGGTGCTTTTCCAGACTATTCACAAAGTGCCTGCTGGTTAAAATGCCCATTGTGCTCCAGGAGGCCCACAACCCAGCAGTTTCTGGGGTGATGTCCAGTATCACTGTTCCATGAGCCCCTGAGTAGGAGGCAAGGCCTCGGGCCCTACAGCCAGAGCCAACTACTTACTTCATTCCTGTTATCTTTGCCAGCTGTTGGCCCCTTGGCCTCACAGACCATGTTTCATCTTTTGTAACTTCCCCCTCAATGTCACCTCTCCTGAAGACTTCTTCAAGTCCCCAAACAGAAGCAGTCATGATCCAGCTCTTGGTTGTTCAGCCCCCATTTCCTACCACCCCGCTTTTCTCTGCTACAGCCATACAGCCTTCCTTGTGAGCTTCTAGGCCTTTGCAGCAGCTGATTCCTCTGGCTGGAGTGGTCTTCCTCTATTTTCATGCCCAAGCTCTTCACCTTCTTTGCGATTGTGCTCAGTGTGATCTTCTTAACAACGCTTATGCCTGCCCACACTGCTCAACAGCCTATGCCCCAGAATCTCCAATACTCCAGATGTGTGTGCATGTGTCTGTCCTGTGTCTGTTTTCCCTGAGGTTATGAGCAGTTTGAAGGTAAAGCCCATAATGTGTTCAATTTGAAGCTAAAGTGCCTTAAAGTGTCTCATTTTCTTTTGAAAAAGGTGAGATATCAATTCAAGCTCATATAATTTATAATAATGAATGTGAATTAAATTTTGACACCTTTAACCACCCAGTCACTAGCGAAGGCATTAAAGATACAAAAATGAACATGATAACAAAGAGATAAAGCAAAGTTAGGGCAAGTGGAAAATTCTAAGATAATAATTCATAACTCACAGATACATAATACCAGATATAATAATAATCTGATACTATGAGCCAGGATGAAGTAACAACTAATTTAACTTATAACCTAATAACTTACCATATCTTAACACTTAGGGTATTTTTTAAATAATAATGGAAATTTAATAAGAACTTAATATGTGCCAGCAACTACTTAGGCATTTTACAAGTACAGTCCAAAACACTGGTGATGATGCAATTTTTCAACCTCCAATGGTATAAGGCATAATCATATACCCATTTCAGTTCTCACTTTCAGGTAATATTAAATAAATTACTTGACAGTCAACACTTTATTTCAACAATATAGACTCTGTCTTACATCATGTGATGTTTGATCTTGGTTTTAACTTGATGAGATCCAGAAACACTTCTGTGAAAGGTCTCTGGGCATGCTTGTATGGATTTATCTTGATTAGACTGAGGCAAGAAGACATATCCACTGTGAGTGGCGTCATTCCCTAGGTTGCAATCTTAGACTATATAAAGAAGTGATCTAGAGAGAAGCATTCATCCCTTTCTGTTTCTGAACCCATACAATGTGATGGATGGATACAACGATTGATGGATACAATGAATACAATATGATAGAGGGATACAATGATGTGATGATTCAATGGATACAATGTGATGAATTGATACAATGGATACAATGTAATGGATGGAAACAATGGATACGATGTGACGAACAACCTTAAGTATCTGCCTCCACAACTTCCTGTTGTGATGGACTACAACCTGGAATAGTGAGCCGAAATAAATATTTGCCAGGGTATTTTACCATAGCAACAGGAAAAATAACCTTGCCTAAATGTAGGCCAGTGCCAGTGTTCTGAACACACTTCAAATAGGTTAGGCTGAGCTAGATGTCCTGAAAGTTAGAGTAGTAAAAGCATCCAGGATATTTTCAATTATGCTAGGGTTATCAGGACATAATCCTACTGCCAGGTCAAGAATACCTATCCTAACATTCCACATCACAATCTCTAGAGTAAGTGTTATCACAAGAGGCTCCAGGCCACAACCTAGCTCCTAACTACTTCCATTTGAAAAACTATTAAGACTTACACTGGAAACACTTAACATGGGGCTGGAATAATAGCTCAACAAATAAAAATCACTTGCCAAGCAAGTCTGACACCTGAGATCAATCCCCTGAGGCCATGTAAAGGTGGGAAGAGAACAACAACTCCCCAAGCTCATCCTCTGCTCTCCACACAAGCCACAGAACACAAGTAATAAATATATACATTTACCTAAAAACCCTCTGAAACTGTGAGGCAGGACAAACCTTTAAAAATTAAAAGAAGAAAGAGACAGACAAATTCATCTTTAGGTAAGTGTGGGGTTAATTTTGACTGTCAGATTTGCTAGTCTAGCAGATGAGTGAGACTATGAAAATATTTCTAGAGAGGATTAAAGCATAAATGCTCTGACATATCCAACAGTTTAACCCTTGAGAGATTCAAGTTTTAAAAGACTTTTGGGAGATGGTATCTGTGGAAGGTAGGGCCTCATTTTAAGAAGTGGGGAACTGGAGCCACACCACTGAAGGGAGTAATTTTGCCTGCGACACATTCCCGTCCTCCCACTCTGCTTCCAGAAGGCCATAAGCTGAGCAGCATCAGTCCCCTGCTCCCAGCACTGCCTCCTCTCAGGCCCAAAGCAACATGACCCAAAAATAAACTTTTCTTGTTTGTAAGTTGTTTCTCTCTGTTTAGGGTGTTGCTTATCAAAGTGACAAGAATTCTGACCAACACAGTAAGTTACTATTCTAAAACTCTTCAACAATGTCTTACATGAATAGATTATACATTTATTCTCTGCCTACATGCTTTCCACAGAAATGACTTTCTCTGTCATGGGAAAAAAAATGATTTTAAACAGTTTTACCCAGTATCAATAGCTCACGATTTGTCTACTCAAGAACAGCTTTTAACACTAGGAACTGTATAGAAAAGATCTAGAAGAAATGATAACAGACTCCTGGGCTTATGGTTAGGGTACAGGGCAAAATCCCACACATACCAGGCACTCAACCATGCAGTTCATGGATTCAACCTATTTGAGTTCTCTGGCTCAGCATCCGGCCCACTGCTAACTGCACAGCTTCACTTATACCACCATGTTCTCCGCTAGGCTCCCTGAATCCCTGCATGGTCCATGGACAGAATGCAGTAACTATGAACCCAACAGGATTCATTTAGGAGTATTATTTTAAGAGTAGGAGCTGGGCTTCTTCTATCTCACTACCATGGGACCCCATGGAGCAATAAAGGAAAGAAATGGTAATAAAAGCACACATAGAGACCTTAGCTAATAGGCTCTAATAATAATCTAGGAAAAAGGAAAATAAAGTCAACAAAGATGAACAAGAAATAAAAAACAGAAGCATGAGATGTAAAGCCGGGTGGTGGTGGCACACGCCTTTAATCCCAGCACTTGGGAAACAGAGGCAGAGGCAGGCAGATCAGAGTTTGAGGTGAGTTCGAGGTCAGCCTGGTCTACAAGAGCTAGTTCCAAGACAGGTTCTAAAACTACAGCAAAACCCTGTCTCAAAAAAAAAAAAAAAAAAAAGAACGAGATGTAGTCAAAGAAAATACATTTCTAAATTGGATAGCATTTCTCACCTTCCACTCCTAATCTTCCTAAAAGAGAATTCTTTACTCATCCACAACTTTGATACTTAATCTTTCTATCTCTCTTTCTTCCTCCATCCCTGAAGCAATAACCCTCAAAAAGCACATTCACAACCCTGTATTATCTGGAACAGCCTCACTCAGTTGTTTCTTATTTCCTCTTTTTTCTTCCTCTGTCCTGCTCTCAAAGCCAAGCCCCACCATTCTCCTTCCCCTTTTGAGATCTAATTTACCTTTTGGTAGTTAATCTTCATTGTCAACAAGACAAGATTTTGAATCACAATGGAAACATATTTTGGGTTGTGTCTACGAGAGTATTTCCAGGAAGGTTTAACTGAGCAGAGAACATCTACCCTGAATGTAGACAGCACTAAACCAGACTCAATCAAAATGGAGAAAGAGCTAGCTGAACATCAACATCAATTTCTCTTAAGCCTTGACTGCAGATTTGATCTCTCCCTCATGTTCCTGCTACCATGGCTGCCCTGCCATGCTATGGTGTTGCCTCAAACTGTGAGCCAAACATGCAATCCCTTAAATCGCTTTTGTCATGAATTTTATCACATCAATGAGAACAGTAAATAATACAATCCTTGCCGGCTGTCTTAGTCACTTTTCTATTGCTGTGAAGACATTTCTATGTTTAATGTCCTTCCTTCTGCTGCCTTGCTTCACAAAGTACGGCCCAGAGAGACTCAAACCATTAGCATCACCTCAGATCATACCAAAGGTGAAAGACTCAGCTGTCATCCTCACCAGACCTGCCGAATCAGTAGCTGGAAAGCCACAAGTGAGCTTGGGATTTATAGGCACAATAAATTTGGAAAACAGTTGATCTACTGCTTAGTAATATGTTACCAACTTGACTGCATCCAAATTTGGTACTGATTCCTTGTCACACACCACTAGGTCTCTAATAGATTGTTTCATTTCACCTTCAAAATAGCACCTTGAGGTAGTCATCATTATCTCCATGTTAAGAATGCACAAACTGAGGCTCAGGTGGATAAACTAACTGCTCAAAGACCCATGAACAAACAACGAAGCAGGAATTGAACCTGCTCAACTTGACCACAAATCATCCTGGCCAAACTGCACCAACTCATGTCAATGTGAATTTATATTTTTCAAGTGCATGCTGGCAGAACTAACTTCTCACGACTGCCGCCTGCTCTGTCAACTTAACAGAGATTTTGTTGGTTATTGCAGTTCTTGCTGGCAGTCTTTCTAAGGCACAGCAGCTCATTCTGCCTTGGGGCAGCATTTTGCATACTAAAGAGGTGCTAAGGTGTTTGATTAATGGAGAAGGAAGCTGTAGACCACCGCCTCAGTAGGAAACTCCAGGATGGTGTAAAGGGGAAAGAACCAGTGTGGGGCTAGTTCCGGAATGCGTGGCTAGTCGGGGATCCACTGGGTGAGTCTACTTGATATCTAGCTACTTTAGATTTTAATTGCCTCATTATGTTATTTTCAGTCATTATCATTCCATAGTAATCCAAATCACTTTTACACCTAGACTCCTCCTTCTTTTGTCTATATCCAAACATAAACCCAGAAGAAATTACATTTCTGGAATACAATATTATCTACCTCCAGGCCCTACCTTACTGCGAAGACAGTGCATGTTTCAGACTCTCCAAATCATACATGACAAGGCATGCTGTCCTAAGATTGGCACGTATAGATTCCGACAGCCATCAAGATCAACGCTAACTTTATTATTCCAGGGAAGATGTCTGCCTCACACTGATGCTCCCCCCCACCCCCACCAGCTCGTAGAACTCTCTCTGGGGAACTCTTCTTTCCTTTACACTTTACAACTTAGTCCACGAGGAAACTGCCACTGTCTGCACCCAGACAAGTCAAGATGATTGGTGGTATTCTGAGGCCTAAACTGGAGACAGAAAGCCCTTGTGGGGAGCAGAAATGACAAGCTGAAATTAGGAACTCTTCAGTTCCCACACCCATGGAGTTCCTCAGCAGCTATGAACAGGGAAAGGTAAGTAAGTCAGATGGCAAAGTCAGACGGTAGCAAAGTACCTGGTTCTTCCCATGCTCTGGTTCCCACCCTCCCCTCCACTGTGACTATCTCCAAAGTTACCATCATACTTAAGCCTTCTCCTGTAACCTATGGCGTTTCTATGGCTTGAAGCCACAAAACTTTAATATCAACAAAGTGGCTATTTCTAAAAACAATATTTGTTTTACATGTTTCTCTATACAGTGTCTTCCTTCTTATATCTAAATAAGGTTGGAAATACTAATCCAAATAGCTCACATTTCACAGTGTATAAAAATCTTTTAGAATATCTATTTAAAACAAGTCTTGGCGCACAGCATTCAACATACTCCCTACACTATTAAAATCCCATTTTAAGAAGCTAACTGCCTGATCATTTTTAGTTTAATTTCAAACATAACAAGATAAAACTGCCTTCCTAAGTCATCTTTTTCTTTATGTATTCAATTATATTCTCTGCTTAAAATAAAAGTTGGCACAGATCCACTCCCTGATGGAGATTTTAGGTTAGAAAGCACTTACATATCAAATTAAGCGTACAATGGCAGGTTTATTCTCCACACTGTGCATCGTCCAAATCAAGATTTTCATTTCCACTACAATGGACTTGAAGGTTTTGGCCTCAATTGCAAGTTTCTACATTTCAATCAAATAGACTTTGACTCAAGAGATGGCAATGAACTCAGCTACAATCAACCTGGCACACTCCATGCAGCCTTCTAAAACCACCACAGACTTGTCTTCCAGTCAGGCTTTGAAACATCCCCAAAAGCCTGCTGCACAATCTGGGACTCCTAATATGATGCTATTCGACCATTACCTGGAAAAACAGTTAAACTGTCAACTTAAAAAACAAAAACAAAAATTTGCATCCCATTTCCCAGGTATAAACATTGATCCCCAAAACTGGCTAATATGTCAAGGTGAATAGTCACAGTTAAAGACAGAATTCAGCCAGGTAGTGATGGCACATCTTTAATCCCTGCACTCAGAGGCAGAGCGAGGCAAATCTCTGAGTTCTGAGTTCAAGACCAGCCTAGTCAACAGTGCAAGTTCCAGAACAGTGTGGGCTACTCAGAAACCTTGTCTTGAGAAGCCAAATAAATGAATAGAATTCAAACAGACTCAAAGAGCTTTTTGCTATAGCATACAGAAGAGGCCCAATCCTACCACAAAATGTTCACGTGATAAAAATGTATGGTTTCCCTTCAGTGCTCCAAATTTATGGTTACTTTAAATATCCAATTAAAAGTCTGATGAAATTTTAAAAACAAATTACATTATAAAATTGTCCCCGCTAATCCTAGAACCACAGGGGAAAGGCTCTGATTTGAATTACCAGCCTCTCTGCCACGCTTTCTCAAATGTCCCCATTTATACACATGTTCATTATTGATAATGTGGACTTACTTATTCTAATATTATACTATAAACTTTGGTGCACAGCAAAGCATGATAAAACATCTTTCTGGCACCAATAATCATTTGCTAAAATAAAACCAACCAAAAATGCATGCCTTCCAAGTATGCGAGTTTTATTATTTTTTAAATAATACATTGCTAGAAGATGAAGAAACAAAACTTTCTTGTCAACCCATGCTCCAAAAAAAAAAAAAAAAAAAAAAGACACATGGGCATTGATGAGAGATGCATTTTAGCAACTCTCTCCACTGTGGCAGGCTCTGCATGCGCTGGTATGTGTTGCATTAATAACATGCTTACATGATACACTATTCTGCTGGTGCATATTCTTAGAATTAATTAGAAACTGTTCTTGAGAGCAGCAGAAAGTAAGTCTACATGTCCTGCCATCATTCCCTCAGTATTTTCTAAGTAGAACAACTGGAAAACAAATGTAGCAACTCAAAATAAACACAAGGTAGCAACCCAACTGTTACGCATATGCCCAAAGACAACTTTTTTTTTTTTTTTGGTTTTTCGAGACAGGGTTTCTCTGTGGCTTTGGAGCCTGTCCTGGAACTAGCTTGGTAGACCAGGCTGGTCAAAGACAACTTTTTTTAAGTGGACTGGAATTCTGACTAATTCCCAAATAGCTACTCTTTTCCCCCAGCAGCATAATGTTGAGACTACTTTACTATATTAAACTTGATCACACACACACACACACACACACACCTTACCAAAACACCAGAACTCCTTAGGAAGGAACGAACCCATAAACACGGGTCCACAGCCAGCAACCTACTTGTATTTATAGGGCCCCATTGCAGTAATTTGGGAGCTGCAAATAGCAACGGAAATAGAAAAATAACTTTACAAAAGCAAGCATAACTAAATTATAGGCTTATTACAACGGAAAACTGTAACTTCATTATCTGTAATAAAACTGGGTGGTGGGGGGGGGGGGTGCATTGGTGTCTGCTGTTTTAACAGTTGAAATTCCTAACAGCTAAAGAAGTCAGGAAGTTAAAGAGAACTTCAGTAGACCAGGCAGTAAACCGGTAGGAAATAACCATTTCTCAACTTTTTAAATCATTCCAGGCAAACACAATCATCTTTATACCGTTTCACCTCTCTCCAGCTCCGCTTGGGAAAGAAAGTACAAATAAAAGATATGGAGCCATTTTAAACAACTCCGTTAATTTGAGAGTGTAAGAACTCACGCTGGCTTTCTGTCATTTCCATTACACTGAAAAGGACACCTGGGCATCCACCGAAATCAAAAGCAGGGCAGCAGGCTCAAGCTCTGCCTCCCAAGCTGGCTGACTGCAGTGGGTAAGGTCACGGTCAAAATTCACAGGCTCATTGAAACTTCACGGCTCAGCCAACAGCGCCTATCATGTTTCTTGATCCCATCTAAGTAGATTAAAGCTGCTGGAGCAGTGTAGCTGTCAGATCAGCAGGAGGCTATTTCAGCCCCTCACACCGCAGTCTGCAGAGTCCGCAGCCGCGCGCCTTCCGCCACCCCTGGCTGTGCGCTAGGCTAACCTTCCCAACGCGCTTCCCTCCAGCCTTTTAAACAACCCTTCAAACGGACGTAATTAACTCTAGACCCCCTCCAACCCGCGCCCGCCGGGTCCCCCTCCGTCTGTCACCACCCTGGCTGCCCTTCCGCAGTCGGTGACTTCTGCCTGGCTCTCGGAGGGGGGGGGGGGGACTCCCCGCCAGGAGATTTGGAGCGGGCACAGCGGCCGGGCGATGCGGGAAAAGGACGAAGATGCTCAGCATCAGGGCCATATTTACGTTGCCGTTTTCCATTGCAAAAAAATAAAAAATAAAATTCCTCATTGAGTCCGATAATACTGCCATTAAAGGAAAAAAAGAAAGCTACGCTCTCAAGCTGCCGCCCAAAATCTTCTGGTTCACTCCAGTCCTCCCGCGGGAAGCTCCGGACGCTCCCTGACAGGGAGGGACAGGTACACCTGCCCGCTGGCCCAGGACACGCGGGCCTATCGGTCCGGAGAGGGGAGCGATCGCTCGAACTGGGCCCTGAGCATTCGCCCGCCGGGGCTAACAGCTGAGGCGGAGTCGGTCCCCGCACAAACTTCCCACTTCCCAGGCAGCGGGCACCGACCAGCGGGAGGACGGATGCGGGGCAGCACAGGCGCGGGGAGGCTCAGAAGCACATGGAACGCTTCTCATCCCGCACCCATCCTCGGTTTCAAAGGTGGCGCAAGCCGCACCGGAGGAACCCAGGGAGTGGACGCATGTCGTGGGGTTAGGGGCACCCGGAGAGGCGAGCAGCCGGAGGGCCCGGGACCGGCCGAGCCAACCGGCCAGAGGTCCCCGCCCTGCCACCACTGTAGCTGCAAGAGAAGCCGAGCTGGGAAGGCTGAGCCCGCGGAGCAAGAGGAGCGCGCCGCAGAGCAGACTTACCGAGTGGTTGACCCCCCACATGAGCACACTGAGCAGCGGGTCGCTGGCCCGGAACAGCTTCACTTTCTGAGCCACAAAGTGCTTCTTCTTGGTCTTGGTCTTGCTCGCCAGGACGGAGGACCCCAGGTTGCCGGGGGTCGCCATGGCCGCAGTCTCGGTCCCCTCCACTGCCTCGCCGCCAAGGCCGGGGACCCGCCCTCCCTACACGCCGGCCCGGGGAGGCAGCCGCATCCCCTGGGGCAGCCGCCGCTGCGCCACTGCTCCAGCCCCGCTCCGCCCGCGCTCGGTCCTGGGCGCTCGCTCCGCCCGCTCCGCGCGCTCAGCCGCCTAAGCTGCAGCTGCGCTCGCCTCGCGCCCCCGCCCGGCTCCCGCCCGCCGCGGCTCCGCGCACAGCCCGCGGCTGGTCCAGGCGGGCTGGCGGCTTCCGCGTTGGGCGCCGGCGTCATGACGCAGAGGCGGGCGGGGCAGCGGCGCCGACGGGCGGGGCGGGTGCGGATGCGGATGCCGGACCGTTAGGCTGTTCTCTGCTCTACCACACCGGCGCCAGGCGAGTTTCCCTGGACGGCCACGACTGACCCTCAGCGGAGATTGCTAGGGAGTGCGGGCACTCACGCAAGCATCCCTCCCTTGGTCCTAGGAGGAGCGAGGAAAGGATACGGAGTGGAGGGAACCCCGAGGAGGGAACCCCCAGTTGCGTGGGCCAGGGGCAGGCAGGAATATCCTGGAACCATCTCTTCCCGTGCCAAGGGCCAGGAGAGTTCATGGGACCGGGAGCATTTTACTGGGACCCGGGCTTTCCCAGCTTCGAGGGAAAGGACCTTGGCTGACTCCTCTTTGTCAGCTGTCTGCCAGAGAGTCCCTGCTTTGAACTTCTAACCTTATGCCTTTTGGTTTCTGGTTGGGCCTTCCCTTGCTGCTGCAGCACTAGACTGTCAGTCCCAGCCAACCCTGGGATTCCTTCCTGAAAGTCATGCTTTGGATAGGAGCGCTCTGTCCCAAACTGTGCAGTTTGCTTGGAATCCATCAATCACTTTGCGTGCTACACCTTCCTTCTCTTAATCAGGAACTCACCTAACTTGAAAATGTTTTCATCTTCCGCCACCACCACTCCCACACTGAAATTTAGCCCTCATCCTGACATTTACCATGCCAAGTAAGTCTAATGTCCTACTTTGGTCTTTCAATAAGAGATAGAGAACCAAGGGAGGTGGCAGATCCTGTGGTGGCCTTCCTTTGCTCTTTTTCATTTGACCTTCCGACTCTGAGGTCTCCCCCTACATCCTCTTGGCCGTTCTAGCTTGATCATACTCTGAATGATACCTTGCTTCTTTTAATAGCTAAGAAGAGGATGGTACCAAAAACGGTCCAAATTGGTGCTTAGAAGTCGTGGGCTTGACCTATAGTTCCTCTAGCTGGTCAAACGGTTTAAACAGAGACGAGTTATTCGTGTTAATAGGTATAATCTGACATATACCACTTTACGGACTAGTCTACAGAATGTTTGTTAGACTAAAAATCAGCAGTAGATCATAACGTTGCAGATCCGTATTCCTGACACTCGGGAGACGAGGCAAGAGGATCAGAAGTTCAAGTTTATCCTCAGATAGTTCAGTCGAGGCCAGCCTGGTATACAAGAGACCTTGCCTCAAAAAAGAAGTGTACAGTCCTTACCTTGCTGCTTGCTGCTAACGCATAAACTCTCCCCTGACCTCAGAAAAGAGCTGGTCTAAACCAGTGTACATATCCTGTCCACAAGCACCCTTACACACATATCCACAGCCAAATCCAACATCCTACACAGCTCACAAGTTGTTTCTCATGCTCTATTGGAAGTAACAGTCATAGTGGTGTTAATCCAGTTAGGAGTTTATTTATTTAACAAATTTTCATTGACCCAGACTCAAGAGCTTCTCATCATCGATTATTGCTCTTCATTGCCACCCCACATAAACCTGTAGCAGCCCTGGCCCTGGGAAACAATGACCTCTTGCCTCCAGTTGAAATGAATCCTTCCACTTCAGTGCCTCTGAAGCTCTGTATTTGTTCGCAATGACTGTAATGTACTTAATTGTATATTAATAATGCAAGACAATGGGCTTGCTGAAAAACCGAATTCAATGAGGTCAAAGAGCTAGTTGAGCCTACAAAAAGAGGAAATGGACACCCTTGGACATTGTCAGGCGATCCTTCAGAGAGAAAAATGAACACAGATGGGGCAGAGGTCATTTTTCCTGAGAGGAGCATAGACAAGGACAGGAAAGCGCAGGTAGAATCATGAAACCTTGATACATCCTGCTGAATCCTGATTCAGCACCTGAGCAGACTGCCTCCACCGTCAAGGGAGCCACGTCTATTGGCATTTGTACTGTCCTGCTGTTTGTTCTGAGGTCAAGGTCATCCTCTCTGCCAGGACTGTTCCTGAAGCCAAGTACTGACAGGGAAATGTATGGTATTGAAAAGTTCCTGGTGTTGAGTTGTTACAGCTTCTTGCAGCTGTTGCTTTGTTTATTCTGTCTTTTGCTGTAACCAACTTGATTCACACACATAAAACAGTAATGAATCCCTCTATCAAAGCAACAAAGATAAAGGTGTCATGATGACTAAGGCATCCAACCAGAAATGAAGTATGTGTCGAATCTGAAAGGTAGTACTTTGGAAAGGTGATTGGATTGTAAGAACTGTCAAGAACACATCAGTCCATTTGTAAGTGAGGACCGGCTTATAAAAATGCCGTTTCTCCAGCATGTTTGCCTATATCACCATTGATGCCCTTCATCCTATTGGATAGCGTGAGGCCCTCACCAGATGCCAGGCAGAAAATAAGCCCAGCCCAGGGGTTGTGCATGTTGTAATCCTGCAATCAGGAGGTGGGGGCAGGAGGACCTCAAGTTTAAAGTCAGCTTGAAATATATAACAAGATACGAGTGGGGGAAGGGGATACTCAGAAAAACCTCTCCAAGGGAAAAAGTATGCAAGTCTGGAAGAAAAGGAGTCAGCGAGGGAGAGTAGGCCGCCATCAAGAGGGCTTCTGCCATGGCATAGTAGAGGGGAGGCAGTCAGAGCACAGAGCCAGGGGAGCTATCCAGGCCAGTGACCAAGACCTAGCAAAGAATGGATGCAGCGGAGCTTGGGAATTAGAGGGTTTGTTTATTAAACGATCCCAGTGGCTCTAGGGTGGCAAAGAGATGAAAGAGACCTAAATGTCAAATAAAGGAATCAAATGAGGAGACTGTTACAGAAATCTGGAAGCTTGGCAGTGATGCTAATGGGAGGGAGCAGAGTGCTGTAAAGTGGGGGTGGGGCGGGGCGGGGCGGGGTGCAGCTATAAACCTGAGCTCCCTGCCGGGAGGTAGTTTAACAAAGCAGTTAAAAGTCTCCTTAATAGAGTTGGGTTGTTTTTGTTTTTTGTTTTTTTGTTTTTGGTTTTTTGGTTTGGTTTGGTTTGGTTTGGTTTGGTTTTTTGAGACAGGGTTTCTCTGTAGTCTTTTTTTGGAACTGGCTTGAAACTACTAGCTCTTGTAAACCAGGCTGGCCTCAAACTCATAGAGATCCGCCTGCCTCTGCCTCCTGAGTGCTAGGATTAAAGGCACGTGCCACCACCTCCCGGCTGGGTTGGGTTTTTGTTTGTTTGTTTTCTTATTCTTTTTTCTGAGGAGGAGTATATGTCACATTGATTCTTCACTGAAGAAAATCCAGGCCCCCAGTAAAGTGACACACACCTACAAGCCAGCACTTGGGAGATTGGGACAAGAAGATTCTGAGTTTGAAACCAGTATAGACTTATATTGAAAGGAAGGACATGGGAAAGGGGACAGGAAAGAAGACAAGGAAGGCAGGAAATTGGTGCATATATTTGGAATAAACCTCATGCAATGAGACATGAGGTCACCAGGACAGCTCAAGGCTGTCTTCGAGGTGCTGGGTGCATCAGAGAGAGCTGCCCATGCTCTGCATGCCTCTGGGAACTGAAGGGAGGAGCAAAAGCAAAGAACAGTGGTCTCCCTTCTGTCCTGTTCAGATCAAGGGTCTGAGTTAATGGCAGGCAGTTCCCAGCCACTAGGAGGAACTAGGGGTACCAAAGTGGTCTCCACTGCTCCCCTGGTGGTTTCCACTTCCTCTTCACCCATTCTCAGTTCCTGAAAGCTGTTGAGGCCTCCTGCAGAAGCAGAAGTAGCTCCAGAGCCATCAGTCAAGGGACACATGCTGTCACAGCAGCCCAGGTCCTCCCACGCTCCCAAACCTTGAACCCAGAGCCACTTCGTTCCCAATAAGCGTATCATAGACTAAGAACTCGCCAAGACTTCTCTGTCCCTGTCCAAGGCCCTCACAATTCTGCTTCTGAGCGTTTTCCATTTGGGATTTAGGTGTCATGGGCTAGTGACTTTCTGTTAATAACCTGGTGTCTCAGACATGCCCTAGTCGCTTTGCAAGTCTTGTAAAATTTGGCAAAGTTAAGCTTCATAGGTTTTACATACTCAGAAAAAACACCTTTTAATTTTTAAAACATTTTCAGGGCCAGCTAGCAGCCTGTATTACACAGAAGGTGCCAAACACGTCACTGTTACATAAACGTTAGGTTTGGACTTTAAGGACTAGGGATCGTTGGCTATTGGTATTATTTCTGTCCTGCCTGCATCGTCTTAATCATGGCACGATTCTTCCTCGGTGAGTTGGTGTTTGTCAAAATTAACCCTCAATGAAGGCTTTTTTTTTTCCCTCTCTTCATTGAAGCTTTTTCTGTTTTAGCTTTCAAAATCAAAATTTAAGTAGGTCATTGAACTGGTATTTTAGAACCTTGGTAAAATAGAACTCAGAGAGACTTATCTGAAGACAGAAATAGGCTTGTTATCTCTTTTAGTCATTGTTCATTGCCTATGCACTAAGAGTTGAGAAGATCCTCAGAGTAAAGATGAATAAGACACATTCCTGGCTCTTCTTGGTGGAGAAGATAAACCCAAAGTTAACTGGGTTTTGTGCTATTTGGGGCGTGCCATAGTGGAATTCTAGGGGTGGCACTCTGAATGCAGAGAAAGGAAGGAGGAAGCACTGTGGGCAGATGAAGGAAGGACCGTGGGGTCCAGAGGGAGCCCTGAGGTGATGGCACTTGCGGTGTGCCAGATTTGGCTTTTCCGCCCTTGCCTTTGTACTAAATTGGTCAAATCCATTCCTATAAAGAGAGAAAGGGGCAGAAAGCGAATGGACTAAACAGGGGAAGACCCTTTCCCCCGCTTCCCGCTCCTCTGCCCTCCCATTTCCCCTTTACTCCCCTGCCCTTTGCTCAGCATCCCAGCACACGCCTCTGACCTCATTTCTATGCACAGCCATTACCAGGCTCTCATATGCATTGCTTTTATGTAGACAGAAACATACTGCACACACGGAACATACTGCTTCCTCTCTCCGTAACACTATGCTTAGAGCATTTTGCACATGGGAGGAACAGTGACTGATCTCATTATCACAAATGTCATGTATACAAAGTTCTTGTAATTTCCTTTATTCACCTTCAAGTTCATGCAGCTGTTTACTCAGCAGCAGAGAACTTGATGGGGGCTTTTCAAGATTAAATTGGCATTGTCTGTCTCCATTAGGGACTGCTCAGTGCAAACTCAATTCCCTTCTGCTAGGAGTGACAAAGGGGACAGAGGCTTATGTCTCTGGCTTTGGAATGGAGACCACAGACAGCTGTTAGCTCAGCTTCTGCCATCTACTTAAATGACCTCCATCTCTGCCACTCAGGCCCAGGGCTCTGGAAATTTATCTGGATTATAGCTCCCTTCAGAGAGAGCTTTTCCTTCTCTCATCCCTGACTACAGAAGAGCATCCTGTGAACAGGGCTGTGCCACGCCCTACCCCTGCCCCCTTAGCCTATCAGGGAGCATTGTTGCAAATCTGGTCCTGCAAGCACCTTCCTGCCCTCTAGCCTTCAGGCCAGGTCTCCTGTTCCTTACTATTTCCCCAGCCCTGAACTTCACTTTTTAACCGCTTCCTGGGTCCCTGGAACAGCCTATGCCCAATTTTGTAAATTAAGTAGAACTAGCCACACCCATCTGTTTAGGATTTGTATACGGCTGTTGGGGGGCCACCCCTGCAGTCCAGCTACACAGCTGGGGCACAGGGCAGGTGACCTGTGCAGCCTTTCCCTTCAAAAGTCTGCTGACTTCTGGTGCACAGGGCACTAGTGTTTAGTTAGGTCCTCTTCTAGTGTTCAACACATCGCTAATAATCTTGCGGTGGAAAAGTGTAAGCGTTTGGGGGAGGGTGGGTGTTGTTTTTGTAGTGCTAGTGATGGAATCTAGGTCCTCCTGCACATGAAGCAACACTCTAACCTTGAGCTACACAAGAACACTTAGCATGCTTTTGGTTGTTGTTCCTTTTGAGTTTCCTAAATCTTGATTAATTCTGGAATGTTGTCTCAATCTTAGTACTGCAATAAAATGGATTGAAAAACATTATAATGTGTAATTCCTTAAATAGAGTAAAGAGCAAATAGTAAAACTTACAGAAGACACAAGAAGTCAATTTTTCTCTTCTCTTCTAGAGAAAATTTTGATTTTTTTTTATTTTATCTTTGCCTGGAGGAAAAATTAGCATGCCCGCACTTAAAAATGAATTTTCCTTTAAAAAATTGTTTCTCTTCATTCATTTAAATTACCTTACAAGACAACAGGTTTCCTTGTGGTATTTTAATTCATATTACCTTTGGATTAGTTTCTAACCACTCCTCCCTCTGGTTCCATTTTTCCTGATGTGCTTTCCGCCGCAGTATTCCCCTTTGCTTTTGTATCCCATGTGCTCTGTTGCCTTCCTCCCTCCCTCCCTCCCTCCCTCCCTCCCTCCCTTTATGAAAGTCACTTTTTCTGTCTCATGGGCCTTTTTCTAGTTTTGTGGCTTTTGCTCACATTTCCTTCCACCTAATACATACTCAGCAATTAGCAGCTAGGCTCTGTGTCTAGAGAAAACACGCTGTTTGTCATTCTCAGCCTGGGTTACCTTGTTTAATAGAACATCTCCTAGTTCCATCCATTTTCCTGCAAGTTTCATAATTTCGTTTTTCATTACAGCCGAACACAATCCACCACCTTTTCATTATTCATTTATCCACGGATGGTTATCTAAGCCGGTTCTATTTCCTGGCTGTTGTAAAAAGAGCAGCAATGAGCACGGCCGTGCGAGTGTCTCTAGGTGGAGGTCTTGAGTTATCTGCCCAGGAGTGATAGCGTGGGGTCACATGACAGCTCTCTTTTTACTTTTTCTGTGGAGTTTCCACAGTGATTGCTATGGTGGCCACACTAGTTCACCATCCCACCCACAAGAGATGAGGGCTTGCTTCTCTTCCTTGCCCGTCCTCACCAGTGTGTATCCTCTTCACGATAGCCATTCTGGCTGGGCTGAGATGGAATTTTAATGTCACCTTAGTTTGCATTTCTCCAATGGTTAGGAATGTTGAACACTTTAAAATATATTTATTGTCTCTTTTTATTTCTTCTTTTAAGAACTGTTTGGTCACTTGCTCATTGGTTAATTGGCAGACTTTGTTTCCTTTATTTATTTGGGGGGGGGTGCAGGTATGTATGTGTGTTTAATCTTTGCTCAATATATAAAGAGCTGGGTGGCCCCACCCAAACCCAGTGTTTGTGTGTGTTGGGTTTATCTACAGACATGTTCTCTTTGTGTGCGGGGACAATGGCCCCTGGGTGTCCCTGACTTACCGATCTCTCAGCGCTGACCTTCTGTGCTCCGTGTTCCTCCGTCAGTTTTACGACAAGCTGAGACTGCATACCCCCTTGGTGAAGAGTCTTTTCCACAGAGGGAAATGCCGGAAGAGGGCTGATACAGGAATAAATCAGCAGAAGACGTAAATACCTCAGCCTAGCATCACAGCTCGCACCTTGCACCCTGCTTGTTAATTTGTGGTTTGTTCAGTCTTTCCACTTATATTTTTTAGCAGAGGAGCTTTGTCCTGGACACCAATTGTCTGTGTGGTATATATATTGGAAGTGTTATTAAATTAACTAAATCACAGGGCAGTGGTTGGTTTGTGCATGCCTTTAATCCCAGTATTCGAGAGGCAGGGGCAGGTGAATCTTTGTGAGCTCGAGGTCTTCAGCGTGAGTTCCCGGCCAGGCTCCAAAGCTATAGTGAAAACCTTGTCTCTGAAAAAATAAATAAATAAAGTATTATTTATTTTAAAGTTATTTGACATTTCAAGATAGTCAAATTTATGTACCTCCCTTCTCTAATATCACACAAATATTTTATGTGTTCTTTGAATACTTTTATGCTTTTAATAATGCCTTTTTATTCAATTCCTCTGGAGTTTTTCACTCATGGTATGTGGTAATATCCTAGTATAGTTTATTATTAGGGTCTTCCCTGCAGATTGATGTAAAATACCACTTTCTAAGTAAATTTATATTTAGATGAAAATGTGTGATGACTATTTCAATAGTCTATCATCTATTTTCCCATAATCACTCATTTTAAAATCCACAGTATTTTCATATTTTGGCAACTTGTTGGTTGGTCAAATCTTCCATTATCATATTCTTATTTCTAAAAAAGTTTGATTGTATATAAGCTTGTTTCTTTTATGAACTTGAGAATGAACTTCTCTTATTGGAATCGCTTAAGTTTACCGACAAAATTGAGCTTAGACATGTAGCATCGGGGCTTCTTACCTAAGGATGTACTGTGGACGTCTGCTTTATTTGCTACAAAGCTTTCTTTATTGTCTTCGGTAGAGCTGATCATTTCCTTCACATAGATCTTACATGTTTCCTGTTAGGCTTGTCCCTAAGTATTTTGTTCTCCTGACAATTTTGTCAAGGGAATCTTTTTGTTTTCTTCTGCCAACATCAGACATTACATATTCAACAGTTTGGTAAGTGTCATTGCTGGCTGCTGGCATTCTAATTGGTTTCATTGTACCCCTTTCCCTCCTTCCCTTCTGCTTTTTATTAGAGATGAATAACCCCAGCTGGCCAGGAACTCCCTATGTAGACCAGGCTAGCCCCAAACTCACAGAGATCCGCCTGCTTCTGCCCTCGCCTTTTGAGTGTTGAGGTTAAAGGTGTACACCACCACATCTGACTCCAATTTTAGTTTTAAAGTCTCTTCATTTTTTAGATTTCTTTAATCTTTTTCCACTTTCTTGAATAATTTGGTGTTTTGTGTATTTAATTCTTTTTAATCTTTATTCCTTTATAATAAATTCCTTTCAGTCTATAAATGTTTACTAAAGTTCAGCTTCGCCTGCATCTCATCTTGTGTTTCATTTTTTGCCCTTTACAAATAAGATTGTCATATCATTGTAAATCTATTTACCCTAACAATTGCTTGGAAATGAAGGAGAAATATAAAATATTGTCAATAAATGATTCAGCTAAAATAAAAAAAGAATTTCTAAAAGCCAAAGGGGTAAAAAGGAGAGGAGAAGATACCATGCTTGGCTAAGGGGAGAGCTGGCAGGACCAGAGCTAGAGGGATGGTTGGCTAAGGAAAAACTTCTGGGATGTCTTTCCCAGGAGTCACAGCCTTGAGAGCTGGAGCTGAGCAGTGAGTGAGCTTAAACCCTGCCTTGCCCACAGAAGGGCAATAGAAAAGAACAGTGCCCAGCTGCCTGGTACAAGGAACTCGCCATCCACACAGGTAGACTGCTTTCCACAGACTCTCTAAGGCCTTCATCTCTCCACTGATCTCAACTGCAGTAAAGTTAGCAGTGTGGCATGCCACTTTCTCTGAACCGACCAAGGGACGGGGCCCTGCTAGAGACCTTGGCATAGGATTTGAGGGGAGCAACAAATTATTTTAACTTAGTTTAAATCATTCCAAGTTGATTCTTTCCTAGCTCAGGAAGTCGGCAGTCTGAGATGGCTTTCAGGGGTTAAATTCAAAGTCTAGCAGGGTCTTACTCCAGGGGCTCTGAAGGAAACCCATTTCCTTGTCCCCCCCCCACCCCCCCCCACCCCCCCAATAAAGGCTGTTTCTTGACTACACCCTTCACGTTCACAGCCAGCAGCTCAGCGGTTTGGAGTCTCTCTGATTCTGATCGTACTTTCATCTTCAGGGCCTTATCTTTCTGCCCCAGCTGTCACAGGACCGTCTCTGATGGTGGCTTCCCTCCTTCATAAAGTTACCAGAGATAAAATGGATCACACGGACAAAACAGGCTTTACCTCAGGATCCTAAACATCCAAGAGAAAAAAATCCTGACACTAGTCATATCTGCAAAGCTCTTTCTCAGATTTTTGACAATTTAAAAGAAAATGGCCATCCCAATATGTTCATAAGAAAATGAACATCTCAATTTTAAGGTTCTTTGTTTATTTTAGAACAATCTCTTGCTAAAGATATCTTCTGCCGTTTTTTCTTGTTGTTTCTTGTCTTTGGTGAGTCCTTTTATCCTCTTAGCAGGGTCTCTACCAGTGGATGTTTTACATTTTGATGATGCCTTATGCATCTATGATTTGTGTTTATATCTAAAACCTTACCACCCAAACCAAGGGCTATATGCTTTCTCCTAGAAAAACTCTTAAGAGTTTTCTGTTGTGTGTGCGGTCTGTGCTATTGTTGAGTTCATTTCTGTGAAAAGTGTAAAGTGTCCTCTTTCTTTCTTTCTTTCTTTCTTTCTTTCTTTCTTTCTTTCTTTTTTCATGATAGGGTTTCTCTGTGTAACCCTGGTTGTCCTGAAACTTACTCTGTAGAGCAAGCTGGCCTCGAACTCTGCCTGCCTCTGCCTCCTGAATGCTGAGATTAAAGGTGTGCACCACCACTGCCCCGCTGTGTCTGTGTTCTTTATTCTTTTCTGTATACAGGTTGTGACAGCACCTTTTATTGAAGACTGTCCTTTGTCCATTGCACCACCACTGCTCCTTTGTCAAAGATCAGGATTCTTTTTCTGGACTCAGTATTTTATTTTTTTGATCTGTATGCATATAAAATTGCCAACAATGCCTTGTCTCGGTCACTATAGATTTTATAGTAAGTTTTGAGGTGGTAGCTTTAATTCTCGAATTTTGTTCTTCAGCATTTTTGGTGGCTATTCTGGGTCCTTCTCCTTGCTGTATCAATTTTAGAAATAGTTATGCCAATATATGTGAAATAGCTTTGGGGCTTGGGTTGGAATTTTGTAGAATCTATGGATTCAGTAGGGAAGAACTGATATCTTAATGTGGAGTTTTCCAATCCATATTTTCATATAAAATATGTTTGGAGATTTAAATAGATATTTTGTCAAAAAATTTCAGTTTTTTTCAACATAGATCAGGCATGTAGTCTATTCCCTTAACTTTTAAGTATTTCATTTGGGGATAAGCTGTTTGTGAACCATATTGTATTCTAGCTTCAACTTAGTTATTCATCACTCCTGTATGGAAAAGCAGCTGTGCATTCTACTTACTATTGCATATTAATCTTGCATCTCATGAGCTTGTATCTTATCCTTATAGCCTATATTCCAGGTGTTAGTTTCCTTTTTTTGTTTGTTTGTTTATTTTGAGACAGTGTTTCTTTATGTTGTCCTGGCTGTCCTGAACTCACAGAGATCCACCTGCCTTTGTCTCTTGAATGCTGAGATTAAAGGTGTGCACCACCAAACCCAGCTATTTCATTTTTATTCAGTGGAATTTTCTTTTCTTTTTTTTTTTTTTTTTGATTTTTCGAGACAGGGTTTCTCCGTAGCTTTTGGTTCCTGTCCTGGCACTAGCTCTTGTAGACCAGGCTGGCCTCGAACTCACAGAGATCCGCCTGCCTCTGCCTCCCGAGTGCTGGGATTAAAGGTGTGCGCCACCACCGCCCGGCTTCAGTGGAATTTTCTACATAGACAGATACCCCCATCAACAAAGTCATTTCCACCTCCTTCTTCTGCATGTACTCTTTACTTATTTTTATTTTAAATTGTTCCAGCAGGACTTCTGGCACAATGATGGACTGGTGTAATAAGAGGAAACTTCCTTGCCTTACATGATGATAAGTTTTTTGGTAAATTTCCTCTAGCAAATTGAAAAAATTTCTCCTTTTTCCCTAGTATGCTAAGACTTTTTAATCAGGAAAAAAAAAAGTTTGATTTGTGCCAGAGGCTTTTTCTTCATCAATTTTAGGTCTGTTAACATGGAAGATGATGTTGCCTTATTTTTGAATGTAGAACCAGCCTTTATTTGAGAGGGAGGGGAGCTTCACTTTCATATGGTTTCTCTCACATGTTAGACTTGATTTTCTAATGAGGAGCGCTAGTCTAGTATTTTCTGTATGTGTCATATTGCTGTGTAATCTTGCTGACAGAGTCATGCTGGCCTCACAGAATGAGTTAGGCGCTGCTTCCTTTGTGTCAATCTGGAAAACATTTGTTGAAAATGAATACCATTCCTTTCTTAAATGTGGGTGGAGTTTATCAGTGAACCCACACTAGCCTGGTGCTTTCTTTTATGATAGGCTATTTGTTACTGATTACTTTAATAATAAGTACCTAACAAGAATATATGAATTTATTTAATTTACCTGGCAGGTTCTTCATGTTCTAGTCTGCGTTGTCTGAGATTGATGAAACTATTTCAATATTCTTTTGCTTAAGAGTAGCAAAATGTCTTTCTGTATTGCTTTGCTTTTAAATATGTATAGCATTATATTTAAACCATAGGTAGGGTAAAATATGACCTTTTAAGAAGAATTCACTTTGACAAACTTTGCCTTTTAAATTTTGTTAGTTTTTACTTTTGTTATTCATTTTTTTCCATTCTCATTGAAATAAAATTGACAAAAATTTTATATCTACTTGTTTTAAATTATATGTGATGTTTTGATACATGTACGCATTGTAAAATGGTTACAATAAGTTAATTAGCATATCTATTAGCTCACAGAGGACCTACTGTATGAGCCTTAGAGGTCTACCCTCACCTCACGAAGGACCTACTGTGTGTGAGCATTAGAGATCTACCCTCACCTCATGGAGGACCTACTGTGTGTGAGTATTAACGGTCTACCCTCACCTCATGGAGGACCTACTGTGTGTGAGCATTAGAGGTTTACCCTCATCTCATGGAGGACCTACTGTGTGTGAGCATTAGAGGTCTACCCTCATCTCATGGAGGACCTACTGTGTGTGAGTATTAACGGTCTACCCTCACCTCATGGAGGACCTACTGTGTGTGAGCATTAGAGATTTATCCCCACCTCATGAAGGACCTACTGTGTGTGAGCATTAGAGGTTTACCCTCATCTCATGGAGGACCTACTGTGTGTGAGCATTAGAGGTCTACCCTCATCTCATGGAGGACCTACTGTGTGTGAGTATTAACGGTCTACCCTCACCTCATGGAGGACCTACTGTGTGTGAGCCTTAGAGATTTATCCCCACCTCATGGAGGACCTACTGTGTGTGAGCATTAGAGGTTTACCCTCACCTCATGGAGGACCTACTGTGTGTGAGCCTTAGAGGTTTACCCTCACCTCATGGAGGACCTACTGTGTGTGAGCCTTAGAGGTTTACCCTCACCTCACAGAGGACCTACTGTGTGTGAGCATTAGAGGTTTACCCTCACCTCATGGAGGACCTACTGTGTGTGAGCATTAGAGGTCTACCCTCACCTCACGAAGGACCTACTGTGGGTGAGCATTAGCGGTCTATCCTCCCAGCAGATTCCAAGTCTGCCATAGGGTGCTACTGTTGCTGCTTCAGTGTTGGGCACACAGCACTCAACGTGGCTGCCCTACATTGCCCTGCTGTGCGGCAGCTCTCCAGTGTGCCTCCATCCTGTGTAATAGGAACTCTGCACTGCTGACCAGTGTCACCCCTTTCCTGACCTTCAGGAACAGTCAGTCTCTTCTCTGGGAGCTGACTTCCTTAGTTTTCTAATGTAAATGAGGTTGTGAGCTGTTTGTTGTCCTGTCCTGGTTTTCACATAGATGTCCACCAGGTTCATCCAGGCTGTTGTCAGTGATGGAATGAGGTTCATTCCCGCCTGCTCCATCCCACACTGGCCTGGAACTGTATATTCCAAGCTGCTTGCAAGCTCACAATCCTCCTGCCTCAGCTTCCTGAGGACAAGGATTACAGGCATTGCTATCAAGACCAACTGATTGATGTTTTCTCTCCAGATTACTGGTTCCCAACCTTCCTAATACTGTGACCCTTTAATACAGTGCCTCAGGTCATGTTGACCACCAACCATAAAATTATTGCCATTGCTACCTCATAACTGCAATTTTGCTACTGTTATGAATCATAATGTAATATCCGTGTTTTCTAATTGTCTTAGGTGACCCCTGTGAAAAGGTCACTATGCCTAAGGATGCATCCAATTTTAGTTTATAAGCACCTTTAAGAAGTCTGGGATAAAACACAATGGTAGACCTCTTCCTGGGCAAGAGTAAGAACACAGCTTCACTCCCAAGCATTAAACATGCCCTTTAATAATAATAATAGAAGAAACACATTTTCCATCTCTAAACAGAGAGAATTGAAACTTTGAAAATGAAAGTGGCAACAGCTGCCAACATCGCGTATAACTTAGTATCTTACTTACCCATATGATATAGGTATAAATAATTTGCATTAGTATAGATTTTGCTTTATTGATAGAGATTTAAGGTCAATTTTGTTATATGTATATGTGTTTCTGATCTTGATTAAGGTATCGTGATTGTGTAGTTCACTTAAAAATGTTATGTATATAGGTTGTTAATGGATAATCAATAATAGTCAAGCTTGTAGATTTTCTAGATGTACATAGATATATTTTAGATAGGTATTCTTCATATTTTTCAAAGATTACAGTTCCTTGGATTACCTGTCTTTGAGTTTCTCCTCTGGGTATGTATTGATCATGTCAACAGAGGGAAAGCATTTTCTCCCCTATAATGTATATCTAATGTATATACACACACCCATTGCTTATAGAAGCAAACATATGCAATAAAGGTGTTAAAACAGGGTATAAGTTTTCTGTGTGTGTGCACATGTGTATGTGTAGTGTTGAGGATTGAATCCAGGGCCCTCCATGGTAGGTAGAGCAGTTAACCTTCAGCTTCTGCACACAAGTGCAGATCAGTTAACCTTCAGCTCTCAGTGGCAGGTCCAGGCTATAGATCATACTCCAGACTTATGCTGGAAATAATACAAGAAGCTCAAGAAGACTATGTAATGAATTTCCCTTCATTTAATAGAGAATTGATTCAGATATAATCTCTTCAAATTGAGTTTATTCAATAGGTTTTGGTTGGGAGTAGAAAGGTCTAGATCAGCATGTGGATCTCAACTCCTTTGGGGGCGTCCAATGACACTTTCACAGGGGTCACCTAAGATCACTGGGAAACACAGAAGTTTACATAACAATTCGTAACAGTAGCAACATTACAGTTATGAAGTAGCAATGAAAATAATTTTATGATTGGGGGTCAGCACAACATGAGGAACTGGATTAAGCATTAGGAAGGTGGAGAATCACTGGTCTAGAAGGAGAACTTATTGCTTTTATTATTGTTTTTTTTTTAATTGCTGGTACTGGGGTTTGAACCCAGGGTTTCACATATACTAAGCAAGCACTGTCCACTGCTACATACACACTCCGTATTCACTCCCACTAAGCTTGCAGCACTCTGGAACCAAGCCCTGCACACACAATGTGTCTCCTCACGTCCTTAAGTCTGACTTCTCATCTGGTAGGCACCACATTGTTCCTGTCCTGGTAACCTGGGATCATGTGGAGGAGAATCAACCCAATCTCAAAGCCACATTCACCACTTGGTGTTTGTCTAAAATTTTGTCCAAATAATGATGTTGGTAGGCTTTATATGTGGCAAGTTGGATATTTTAGAAACTGTATAAGACTGCCACACTTTAAATTATTACAAATGTGGATTATTTTTTATCAACTTGAGGAGTATATTACCATGAAAACTGCTTGCTTCAGTTAAATGATGATTCTTGGTAAAAAATTAGACTATTGGGGCTGATTCAGGGAATGAAGACATTTGCTACCAGGTCTGGTAGGCTCAGTTTGATTCTTGGGACTCACATGGTAGAAGAAAAGAACTGGCTCCTCTAAGCTGTCCTCTGATCTACATAAATGCACTGTGGCAATCCTCCCACCCCAGAGAAGTCTTTATTGGGATCTCACCAAGGCCAGCTGGCCTAGGTCTGAAAAAGCATGGGATAAATCCGGACTAGCTGAACATAGCGGACAATGAGGAATACTGAGAATTCAAGAACAATTGCAGTGGGTTTTTGATCCTACTGCACGTACTGGCTTTGTGGGAGCCTAGGCAGTTTGGATGCTCACCTTACGAGACCTGGATAGAGGTGGGCAGTCCTTGGGCTTCCCACAGGTCAGGGAACCCCTGATTGTTCTTCGAGCAGATGAGGGAGGGGGACTTGATCGGGGGAGGGGGAGGGAAATGGGAAGCGGTTGTGGGGACGAGGCAGAAATCCTTAATAAATAAATAAATTTAAATAAAAAAAATAAAAAAAATAAGAAAAGAAAGAAAAGAAGAAAGGAAGAAGAAAGAAAAGAAGGAACAAAGAAAGAAAGGAAAAGAGTTAGACAATTGTCCAGCTAAATGGCAGAGATAGCCAGGGATCTGGCTTTATTTCACAACAGGCCTGTGGCCCTCTGTGACAAGCAGAGGATGAGGGTTAAATATGCAAATCATTCCAAACAGAAGGCTGATTGCTACAGATTCAGTCTTGCCAGTTCCCATTGTTCATTGTCTTGCTGATGTTTACTCTGTTTGAAGCAAGTGAGAACCAATGACTTCTAGACTGGTAAACCTCTAAGAAGATAACCCCATCACCAGTCGAAAACTGATATAAGAAAATGCATTCAGTGAATCCTAATTTAGTGAAGAGTACACGGAAGAGACGGCTTGCTTCATCTAGTGGTTTGCATGGGTAGTGACTGCAGTGCCCCCACCTCCAGTGACGCGAGCATCTCCTGTCACTGATGGCTGGCCCAGGAAAGGATCGAAATGCACACCTGGAATAATGACTTCTATTGAAAGTATAGCATCTTTGTAACGTTGTAATGTAAAACAGAAACAAATAAAAAACCCAAGAGTCTAACTGTTGAAAGTCCAGGAAAAATTAAACCAAGATTCTAGACCACTCAACATCAGCAAGGAAAAACTTCCATATTTCCCACAATTTAGAACAATAAAAAAATGAACACTTAACGTTCTAAATGTAGAAACATACCCTTTCTCAGCTAAGGAAGCACTCCTTTTAACTGGCTCACAGACCAACCAGCTGTAGCCTAGATCAGTTAGAATCTGTAGTTATACTAGGAATTAGTGCACTACAGTCCGAATTAGGTTGTAATACTCTGATAGACCAACAGCACTTCAGGTTGTCTAGGGCCATTGCAAGGTAGTAATCACAACATAGATTCTACCTTAGTTGTTTAGATTGTTTTTATTCAAAATCCTCACTGAGCGTGTGACTTTTAACAAAACTATGAGACTTTTAGCCATGCTTTAGCTTCGTATATTAGACCAGTGCAAGTAATATTCTTGCATTTTCAATTTAGCCTTTAAAAAAACAAACACTAATACTATATCTCTGAGAGGCGTTAGTTCTTTCTTCCTGTGTCAGTTAGCTTTTGCTGTGTAACAAACCACCTTCCAGTTTAGTGTCCTCAAACACCAAGCATTTCTATAGTGCGTGAGCTTGTGAATGGCCCTTGGAGCTGATCTCAGCTGGGTAGTTCTATTGGTGGGGGTTGGGTCCGAGCACGGGTCTGTGCTAACTTTTAGACAAAATGAAAGTTTATAGGTGTTGGGGGTTCCATTGGAATAGCTCATTCCTCAGCTTCCTAGTCTCTCAACTTCTAGGAGACAATCCTAGACTCTCCCACTGGGTGAGGGCGTTTGCAGGAGCTCAAAAGCCCAAGTATTTATTTACAAATGGCTTCTAAGGCTCTACTTGAGTGATGTTTGTTAACATCCTTTTTGCAAAGTCAAGTTAGAGGGCTCTGGGTGAAGACACAAGTCTATCTTCCTAGGATAAAGCTCTAAGACATTTTACAAGATGCGGGGGGGGGGGGGGGGTAGAGTTCATGACCATCCTTGCCATCTATCAATTCCCTGAGAGATTAACATCGCACGGCGAGATGACTCAGAGGGTAAAGGCATTTGCCACAAGCCCAGCAACCTGAGTTCCATCTCTGAAACCCACATGGCAGAAGGAGAGAACCAACTCCTTCCTGCATGTTATCCTCTGACCTCCACATACACCCAGTAGCACACACACACAAATACATAAACATGTGCACACAAAATAAATAAACAATATGTAATTTAGATGTTTTTAGTAAGATTTTCTTTGCACCAAGATGAATGGACTGTTCCCACAGGGCACCACCAAACTCTCAGCCATGTTGGTTTTATTTTTGTTGTTTGTTTGTTTTAAAATTGTGCTGGCAGTGTCTCTGGCTCAATACAAATTCCGAGCTGTCTTCCAGCAAGTCCCTCTGAACATAAATTCAACATGACTTTCTATTGCTATGCTAACTTAAACAGCTTAACAGAGTCAAAATCATAAAAAAATTTAAATTTTAGTATGGACTTTTCTTTGTAAAAATGGTGCTTCTCTTAGTGATAAGATATTGTTGATTAAAAATCATTCAATCTTTAAACTTCATTTTATATTACTATACATGTGCAAATGGAGAGGTAAGGAAATAGGGAAATTTAAGAGTATGCTTAGTAATTTTAGGAAAATTTTAGGCAAAAAATTTTAGGAAAATTTTGAATATTCCGGGTTTTTTTTTTTGTACTATAGATAATGTTGCAAAAAACCCTTTGTGTTGTATTTTAGTAGTAAAATTATGCATTCTTTTTACAGGAATGCATCTATGACCAAAAAAATGCAAATATAAAGAATGGAAATACCAAATTTTTAGATAGAATCTCAATTATTAGGAAAACCCATTATGTAACTGGCCATGGGCATAAGTCAGCTGCTTCTCTTTCATGACAGGTCCTACATTGATGCCGTTCAGATCTGTTTAAAACTTAAGGCTTTACATTAGACAACAACTGCCAAGCCAACCTAGCGCTCTCTCTTTTCTCACAGGGTTTCTGGACCTGGTCCCCACTCAACCTAAATATCATAAGGCACCCCTCTGTTCCCAGGAGAGGTAAATTACTTCACCATTTGAGAGGAGGGTCTCTTCTTGTCCCAGTCCCTTCTCCTTTAGATCTGACACCATGGTTGGACTCTGACTTGATGCCCTCCACCTAATAGCTGCCTGTCTTTATAAAAGAAAGGGGGAACTGTAGTGAGCCGGACAGGATCGCCATTACAAGATGACACCAACATCCTGTTTTGTTGGAAATAAACAACTCCATATTTGGCTAAGCCTTTGAGAGCTGCGTGTCCCCCGCTTCCCGCGTGCGCGGTGGTTAAGGGTCCCTGGGCCTATCCTGATACAGTCTGGTGTCAGCTGTTGGTGGCAGCCAATCACAGGGCGACCCGTGTGCCATTTCCATATATAAGCAGCTGCTTTAGTGCCCTGGGCCCTCTCTCACTTCCTGCCTCCCTCTCGTTTCCTGCCCCTCGTTTCCTGCCCCCTTCGCTTCATGCTCTCTCTCAATCAAGGGCACTCCAGTAAAGCGTGATTTGAGTAGAATCCTGGTGTGGTGGTTGTTCTTTCTCACTGGTCGAGAAGTTGGCTGCAAGACCTGGCTGTCTTGAAACTCACTATGTACACCAGGCTGGCCTCGAACCCGCACGTTGGGAGGGGAACTGGACTCTGACTAGGTCTTCCTTAATCATTTGAACTGGAAGTTCATCTCCAGAGTAACATGGTGTAGATGGCAGTACTTCTACATTACCATCTGCATCTAAGGAGTTTTCAATTTACATACTGACACTTTGAGAGAAAGAATTCATAACATAGACAGCATAGTGCTTCATTCAGCTTGGCTTCAGGGACAGATATAACTAAGTGGCCTGGGAAAGAAGAAAACACAGACAGACAGACAGACAGAAAGCTGAGGTCCAGTAGACAGACCTTTTTGCTGAAGAGACCACAACCTCCCCCAACTTCCCTTCTGTGTGTCTACTATATAGAGTTGAATAGGAAAAGATAAACTAGCAGGCAGGGTTTATGGTGCACAGTTGGATAAGAAGGCAGGTCTAGCTGATCTCAACAGGTGCAATCTGTGGGGAACAGTCTTCAGGCTATGACTATCTGGAGGGAGAAAGCTATGCTGGACATTTTCTACACACATGTCAGCATCCACAGGCGGACCAGAAGGGAAGGCTTTGCCATTTGCTTCTGAGCCTCATGGGGCAAAGTCTTTGCCATCCTTCTGTGGATCTGAGGCTCTGAGGTCCTTACACGGCTGTGCCCGCGTCACACACACATTCTCTCAGGACTTCCCTCAGTGCCTCCTCCCCTCTCTACAGCACAGGTCATTTTGAGTTTTGTCCCTATCTCCCTGACCCCCAGCTGATCAGGGTGTCATTGGCCATTTCCTCCTTCTTGAAATTACTTCTTGCTTCCAACGTTGGCTTTTTCTGACTGCTGTTCCCATTTCTTGGATCATTTTCTGGAGTCTCACCTTCACTTATTCTTAAATATCACTTTTCTTTTGGCTTTTCTGTTGCTATGGTGTAACACCATGACCAAAAGCAACTTGAGGAGGAAAGGGTTCATTTGGCTTAAAGGTTACAGTCCCTGAGGGAAGCTAAGGCAGGGACTCAGGAAGGTGCTCGAAGCAGAAACCACAGAGGAGCGCTGCTGGCTGGCTGCCTTTAGGCTCACTTTCAGCTACCTTTCTCCTGAAGCCCAGGCCCACCTGCCTAAGGGTGCAGTCATTCACAGAGAGTGGGGCCCTTCTGCACCAAGTAGCAATGAAGAAAAGGCTCCACGGAGGTGCAGTTCCTCAAGCGAGCTTCGCTCTTCCTAGCTGTGTCAACATGAAAACCAAGTTCAGCCATTGCGCTTGCTCTCAGTTGATAAGCACAACATGAGACTATTTTATTTTGTTTTGAGACAGGGTTTCTCTGTGTAGCCCTGGCTGTCCTGGAACTCACTCTGTAGAGTAGGCCAGTCTCAAACTCAGAGATCAACCTGCCTCTGCCTCCCAAGTTCTGGGATTAAAGGTGTGCACCACCATGCCTGGCTAAAAATCGTTGGAGACTCTATTTTAAATATCAAATTACTGTCCTTTCTCTCTTCCAGATGGCAAAAGGCATTAACTGTCACTGTATCACCTGGGTTCTCTGCTCTGCATGGGGTGCAATATCCTCTTATAGTTTCCCCTTTAAGTCGCTTCGGGGAGGGCAGCATGAACGTAACCTAGGCTTTGTACATACCAGCAAAATGCTGGACCACGGAGCTATAACCCTGTCCCCAAAGATGATTTTTTTAAAACTTTACTTACTGTTTTTAATTGAGCTCTACATTTTTCCCCACTCCCCTTTCTTCCTCCCCACTCCCCTTCCAGCCTCCCCCCTGCCCTCCACATTCCCAATTTACTCAGGAGATCTTGATTTTTTAAAACAAAACCATTCTATTAGGGAGACAGAGTGTCTTCTGAAAATAACAAAACGGGAAGTGCCATCACTCATCAAATAAATATTTACCGAGGAGCTGCTTTGTGCCAGAAGCTAGAAATACCACGGTGAGTACAAAGAGAGGGTGGGTTTCCCTCCCGTTCTATTCTTGGAGCAGTCAGTGTATGGCGGGGGAGAAACAGACCATAGGCAAACGATCACACAAATACATGGACAATTCCAACCGTGACACATGCTAGGAATGTGTTCACAGGGCAAGCCTGTCACAGCGTGATCTTCTCCAGGTAGGAGGCTTGTGAAGACTCTCCTGAAAAATCTTCTCTCCAGCCAAAACCTAAAAGATGATGTGGTAGCCGGACAGCAAAAATTGCTCCAGTTATTTCCACGTTTTTATGAGGTCTTGCGGCAGCTCCTCCCCTCAGAAGTGTCCATTTTATGCCCCTCTCCCTCTGAGCTGACTCTAGGACTTACTTTAGTCAATAGATTATAGAAGAAATAACTGAATCAATGCTGAAGGAAGGCTTTGATAAGCTTTGATGAGTCACTTCCTGACAATTGACTCTGTTATATAAATGAGCTTGGCTGGGCCAAAGAAAGATGAGACACACAGGTGCTTGCCCCCATGTTGAGACCTTAGCTAACAGCCATGGAACCACCGGACACCAGCCAGGCCACAGCTGCTCCGCTAAATGAACAAGCCCAGCACCACGGCAGCACAGCCTGGACAAGAACAGCTGAGCCACCTCGCTGACCATAGGTCTCTAAGCTGTGATCAATGTCTATTGATTGCAAGAGACAGAGTTTTGCAGTTGGTTGGCTGATAACAAATGAGAAGGGATTAACTAGGTGTGTGCAGAGCCATAGGTCAGGAGGAGGGCATGGTGAGTCCTCAGAAGACCTATGTGGACGCGTCCTGAAACACCTTGGGGGAGCTCTGGAAGCAGAGTGTGTTGCACAGTGCAGGGCATTTTTTTTCTTTCTAGGTGTGGTGCTGAGAATTTCACTTAAGGTTTTACACTCTCTATTCCCAGACCTAGAACATGTTAAAGACAAGTCTTACATTTTACTCTTGTGGTCTGAGAACTAAAGCTAGGACCTCATCCATTCTAGACAAGTATCTATTCCTGAGCCATAAATACGAGCCCAGACTCGAGCCTTTATTTTAAGAACAGTGAGAGTCCACACAAGGAAAGGATGCAGAATTAGACTTAGACTATTAGAAATTTTGGAGATACAAGGCAGTGTGGCCAGAGGAGAAGAAGAAACCGTTGGGGAAAGGTTTCCATAGTCAGGAAGACTGTAGACTCACATGACCACAGCAGTGACAGGAAGATCACAGCTTGTACAACTCCAGGAGGCTAACGATGGAGGAAACCCCAGAGCTGCCCAGTATGGATGTCAGATATTGGGAATTGAAAGATTTGGTGGATTTGAAAGAGAGGAAGATGACAGATATCAGTGATTAATAGGACACTGGGAATGACGATCATCAAGGATAATGGCGAAGGTTGTTGCTAGCTAGTTTGCTGTCTTGGTGGATGACACCAATCTCTGAACTGGAAAGTAATGGGAAAAGTCAAATTAGCAGTTGAGGGGGATGGAGGTGGGAGGGGTGAGGGGGAGGAAAGCAAAAGTTCGGACTTAGGTATGCTACCTCTGTGTCGTCTTTGATATTCTCAAGTTGTTCTTGTAGCAGTTGGGTGCAGTGGAGTTCTGAGGAAGGCTGAGGAGAAGCTAGTCATCTGGGACTATGGGGAAACAGTGTCCCTAGGAAGGTCTCACTGGGCTTTAGGTTGATCATTTTGAGTTCCAGGCTCTTCCAGAGATGGTTAGAGAGCTCCTGGGACTGGTTCCCACCAACTCTCTCCAGATGTGAGGCTCACATACTACCCCTTCCACAATAGGGGGAGATAGGTTTCCCTTCTCTTTGCAAAGCATTCTCGTGTGACGAAATAACAAATAAAGGTGTTCTGTGGGATGGGTGGCTTATGTCTGTAATCTCAGCCCTGGGGAGAGGGAGACGGGAATCTTGACGTAAAGCAAGTCTGGGCTTCATGGTGAGACCCTAGCTCAAAAACTCCCAAACCCAAAACCACATAAACGAACATGGTTCTATCTTTTTCTTTTTACGTGACAGAGTTCTATTGGCATAATATTTTAGGGTCATTCAAACCACACTTCTTGTACTTCGCCTTACTAGGATACCAGCAACAGTCAAGAATCATCTTTTGCTTTTAGCTTGAATCACAGCCCAGCATCTAAGCTCTTAGAAACAGAGCCCCTTCTCTTGTGTTTCCCATAGTCAGATTCTAGTTTCTTCATTCGCCTCCTCATTCTCTCCCCATCAGGTCACTAGACAACCGCGGCAGTATTTCTTCTAAAACGTCAGCTGACCTGAACAGGTCTTGTGAGGAAATGGAACTCTTGGAGACAGCTTCCAAACTCTCTGACCCACGACTGTGGAGTACAAAATACAAAAGGTATTTTATACACACTCCTACCTTAGAGAGGTGTTTTTAGTTCCTTGACACCAAGATGCCTTCAAACAAGTTTTTAAGTCAGAAAACTATCCCGACAGCTGTGCTTGCTTCCGTGATGGGATAAATCAAAGCAACACCTCATGGCTTTGAGCAAGCATAAAAGCCTCGCTGGGAAGGTCCTGTTCAGTAGTGGCCAGTGCCGCAGGGGCTCACGGCAGTGGATGAAACTGATAGTAGATGAACTGTTTTCTGTAGCCGGAAAGTTAGTTCCATGACCGCTTCTACCTTGTGCTTATAAAATTAGTACATTCGATTGCTTCTGCATTGAATGGCCTGTCCCATTTAGTGTGGAAGTCACATTTCTGTTACTGTAACAAAAGACATGAAGAGATAAAACCTGATGAAGGAAATACTTTGGTGCAAGGTTTCAGCCTTGTTCCTTGGCATCACGACATCAGGCACAGGGACCTGAGGTAAGGCAAAACATTGTGGTGAAGCTCACATTGTATGTGGAGGGAAAGAGAGATTGGGGGGGGGAGAGGAGGAGGAGATGAAGAGAGAGAGGAAAGAGAGAGGGAGCGAGAGGGAGCAAGAGAGAGAGAGGGAGAGAGAGAGAGGGAGAGAGGGAGAGAGAGAGAGAGAGAGAGAGAGAGATCCCTTCAGTCCTCAGTGATCTGCTTCTCTTTATTAGTCTTGCCTCCTCAGGTTTCTGCTCCCTCTGGATAGCCACCTAAATGTGTCAATCAATGCGCTAATCCACTGATGATGTTAGAGGCCTCGTGATGCCCCAGTAACACCTCTGAACACTGGAGACCAAGGCGTTGGAAGCCAAACCTACAATTCAAGAGTCTTAGGAGAATTTTTTAAAAAAATATTAGGCTTCAAGAAATCATAATCTAGAATTTATTTCATGGTGCTCTAATTGTACTCTATGTTAGCTTCCACACTATGACACTCAGTACTTGGTTGTTACCAGAAATATTATCCCATTCATCTCAGGAAGTAGAGAACATATTTACAAGAATGGCCATTATCTATTTTTAAAATAAACAATAGTTATTTCTCTCTGGGAGAAAACATTTATTTTTACTTTGAAAAATTTCAAGATTATTTATTATTATTAAGGTTTAAAAGTAATTATTTTTTTGCATAGTAAATCACAAAATACTGCTTTAGTTTTAAAACATAAGGAAATATCTTTAATTTACTTTGAATATCTTTAGAAAGAATCTCTATAATACTGAACACATAATAAAAATCTAGAAGCAAGCCGGGTGGTGGTGGCGCATGCCTTTAATCCCAGCACTCGGGAGGCAGAGGCAGGCAGATCTCTGTGAGTTCGAGACCAGCCTGGTCTACAAGAACTAGTTCCAGGACAGGAACTATGGAGAAACCCTGTCTCGAAAATTCAAAAAACAAAAAAATTTAGAAACAAAGAATCATATCATATTTTAAAAGGAATTCTCAGGAAATGATCTGATACAGTTCTCAGAGCTTTATTTTTAATATTTGTTTCTTTATTTGTGTGTGTGTGTGTGTGTGTGTGTGTGTGTGAGAGAGAGAGAGAGAGAGAGAGAGAGAGAGAGAGAGAGAGTTCTGAGATTACAGGTTCTGAGATTACAGGTGCAAGTAAGAAAAAACCTGGGGTTAGGGTAATTCCTAGGAAAATTCCTAGGTAATTCCTAGGAATCCACAAGGATGACCCCAGCTAAGACTCCTAGCAAGAGTGGAGAGGGTGCCTGAACTGGCCTTGCTCTGTAATCAGATTGGTGAATACCTCAACTGATGGAACTGGTGAATACCAGTAACTGATGGAACCAGATGCAGAGATCCGGGAATCCAGTTAAAGAAGGGGAGGAGGGAATGTATGAGCAAGGGAGGTCAAGATCGTGTTGGAGAAATCTACAGAGACAGCTGAACCAAACTTGTGAAAAAAAAAAATTCATGAACTCTAGACTGACAGCTGTGGAACCTCCATGGGGCCGAACTATGTGAGAGACAGTTGTGAGTATTGGACTATCTGAGGGGCCTTTGGCAGTAGGACCAGGATCTATCCCTGGTGCGTGAGCTAGCTTATTGGATGGAGTCATTCCCTAGAGTGGGATGCCATGCTCAGACTTAACACAGAGGGGGAGGAGCTTAACCCTGTTCCAACTTAACATGCCAGACTTCTTTGACTCCCCATCAAAGCACTTACCCATTGGAAGGAGTGAATGGAAAGTGGGCTGGGGGGAAGGCGGAGGGGGGAAGCAGGGGGAGGGATGGGAAGGAGAACTGTGGTTGGAATGTAAAATGAAAAATCATTAATTAATTATTTAAAAAAAAAAACTAAGCCATGCCCAGCTTTTTATGTGAGTGGGTGCTAAGAATGGGAACTTAGGTCTTAATGCTTACATGGTCACTTTGTACACCAAGACATCTCCCCAGCTCCCGGTCTCAGGTTGTCAATAATCTCCAGAAATGTTAGCCACCGCTGATGAGACATAATAGCATAGCGCCCAATGTGATTTCACTGAAGTGTGCTCAATTTTTTATATCTGCATTTCACATTTATTTTAAAAACTCAGCCATGTCTTTGCAGATGGGTCAGTATTGTTTATATGGAACTGGTAGCATGAAGAACGTTTTTAAAATACCCTTACAAGCCCTTGGCATGATGAGATACCAAGTATGTGCTTGACAATGTTTATTTAAAGCCTTGGCTCTTCTTCCTTACACTTAACTCTTGGACTCTTCCCTCCATTGCTGTTACATTCATTAGCAGCCATCTGCTGTGATTCACATCTCGTCCCGTTTGCTGCAGAAGGCTGAAAGCCTCATAAGCCAGCCGCACTATGATGAGCCTAATAATTCCACTTCATTATCAGTAGCTTGGAATGTTCTAGGCATGTGCAATATTGACCAACAACTGCTTCTCCACTCCTCTAACATTGTCTCATCTGTGTCTTTGGATAAGCTTGGCTGGGGCATCAAGTTCATTGATATTGCAGTGTGATGTTTCTGTCTTTATTAACCATAATGTATTATTTCAAAACTTTGTACATTAAAAATTATATTTTATTCATGTTTGTGTGTTTGTATGAGTGTGTGGACATGCCACAGCACCAGTGTGGATGGTCAGAGGACATCTTGCAGGAATAACTTGTCTTTTCCTCTACCATGTAGGTCCAGAGATTGATCTCGGTTCATCAGGCTTGGCATCAAGCATCTACTGAGTCTTCACCTGCTCTGTTTTCACACACATGTGGGCTCAGACAGCCCTTGACTTCTAAAGCTTTGTCCTATGGTTGTTGAGCTTTCAGATGTGAGAGTGATGTGTACACTGTGAATTTCGAGCTTTGAGGATAGGCATATAACCCTATTTTGTGGTGTCGAGGGTAGGGTTAGGCATATAACCCTATTTTGTGATGCTGAGGGTAGGGTTAGGCATATAACCCTATTTTGTGATGTTGAGGGTAGGGATAGGCATATAATGCTATTTTGTGATGCTGAGGGTAGGGTTAGGCATATAACCCTATTTTGTGATGTTGAGGATAGGGATAGGCATATAACCCTATTTTGTGATGTTGAGGGTAGGGATAGGCATATAACGCTATTTTGTGATGCTGAGGGTAGGGTTAGGCATATAACCCTATTTTGTGATGTTGGCTGTGGTATGAGCCACAGCCTCCCATGAGCTGTGCAGTTTTACACAGAAACAGCTTTCTCTGTGGTACAGTTTGCCTCTAGCACTTTCATGAACAGGTTTTACGATCATATAGACAAATTGTATTTTAAAGTTAAGTTTTACTTCATAAATCTTCCCAACTATAGGCTAGTATGTCCTGAGCAGCCTGGAGATGAACTAGGTTAAGCTATAATATTCTATAGAATAAGTGGTTTAAATGCATTTTCACCTTATGAGACTTTCAGTCAACGATGGGTGTAGTAGTTTGAATAAGAATAGCATGCATAGGCTCATATATTTGAATACCGAGTGCCCGGTGAGTGGCTCTATTTGAAAGGATTAGAAGAATTGGGAGGTGTGGCCTTGTTGGAGGAGGTGTGTCACTGGAGGTAAGCGTTGAGGTTTTAAAAGCCCATGCCAAGCCCAGAGTCTGTCTCTCTGCCAACAGATCAGGATAAGGTCCTCATTTACTGCTCCAGTGCTTACTACATGTCACCATGTCCCCACTATGATGAAAGTGGACTGACCCTCTGAGACTGTAAGCAACCGTCTGATTCAGTTATTTCTCTTGTAATAGCCACCTTTGTGGTGTCTCTTCACAGCAAAGCTAACACTAAGGCTGTGACACCAGCATAACTTGAGGAGCATCGGTTCACCCCTGACATTACTTGGTTTTTTATAAATCTGTACTTTTATCTATAGCTCTATGGTTTAACTGTGTCTCCTCCAAACTTCAGTTGTTAAAACTTAATGGCCAGAGCGACATCATTAAGAGGTGGGGCCTTGAAGTGCTTAGGTTGCGAGGGCCCCTCTCTATGTCAATGAGTTCTTTGTATGATAAAGGAGCTTCCGATGGTATTTGGTAATACTATTCTACCTTCTTCTAGCCTGTCGGTTCCTCCTGCAGGTGTGGAAACAGGTGCATGGTATGGTTAAGATGTTGAATAACACCTGAAACCCTTGTGATAAAGACCTGCCCTCCCGGCAGAGCACTTTAAGAGTCTGGGCCTAATAAAAGGTGTTTAGATCAGTGGGTGTGTGCCCTCGAATGGGATTGTGGGATCTTGTCACTGCCTTCTTCCTTTTTGTTTTCTAGTGTTGAGCAGCTGAGCTCTGCCTAGCTCCATGTTTCCGCCATGCTGAGCTGCCTCAGCCTCCAAAATGGGGATGGGGGACAAAGTAAGCATTTTCTCTTCATAAACTGATTAATTTCAGATAGTTATTGGGATGTGAAGTTTACTAACATTACAACTATCTTGGGAGCAAAGAGTAGCCCTCACCGGACAACCAAACTTGCTACTGAAGGTTTTCTCTTTGTAAATCCCCCGCCTCTGGTGTTTTTCTGTAGAAGCTCTGAATAGACAACGACAGCTTTCATAGCTCTTAAAAGCAGTTGTAAATGTGTCCAGTTCTGAGCTTCAGGCACTTGAGCTTCAAATGTATCAGTCATGTTTCATTGCTGACTGACCTGGAAGCCTATGTGTCAATACTCTGAAACAAAATTGCTCACTTTCGTGGTTTCTGAGACTGAGACCACCTTCAGTGTTCAGTGTAATGGTGCCTGCCTTGATGGTAAACTCTGATTGCCTAGCTCTGTGCTTCATGGCTGTGTGCCTCCAGACAGATGGCTTAGCTTCTCTGTGCTTCCATTTTCTGATTTAACAAGCCAGGGACAATATACTAATAGATCATAGGATTCGTTCATTAGCATTCTCCTTGAAGATTAAGCTTGAGAAGTCCTGACAAGAGTTCTGGCACATGACAAAGACTATCTAACATTGGCTTCATGTATAATATTGTGTTTTAAACATAGAAATCACCAATTGTAGACTCCGTGACCCTTGTTTATGGCTAGAAACCAATTATGAGTGAGTACATCCCATATTCATCTTTTTGGGTCTGGGTTACCTCTCTCAGGATAGTGTTTTCTATTTCCATCCATTTGCATGCAAAATTTGAGAAGTCATTGTTTTTTATCGCAGCATAGTACTCTAATGTGTAGATATTCCACACTATTGGGAGCTCACCAAGGCCAGCTGGACTGTGACTGAAAAAGCATGGGTTAAAACTGGACTCTCTGAGCATGGCGAACAATAAGGGCTGATGAGAAGCCAAGGACAATGGCACGGGGTTTTGAACCTACGTAATGTGCTGGCTTTGTGGGAGCCTAGCCAGTTTGGATGTTCACCTTCCTAGGAATGGACGGAGAGGGGAGGACCTAGGACTTACCACAGGGCAGGGAACCCTGACTGCTCTTTGGACTGGAGAGGGAGGGGGAGAGGAGTGGGGGGAGGGGGAGAAGGGTGGGAGGAGGGGGAGAAGGGTGGGAGGAGGGGGAGGGAAATGGGAGGCTGGGAGGAGGTGGAAACTTGTTTTTTTTTTCTCCTTTTCTCAATAAAAAAATGGAAAAAAATTTCAATTTAAAAAAAACATAGAAATCAAAATACAGAAGTTTCATAAAACTTTTTTTTTTTTTTTTTTTTTTGGTTTTTCGAGACAGGGTTTCTCTGTGGTTTGGAGCCTGTCCTGGAACTAGCTCTTGTAGATCAGGCTGGTCTCAAACTCACAGAGACCCGCCTGCCTCTGCTTCCCAAGTGCTGGGATTAAAGGCTTGCGCCACTACCGCCCGGCTTTATAAAACTTTTTAAATCATTGAAACCCCTTTGCACCTGAAGGTGATTTGTGCTCAAGAGTATTTCACTTGTTCAAGAGGATTTCAAACCATGGCTAGGACATACACTTAAATCGCATAATTAGAATCACTTAATGTAATGCTGGCTGTTTTCTGCTGTTTCTTTTGGGGACTTGTGATAGCTAGTCTTACTTGTCACCTTGACTGGGACTAGTCACCTGAGAAATGGGCCTCTGGGCATGCCAGTGGGGAACTGTCTTGATTGAATTGAGGAGTGGCAGCGTTTCCTGGAGGGGACCCTGGGCCGCAGAAATGGAGAAAGGGAACTGAGCAGCAGCGTGTATTCATCTCTCTCAGCTTCCTGATTTCAGATCCAATATGACAGCTGCTTAAAGCTTCTGATGCTTAAACATTCCTGTTGTGGCTGACTGTACCCTTGAACTGTGGGGCAGAATGGTCTTTGCCCCTTGTGTTGCTTTTGATAGGGTGTTTTATCACGGCAAAGAAAAAAATAAAAACTGGATGACAGGCTCCAATTCACAAGCAATGGGCCGAGGAAACAGAAAAAAATGTAGAATATAAATTATTAGGAATGGCTAGAATGACAATGTAGTGCTGACTAAAAATTAAAGTTACTAGAAATCAAAATAACCAGAGAATATTAAGAAGGCCGCAAACCAGCCAACACCAAGCCCTACACGACAGCACAAATCATCAGGGCTAACTTCCAGTTCAATAAGACAACCCTGGGCAGGATGAACAAAATCTCCATGCCATCCCCAGTTCTGCTGCAATGGAGGAACAGTATGAAAATGAATGGTGTCAATAAGTCTAGAAACTTTAGGAACTTGCCGCATTTTCCACAAAGAGCAGTTTTGTCTGCAAGTGGAAATTCCTTTTGCATCTGGCTGGTGCAGAATTTTTACTTTAGGGAAGATGGAGTGTCTCGTGCCCTGTTCCCATACACACCCAATTCTAAGTTTGAGTGTGTATGTGTGTTTTTGTCTATGTTTGAGTGTGTATGTGTGTTTTTATCTATGTTTGAGTGTGTATGTGTGTTTCTATCTATGTTTGAGTGTGTGAGCGTGTGTGTGCTCACACTTGTATACATTGAGGCCAATCAGACTTTAAGTATATTGTCATGATATTTTTTTCTTTTAAAAAAGCAAAACCAAACGACCAACACAGTTGTTGTTTTGGTGATTCTAGTAGTTTTTTTAAAAAAAACAAATAAAATTTCTCAATCTTGAGTAGAAAAACTTTTCTAATGAAGTGGAGGTGATTGGTGAGTGTAGCACAGAGCACTGGGAGCCAGAGAGCTAAACAAGGCAGACAGAACTGCACAAGCCCAGGGGCACAGAGGCTTTTCCATCAAGCATAAAATGCTGATTTTTTTTTCAAAAAATATCAATGTCTTATGAAAATTGGTTAGCTGTTTAAGGGAAAAAATAAGATTGCCGGCCATGCACTAGATACCAAGTTGATTCCAGCTGGAAGGAAGAGCTGGCAAAGAGTGAGTGGGGAGCCCTGCTCAACCAACACAGAAGCAGGAGGAGCAGAAGTCTGTGCAATGGAGATGAGAATGAGCCCCACCTCAGAATTCAGTCTGCACGAGATTCAGAGAATGAACATGTAGGTGGGTTGGGTTTGGTTCCCAGCACCCAAAGCATAGAAATAAACAGAAGAAAATATTTTCAGTGTGTATTTCAGAAAATAACTTTTTAGACATTGATAAGACAGATACACCAAAGTGCTTCCATGAAAATGTGCAATAAAACACAATATAAATTCTTACAAATGCCACAGAGATGCACGGCAGTGTCGATGATGAAACTGATCAGTCAGGTAGAGGAGTAACCAAATTTGACTTTTGGGGGCTTTTAAAGCACTCTTCTAAAATGATTTTGTGGGTGTGGGTGTTTACTCTGCATGTATGTCTGTGTGCCACACGGATGCCTGGTGCCCTCTCAGAAGCCAGGCACGGGCATCAGATCCCCTGAAACTAGAGTTTCAGGGGGTTGTGAGCCCTGGTGTGGGAATTGAACCTGGGACTCCTGGGAAGAGCAGCCAGTGCTCTTAACTGTTGAGCCTTTTTTTTCCCAGCCCTTAAAGTGTTCTTTAGCAAATATGTGATAATAAAAGCATGTAGTATAAGTATAAACAACAGCAGGAAATTGCCCCTCTAATATGCGCCAGCTGGCATGTTGTCTGAGAGGAAATTCAGCAATCATTACTACCAGTTTTGTTACTTCCCATAGCCCTTGAGTGACGGGCAATTTGTTCTGAGCCAGTGATGTAGCAACAAGAATGCTCTTAACATTGTTCACAGTAGAAAGAAAGAGGACAGACAACATAGCTCAGAGCCCAGGCTGGATGAATAAATAGCAGGAGGTGTGTTCAATGTAATATTACAGTCATTAAATTACTGCTGTCGCAATGGCATGAAGGCATCTGAGATATGTTATTGAGCAAAAAGACGGACAATGAACCCGCAGTCCAGAGAGCGTCTTTAACTCTATAGTTCATATCTATGTCTCTGTGCTTCTAGGTACATATTGACATGGTTTTACTTCTAGTTATTATTGCTATGTGTGTTGTATGTGTGAGTGTGGGTTTGTGTTCATATGTGCATGTAGATGCCAGAGGCAATGTTAGGCACCTTCCTTCATCACTTGCTACCTGACTTTTTGAGGCAGGGTCTCTCACTGAATGGAGAGCACTTGACTTGGCTGCTTGGCCAAGCATGTTCAGGGAACTTCCTGTCCCTGCCTGCCTAGTGTTAGGGTCAGAGACACACACCACTATGCTGGTGAATTCAGTTCTGGCGTCTGTGTTTCCAGGACAGGCACTTTGTCTGCAGAGCCATCTCCTCAGCCTCACCTGTCATCCTTTTAAAAAGCAGGACTTTGTGACCTAAACTAGTGATAGCAGTTACCACTGAGAAGCAAAGTTCATACAACCTGTATGTGTTTTGAAATAAGAAAAGAAACGCATTGTTAAAAGGCAACCATCTCAACAATCCTGGGAGTTCCTTGGTGAGATTGTTGGATTCAGTAAAGTGTAAATATAAAAAAGCTTTCTGTATGGCATGGCAAATCTGAGAATGGGAGCCACCCCGCCCCTCCCCCCAGATAATGGGCCTGATCCACATACTACATCCCCTAAAATGACATTACAGTGATATTTCATTATGTAAATGAGCCTCGATGAGCTCTGAGAAAGATCTGCTTTGCATTAAATTTGATGACAGGGAAGCAATTTTACAGCAAGGTTTGAGCATCATTGTTGAACAACTCTAATTTTTGTAACAGATATAGTCATATTTATCTAGAATGTACAGTTCACAAAGCTCTTTTATATACATTATCTTATGTTGATGTTCAAGATAGCTATGAAAGATGAGCATGACATTAATGTATAAAGAGAATGGAGGTTTCAAAATGTAAGTGAATTTGTTTTTAAGTCTAGTTTATTCCATAGACTATAGAATAGAGGTTTCAAAATGTAAGCGAATTTGTTTTTAAGTCTAGTTTATTCTATATTGCTGTAGAATGCCATAGGCTGGGGAATTTACGAAGAGAAGAGAAGTTGTTTATTTCTGACAGCATCAGAGGATGGGAGTCCAATATCAAGGTGCTGGAATCTAGCGGGGGGCCTTGTGCCCTGTGGGAAGGCATTTTGAGGAGGGAAGGAGGGAAAAGAGAAGGAAGAAAGAATAGGAACGGAAGGCTAGAGAGGAGGGCGCATGAGCACAAAGGCAGTGCACAGTGTAATCAGTCCTGTGATGACCAGTCCACCATCATGAAGATGACATCAACCACTCAAGAAGCCCTGTGACTCAGCTCTTGAAGGCCCTGCGGCTTGTGTCATGGCAAGCTTCAACACAGGTTTTGGCCACTGATCTAGTCACTGGAGGAACTAAACTTAAACTTGCTTCTACCCAGCGGGGCAATTAAGAGGAACCAGATTCCATCTTCCTTGCCAAGTTGTTTTGCTCACATTATAAATGTTAACATATTAGGTAAACATTCAAGCTTCATTTTCCATCACCAAATTAATACATACACAAACATAGATAATAATACATACTAATAATACATATACACACAGGAATATGTACATATGTATGTATTGGGTAGGACTAAGCCACGTGTACATAGGGGTTGGAACTATAACCCAAGAGGAACCCATATCTATTCAGAATCGTACTTGTCTGTCTATGATGAGAATGGTGCTGATTCCATCCTATGACAGTTTGCCCAGAACAGTTCCAAATATAAAGAGTTCAAAGTTCATATAAACTAGAGAAGATAGGTCAGGGTGGATCGGAGTTATTTTTTTATACCTTGGCCATCTAGTAAGATCTCCAGCTACTGTTGCTGCTGTACCAGAGACATGGCATATAAATGGTTCACAGACCACCTAGGGGTGGGTTCTGCTACACTCATTATGTAGATGAGAAAAGATCAGAACCAAGCCCTTGGTCATACAGCTAGTGGGTGGCAAATACAGAACTGAGATTCAGTAGTATTGACTCTAGGGCTTCAACCTTCCAACACTGAGACCTTTTAATACAGTTCCTCATGTTTTGCTGACCCCCAACTATAAAAATGTTTCGTTGCTACTTTGTAACTGTAATTTTGCTATTTTTATGAATCGTAATGTAAATATCTGATATGTGACCGCTCTGGGGTCATGACCCACACGTTGAGAAACACTACTCTAGACTGTTTTTCCATTGGTTCAGTCTGTGCTTGGGTCTTACAGGGCATGTCTTCCATTTCCCCTTTCTTTTGTATACATTTTTCTCTACCAGTCCTTGTCCAAAACTCCTTAATGTAGCTTCCATCACTTATGATGAGACTCTGTCCCCCAAAGAAATACTAGCAGGAGCTGGGTGGTGGTGGTGCACGCTTTTTATCCCAGCATTTGGGAAGCAGAGGCAGGCAGATCTCTGTGAGTTTGAGGCCATCCTGGTGCACAAGAGCTAGTTCCAGGACAGGCACCAAAGCTACAAAGACACCCTGTCTTGAAAAACCAAAAAAAAAAAAAAAAAAAAAAAAAAAAAAAAAAAAGAAAGAAAGGAAGGAAGAAAGAAAGAGAAAAGAAATATTAGCAGGAAAAAGACTAATACAGTCTTCAAACTTGTGATGCTGTCGCTCTACTTCTGGTCTAGAAAGTTACCTTCTTCCTACCCCGGGATCTTTCACAGTATAGATTAGGATGATTTTTAGATATTTGGAATAATGTGGGTTATCCATCTAGTTATTGCTGTTATGCCTGTAGTCAAAACAGGCTTTGTCAAGCCACGGGTTGACGTAGCTCTGAAATGAGGCCATGAGAAGTAGTAACTGAATGCGTTCTTTGGGAACATAAACCCGTCAAGGTGGTAGGTTCCTAGAGCTGCAGGCCCCAGAGTGAATCCTCTCGCTTTCTGTTTCTGTGGTGCTAACCCTATTAGCTAATTTCATCACCTGTGTCCAGTGGCAAGTTGTTAATATTCTAATGTGGGAAAGTCAAAAATGATCTTCTTGGGCCAGTGAGATGGCTTAGTGGGGAAAGACACTTACTGCCAACCTTGTTAACTTGATGTGTGGCTCCTGGAACCCACGTGGTGGAAGGAAAGAAATGATTCCCACAAGTTGTCCTCTGACCTCTACACTGAACACTGGCATTTATACACACACACACATACACACACACTAAAAGGTAATACAAATTTTAAAATTTTAACTCAAGTGTGCTAACTGAATGGCAAAGTATATAGATTTAGAACAAAATCCAACTATGTAAATATGTATACATTTATCTATGTACATGCCTAGATACATATGTAGTTTGTTTACAGTCACATGTTCATACATCTGCTTGTTCACATATGTGCGTGCACAAACTTCTGAGATACTAAATGGATGTGGACCTTGCTTTAATTATTCCCAATTCACTTTTATAAATCTCAACAGATATAGAGATATCACAGCATTTGTGACCTCCCAAACCCATGTGTTTGTAAACCTTTAAGAGAGCAATCACTAGGAATCTCTTCCAGGCTGGCCATGGCTGGGCATAGCGGTACAAGCTTTTAACCCTAGCACGGAAGAGGCAGAAGCAGACGGATGTCTGACAGTTTGTCTACAACAAGGAGCTGCAGGCCAACAGGGCTACGTGGTGAGTCCTGTCTAAACAAAGAAAATGAAAATAAGGAAGTAAATGAAATAACACCTTTCAGAACTGGTGATGCAGCTCAGTGGCACAGTGCTAACCCAGCCTGCCCAAACGCCGAGTGCCTTCCTCAGGACCACCCAAACCACACAGCTTTCTATCCCACCCCTTCCTTTGTGTCTTCTGAACAGTGCAAACGAGCAGCGAAGAAAATGCCTCAGGAAAGGATGTGTTCCATTTCTCGATTTGATTTTAGGCATTAACTTGGTGTTTGTGTTACTGCCACAAATGTGGTGGTGGAATTTTAGAAATCTTACTAACATAAACAGCTTCCGACTTATAAATAACAGACAGTTACAAATGTTTATCCCTCTCCCCACTGCCAGAATCTCAGCCTATCTCAGCCTGGGAATCTGCTGGCCAGAGGGGAGGACCAGCAAGAACGTTCCAAGTTTCTCTCTGGATTCAAAACAGAAGGAATGGAAGGAATTGTGTAAAATAAGTGTGTAGCTAAGCGCGTAAAAGGGGGTAAGGCGTTCCCCATGATAGGTGCGTATCTCTGACTTCACAATCTGACCTGCCTGTACTCAGATACCCCTCATGCCAAAAGCTTCCTTAAGGAAACTGATTTTGCTGCACTTGCTTTTCCCTTTCTACCTGGTCATCAAAAGTGATGAAATCCTTCTCCCCCTCCCCCAAGATGCTATTTAAAATGCAAATGACTTTAGGATGTGAAAGAATTATGGGTCACTCACAGCTTAGTGTAAACTGGCTCAATAGGGTTACTTCCCTTAAAAGTGCCTAGAAGAGGAGGCCTAAGTCTAAGGTAGCTGTGGGACAATGTCTGTGTATTGTTTTCCTGCTTCTCTCACCCCTGCTGATTCTCCGATGAGGTAACTGAGCCTCCTTCCACCCCCAGGGCAGTCACCGACTCATCCGGAGGTGAGCGCAATTCAGAAGATGGGCCTACAGAACAACAGCCAAGTTGTAGGTGGTGGAGAGGATGGGAGAAGGAACACGGCATGGCATCCCATCCAGGCGGCAAGGCTGAAACAGACTGGGTGGTACTGGGAATAAACGGCTCCCTTTGTTGATTGGTCCCTGTCTGGCCATATCTTCCGGCTCTCAGTCTTAGTATAGAAGGAAAAACGAATTGGATCCATTCAGGTTTTCAGCTCTCTCCTTCATCCTAGAAGAAGCAGAGCGTGATCCCACTGGATTTGGTGCCAAAGTTTCCTCTTCCTAATTCTGTCGTACTGCTGAATGATTTTTCATGCATGTCTGCTGTGCCTTACAGTATTCCAGACGGTTAGAAAGACTGATGATGTCTCATTAAGTCCCAGAGAGACATTCTTGAATTTCAGAGCTAATTGGTGGCAGATCCCAAGCCAGAAATTACCTTGCTGAGTCTGTAATATTAACTAATAAACATATCAAAATATAGAAAGGAAGTAATAACCATGGGCAGAGTAAACTAATTTATCATGATGCCAGTGTCCTAAAATGTCCTGGCTATGCCAAGTTTCTTCTCTCTCTCTTTTCCTCTCTTTCTTCCTCTCTTTCTTTCTTTCTTTCCTTCCTTCCTTCTTTCTTTCTTTTTCTTTCTTTCTTCCTCTCTCTCCTTCCCTCCCTCTATCTCCCTCCATCTCTCCCTCCCTTCCTCTCTCCGTAACTCCCTCCATTTCTCCCTCCCTCCCTCCCTTCCTCCCTCCTTCCTCCTTCCTTCCTAACCTCTGACTTATATAATCCCTGCTTAGCTGGCTAAAGCGCCTTCCTTGAGCAGAGGCACCCCTTCCACACACAAGCCCCCCTTTAAATTCTCGTGCTGGCTACCTTGTGTCATCTATTGTTTCATTTTTCTCCTGGGTTTTTCTTGAAGCTTCTCATTTTTGGGGGAAGAGCGTTGGTGGTGGGCAGTGAGGTTATGATTCCTCTTACAACTTCCTTCCTTTTTGTAGGAGGGTGACTTGTGAATGAAGGGTTCAGTTCTGTCATGTTTTGAGTCCCATAGCCTGATTGATATGGTCTGGCACCAATTTAATGCAATGATTAGGGCATAATTTCATCTGATGGGTGAAAACAAACTTCTCATGCATTATTCAGAGCTCCAAGGGGCAGGATAATGTCACAGGTTTTACATGGCAGCATGTTTTTCTTGTATGGTTCCCTTCTGATGGATTTGCTTGAGATAAGTGACTTCATTGTCCAAGGCCCTAGGTAATTTTTGCCATTGATGGATTCATTCAAAAGTTGTGCTGCCTCAGTAGTCAAGATTGAGGAAATTTGTGTTCACCAAGTTCCTAAGGGCATCCAAAGAGCTCTTCACCGGCACGAAAGGGTATTTTCATGTTATGAATTTTATACTGAATAAGATGAAGGGCTTAAAAACCCCCAAACCAGCAATGTGTGTGAGATCCTTTATCTCCCTGTAGGTTTTTGTAAATATTCAACTTCCTAGCTGTTGTCAGAGTCTCAAAGGAAGCCATGAGCCACACAGAGATGAAGAACAGTGGAGTCAGGTGATAGATGTATGGCTGAAGCTGTCTCACTCAGTTCCTAGCTTCCGCGTCTGTGTCATTTAGATACATTTCCTCATTGATTTTCATTAATTTATGGCTTAAAAGTCTTGCACTGACAGGATCTTCCCACAAGTCCTTTATCTATCTGCCTTTGATCAACTGCGAGCCATGGAGAACACAGAACCTTGCTGTTGCAGTGAATTAGCTTCTGCTGTGAGAAAAATCCCAGGCTTTGAATGAACACACCGGGGCTTGGCTCTACCTGAGAGGCCACTGAAGATGGATTCCTCAGTTCCTTTGAGGTCCTACTTCCTGACCTATGCATTGGGAAAGAGCAGCTGTCTCATGAATCATATGACGTAAGATGACAAGTGCAAAGGATCCGCCTGCCATAATCATGCCACCAAGGAAATACCCAATAGATACGACTTTCCTTCTTGCGTGCCTCTGTTGGACTGAGTGAAGCTGTATGAGACACACAGTTCATGCCCCTACTGGTACCGTACTTGGCCATGAGTGCCCATCCTGTTTCTGTGCTCAGAACACAAATCCTTTAGGTTGCAGCATTCAGACTAGCAAATGCTCTTTCTACAACGTTCCCACCCACACTCCATTACTCCCAGAAGCCTCTTGTCTCTGTAAATCCTGCACTCTTCTATTCTCCACAGCAAAAGTCAGTCCAGACTCATCTCACTGTTCCCAGAGACCTATGAAGAGAAAACGGTCCAAAACTATCAAAGAGAAGTATAATATGCTTAAGGCATGACAATGAGTTACATAACTCCATTTCAAACCTTGCTTTGGGGGAAGGGTTGACAAGGGACGTTTGAAGAAACATGAAACAGATCCTAAAGATGGATGATTTTTCACAGAGAAATACATCTTTTTTCCTACAAGCTTCAAAGTTGGAGTCTCTTTTGCCATCCCTTGACAGGTTATTTTTGACAGGATTTAACGTATTAAATTGTTCCACTGCCCTTTAGAAGAGTCTGGGCACAGGTTTGTGCTAGTGAAAATGATGAATGTGTGTTCTTAATTGAAAATTTAAACTGTCCATGTGGCGCAGAATTTGTTCCTTTGTAAAAGTCTCAAGAATAAACGCCTTCTAAAGCAGCACTTTTAGTATCCATATGCGATAGCGGGGTGACCTGAGAGCCAAGTGAGGAGAGCGATGCCTCTGGGTCATTTTTCTTCTTAAAGTATCTCTCGCAGCTGAGACTCCTCAGACTTCAAAGACTGCCTCGTTTAGACATAACTCTTTGCTATTTTATTAATAACCCTCAGCGCTGTACAAGTAAAAAGAGTGTGTCTACCTATGGACATTGGTATTTATATTGTATAGTAACGGGGAAATACAGTGTAGTTACAAAGTGGCTGAAGTTTTTTTTTTTCAGCATCAGTTCTGATTTTAAAAGATTTCCATAAAATTGTATTAAGCAGAAATTTCAGCAACCTATCTATGATAAAGGTTGAGGTATTTCGAAAGTGTTGCACAACATGTATTGTGTTGATACAAATATATTAATTAATGAATTATACTTACAGTCAAAATGGTCTAATAAAACATTATTAGATGTAGTAAAAATTGTTCAGCATTTTAAGAACCACTTTCAAATGACCATCACTTCCTATTCCAGTTGCATCTTACTCCATTCACCTAAGGTCTCCGAACACATTTCTGTATGTTTTATTGCTATAAATGGAGTCATACAATTGCACTACAGAAATTTGTATCTTTTAAGGCGCCATCAAAGTGCATTTGGCAGAAAGTGACTATCTACCACCTAAATGTCATCTTACCATATGACACATAAAAAAAGGAGGAAAACTGGAGGGAAAAAGTCACTGACATTGACTAGAGACCTCTTTAGAGCTAAGCAAGCCCAAAACAACCAACCCCAAACAAAAAATATCCCACAAATTAGATGTTCTTGTCTCATCTTACAGGAGAGCAAATGTTCACGCTCCCACAGTGAGCAGGGAGGAAACACGCCAGCATGTGGTTGCAGGAAATTAATATTACATTCGCATGCCTTCATTACCATGAACTCTAAGCACATGTATTTCTCTCCATCACCCAGATTTAAAAATCCAAATAGTCTTTACATCCCATTTTCATCTTCCGGCTTTTGACATTTACTTCTCTTGAGATCAAATGTGAGATATATCATTTAAATCCTACTCAAGCTAGTATCCATCACTGAAACAGATGGACCTTACATTAAATAATAATGCTGTTCTCACGCTTAATAAGATAATGATAATTCCTTGACATCATATGACTCAATTCTTACTCCAATGCTTTAGAGTTTTTCTTTTTATTTGTTAAAATGAACTTATGACCATACACGATGGTGGAAGACATCCCCATGGTGCCAGGAGCTGAAGCCATGGTGTAGATGAGAGAACTTCAGTTCTCTAGCAGAGATGAAGGCACAGTGATGTCTGCACATGCTTGGACTCTAGAAGTCATCGGTTCAAAGGAAAGCTGGCAAGATCCATCAGAGATTTTTTTATGCTTGAAATGAACAAATAGGTACCATCTACTAGAATTATGTGTTTTTGTTTTTTAGGCCATTTTCTTACCCAAAGTTGAGAAAATGTCATTTTACAATGGTAACTTTTCCCAGGAAAGGCTAGGTAGTACCATCTTATAATACAAATTTAACAACCAAAAACTCCTTTCAAATTTGCATTAAATGTTTTTGTGGCTGCATAGTGACAGATACCATCAGTGTTCCTAGAATGGAAACAGGCGCACATTGCAGTTGTTGAACCAACAAAATCTAGGGTCAGACAGGCCTGGCCAAGTCCTCTACCCTTTCCGGTTTTTGCTTCCTTTGTGAAACTGGATAGTAGCCCTGTTCTCAATGATTCTGTCAAGAGTGTGGAAATATCAGCACATAACTTGGTATAGAGTAAGCATTTAAAATTATTAAATTAATTGCTAACTTTAAGTTTTTCCAGATAGTTAACCAAAATAACGTTAATAAACCCAGTCTCTTTCCTGAACTTGGCTTTCATGGAAATTTGGAAGGTTGTGGGGAAATGATCTTTCTGTCTTTTCTCAACCTGCCAATGTGAAGAGCAGTTCGAGCTGATGATACCTATAGAGAGGTACATTTGAAAGATGTATGGACAAGGTGATGTCATATTTGTTTGATGCTTACATGGTGTATTTTACTAAACAGTTCTTCGAAACCAACTTTCTCATCCTGCCCTGTCAAATTTATTTTCTAAACTTTCCCGTCATGACTTCTCTTTTCTAAAAACTATGTAGACAATCAGACTTTCTCATTTCTATAGATTAATAAGTTAAGGCACGCAGTAAGTAACTTGCACAACACATGAATAGCTAAGTTATTGAGATTTAATCTTCTGAATGGTTGATCATAAATGACACGACCCTTTGAAGTAGTTCTGAGAGATTGGTTGACTTTACCTTCATTTTAAAGATGAATCAAGGCACAGAAACTCCTAGAATCACAAAACTGCCAAGAGTGAAGGAAGTACTAAGATCGACATTGGGCAGTTGCTCCAGTGTGTGTGTGTGTGTGTATGCATGAGTGTGTGTATCTGCATATGTGTGCTGCATTGCTAGCTTTTCTGTGATTACAGAGGTGTTTATCATTTGCATGTCTTTCTCGCACCTCATTTTTTGGCCTATAGTTGTTTTACTTAATTAAAATGTTATTGCATCATCTTCCCCTTCTCTATCTTTTCCCCCACATCTTCTACCATTCTCCCCTCTTTAAAAAATTCATGCCCTCTTTTTCTTTAATTATTGTTGTACATATTTGTGAATAGATACATAAATGCTACTGCTGAGCCCACTTATTGTTGCTGGCATATGTTTTTCAGGTTGACCACACGGTATTAAGTAATCATGTAGGGGGCTCATCCTTGGGGAAGACAGTTTTCCCTGTTTCAACATTCTTCATAAAGCTCTTCTTCTAGGAGTGGGGTCATGTGAGAATCCCCCATTCATGCTGGCATGCTAACTGTTGTTACCATTATTTAGGCCTTGTCTCCACAAGCCATATCGTTGAGATTTCATGTGTGTAGCTCCCTGTCACATCTAGAAACATTATTTCATGGCAGATTTCTTGGTCCTCTGTCTTTTTCAATCTTTCCACCCCTACTTCTGAGATGTTCCCCGAACCTCAGGTGTAGAGGTGGGTGCTTCGTCTTTGTGCTGTTTAAATTGAGAATCTAACTATATGACTCAGGCCAGTCCTAAACTTCCACCTTACTTAACTTCCTCGGTGGCTGGGACTATGGACCCCTATGCCTGATTCATCCTGAGATTTTTAAAAAGAAAAATGAGAAGTAAGATCTTTTTCATATGTCTCATATGCCTACCATTTTCTCTTTCCTTAAGCTTCACATTAACAATGGCAAATTGGTTTTTTATAAAAGATACTAGAAGAGGAACCCTCACATTTAAAGAATGACTCTGGACTGGAATGGAGTGACATCAGGAAAAGAGAAGTCTTTCCCAACACCTAGGGGCAGTCACATGACCTTCCATTCACCTTCATCCCTGAGCCAGAAATGCACAGCTGAGGGCTGCTCTACCCTTCTGCCTACCCCAAGTTGACTGTACCTCTCGATTTTCTCTTCCCAGCTCCTCACTGTTTTGGTGTAAATGGAGAGAGAAGGATGAGAACCAGAGGAGAATGAGCTGAAGCCAAGTCCTTTGAGGGCAAGATAAGAACATGACAGCGGCTGTTCCTCCAAATCCACATTCCTTCATGGTGTCTCCTCACTTCAAGCACGGCTCCCCCGGTGCCTTTCAGTCTGATGGGTGCTGTGGACGTCAACTGCTTGTTTATTTGGGGCTGCGAGGGGACTCATTTTGACCATATAAAGCCGTGAATGTGGCTGGGTCATACACATAAATCTGGGCTTTTGTTTGAAGATGGGGTAATAAAACTTTTTCCACACATTCTTATTTTGTGGTCATTTGGAAGAGAGAGGAGCAGGAGAGTGAAAAGACAGACAGGACATACTGGAAAGATGCTGTGAGTCTCGTGTTTATCATTTATTTGAGTAGAAGGAGTATTTTTGACATTAGAATTTTAGTCAAAAGTCCCTGTTCTTTGAAATCTTTGCCTTCATCTGGAGTGGGATGGCATATCTCCACAGTGACACCTGGTATGCACTATTCTGAGTTAGTGTGACCAACTTTCCATTGCTCCATATGTATGCTGCTCTGGGGCTGTGTGTCAGGAAGGTCCATGGGGGGGGGGGGGGGACAAAACAAAACCTTAGTAAGCCAAAATAGTAATACAAGCAGTTTTGCTCTAAAGATATAAAAGGAGATGTGCTTAGTCATTGTACTGGTTAGTGATTTACTTATTTATTTATATTTATTTATTGACAGCTTGTTACAAGATAGGGTCATCTGGGAAGAGGGAACCCCAACTGAGAAAATGCCTTCAACAAATTGTCTGTTTGGCATTTTCTTGATTAATGATTGATGTGGGAGGACTAAGCCATCTGTGGGTAGTGGTGCCACTGGGCAGGTAGTTCTGGGTGGTATAAGCAAGTAGGTTGAGCAAGTCATAGAGAACAAGCTAACAAGCAGCATTTTTCTGTTTTAATTTCTGCCTCTGGGTTCCTACTTTGAATTCCTGCCTGACTACCCTTCATGATGGGCTGTGATTGGGACATGTAAGTCAAATAAATCCCAATCTTCCCTCAAGTTTCTTTCAGTTGTGGTCTTTATCAGAGATAGAAAGCAAACTATGACAGGCAGTAACTTAAGAATCTGGTTCTGAGGAGAAAGAATCAAATAAAATAATATATATGCATACACACAAACACACATGATGGGGAAAGTCCTTCTATATATATATATGTGTATATATATATATATATATATATATATATATTGCTTTTATTGGTTAATGAATAAAGAAGTTGCATGGGCCTATGATAGGACAGAATAGACGAAGGCAGGAATTCCAAAGCAGCTAGAGGATTTTGGTGGAGTCAGAGAGATGCCATGTAGCTGCCAAAGGAGACAGATGCCAGACCCTTACCAGTAAGTCACAGCCTCCTGTCAATATACAGATGAATAGAAATGGGTTAATTTAAGATGTAAGAGTTAGTTAAGAAGAAGCCTGAGCTAATAGGCCAAGCAGTGTTGTAATTAATATAGTTTCTGTGTTATTATTTGGGTCTGGGTGGCCGGTAACGAACAAACAACCTCCCACTACAAAATGGCATGCCAACATGAAACAACTACATCCACATAAAACCCGAGAGAGCTTGGGAAGAAATGCTAGACACAAAAGAACAGTGTTAAGCATGGCTTTTTGGTAGCAGCATTTTCTCGGGTAGGTTCTGCTCACTAGAAGCAAGCAAAGGCATGATACCTTTAAGAGAAGTCTTCCTGACTCAGTGGTAGCAGCAAAAACTGCATGGCTCCTTTAAGAAGGTTTCCTGGTTCATGAGAGTTGCAGGAACAGCTCTGGCTCTTTCAGGAGGCCAAGTATTTGAATGGGGTTTGTGAGCAGAGTGCAACAGGTTGATTGATGGCAAAGTGGATCTGCTGCATCCCTGGAGCTGGGACAGAGAACATGGCTCATAGAGCTGGAGGTAAACATACCTCAGCCATATTGGACTGGGCAGAGCCAAAAGGAAAGCAGCCTTAGTCCTAGCCATGCCTGCTTATCATTTTTTAAAAAAGTACAACTAGTCAGAAAATGATTACAGATACGCAATAAGGACAGATTCACATGAAAAAGACCTCTGAATGGATCATAGTGTTAGATAAATGTACATAAGGTTGGGAGAGTGAAGAAAAAGACTATAAACAGTTATAAAAAATAGTTTTAAAAAATAAAACAAAGTCTTTAAAGAGACAGAGTACAGACAGCCATAGATTAAAAAGAGTAAAGATAATAAAATAAACATTAAAGAGTAATAGAGTAAAAAAATAAGTCATGTAAAGATGGAATATACACAGAGAGTCTGGATTATGTATACTATTGTGTTTTCTTTGAATTTTTTGACTGTGAATAAGTTAAGTGCAAAGAGACATTTCATTGTACAGGCTGCTGAGCTAAACCAACATATATATTTTAAGGGACTCTTGACTTCAAAATTTAGGTCTAAGAATATGTTGCTTTGGAAAGGAGGTTCTGCTTTTATTTCCACAGAGGATAAAAAGCTATGGATTCCTTACTGGCTAATATGGTTTGATCAAAACAACCCCCTGAAGCAATGGCCCAGATGATCCAACATTCATGACAGTTTCAGGACTTCTGGTTGAGATGGACCTACCACACAGGATATCCCATGAAAGACCTGACTAACAGCATCACCAATCACAGGAAGTAGTCTAGAGAACAACACCCAAATTCCCCAAATGATTGTTTGTAAATGTTTGTTTACATTTAAAGGGGGATATGCTATAGAGATGAATACTTTGCATTGGTATGGATCTTGGCTTATTGATACAAATTTAAGGTTAATTTTGTTATATGTATATTTCTGCTCTTGATTAAGGTATTGTGTTTGTGTAGGTTATTTAAAAATGTAATGTATAATTAAGAAATACAGGTTAATAGTCAATTATAATAGTCAAGCTTGTACTCATGTTCATTATGTTTTCTAAAGGTACGGAGATATATTTCAGATGGATAGTTATTCTTCAAACCTTTCAAAGATGTACAGAATATAGCATTTAAAATGTTTTAAGTACTTAGACTGTTCTCAACAGTGAGACATATTTACTTCTGGCAGAACCAATTACTTCAAGAAGATGATGGGCATCAAAGAGGCTCCTTATAGAGTTTGCTAGCCATTTGGGCAAGAAACTGCTCTTTCCTGGACTGCTTGATGGTATGTTATATAAACTGGACATGAAGGACCCACAGAAAAATGATTGCTAAAGTTGCCTAAAGAAAGTGAGACAATCCTTCAGGGTTCCTGTTTCATGAAAGAGTTTGCCAGACATTCAGCAGGACACAGAAGAAAGTGATTGACAAAGTGCCAACATAGGCATAATATCCTTTCAAATTTTCTGCTTTATGGAAAAGTCTACCAGATAGTAGGGGCCTGTAGGCTGAAGATGGATGCCCAACAAAAGTTACAAAAGAACTTTGGATGACTGTCCAGGCAGTGAGATATATCTAGAGTTTTGGAAGTTGCTTACAATGCACTTCCAATGTACTTAGGTAATATTATATCCTCTGGAGTCTTTTATGGAGTTGAAGAAAGATAGTTATAATTATAAAAGACAAATTAGATATAAAACTTTAGACTCATAAAGATAGGAGAGATGATAGAGTGTTTTCCTTGATTTGCCAAATATAAATGGACTAAATATTGTAACTATAATTCTTGCTTGATAACTGTTTTGTTATATGTAATTTTACTATGTTAAAGTTAAAACCTTTCTTTTTATTTGGACAGAAAGGGGAAACGATGTGGGAAGTCCTTCTGTATGCGTTGCTCTTATCAGTTAAAGAATAAAGAAATTGCTTGGGCCTATGACAGGGCAGAATAGAACAAGGTGGGAATTCCAAGCAGAGCTAGAGGAGAAAAGAAGATGGAGTCAGATAGGCACCATGTAGCTACCAAAGGAGACAGATGCCATACCCCTTACCAGTAAGCCACAGCCTCGTGCCAATACACAGATTAATAGAAATGGGTTATTTTATAAGAGTTAGTTAATAAGAAGCCTGAGCTAATAAGCCAAGCAGTGTTATAATTAATATAGTTTCTGTGTTATTATTTGGACCTGGGCATCTGGGAACAAACAGGCAGTCTCCCACTACACACACATGCACACACACTCACACATGCACACATACACATGCACAGAGAAAGAATATCTCTACTTGAAATTAACTACTACAAACAAAACTGTATCAGTTGGTGCTTGAAGCTGGTACACATGTATCTGGGGGCTTTTTGATACCCAAGAATCTTTGTCTCTGTGGTATGTGTGTGTATGAGTCAACTTTAACATATTTTCCTTCTATTCTACATAGAAGGGCAAGTCTAAGACTTTTTACCAGAAGGGAACATGTCCAGGATAGCTTTTTTTCTGGGGTCTCTTTTTCTGCTAGCTCAATTTAGTGCAGATGGGAAATCTCATTTAGCCTTTTCTAGAAACTGTCTTGCTCTCACTTCAAAGCACCAAATACTTTGATAGTACCAATCAATAAGAACATGATTCATTTCCTCTACAGCACTCTATAGAAGAAATAACTAGAAAGCAGGCTTGGTGGCACATATCTATAGTCCCATCACTTGGGAGGTTGAAGCAGGAGGATTATGAGTTGGAGGCCAGCCCGGTTTAAGTAGTGAAACAGAATTAGGATCACTATCAAAAGTTAACCAAACAAACATGTTGCTAAAATAGGTCATATCTGATGTTACACAGAATGTCTTAAACATAAGGTTCTTCCAGACCCAAATTCTTAGTGTCTCTAGAGCAATAGTATAAATAATGGTGCTTGCTTTCTAACTCACAGGAGCAATGACAAGAGTAATGAGTTTCCAATCGTGCTGTAAATACTCTCTGGAAATAATGTGCGTGTATTTGGGGTTCCTTTAAAAAGTGCTTCCGTGTAGCTTTAGTGAGCATGTTTGCCACCTAGTGACTTATAAAATTCACCGTCTTAGGGCTTCTATTGCTGTGAAGAGACCACATGCCCATGGCAACTCATGTAAAGGAAAATATTTAGTAGGGGCTGGTTTGCAGGATCAGAAGTTTCATTCATTAGTGTCATGGCAGGAAGCATCGCAGCCCTCAGGCAGACATGATGCTGGAGGAGCTGAGAGTTCTGCAGCTGAATTGGGGCGGGGCAGCAGGCAGAGAGAGTGTGTCACTGAGCCTGGCTTGAACTTCTGAAACCTCAAAGCCCACCCACAATGACAGGATTCCTCCAACAAGGCCACATGCACTCCAACAAGGCCACACCACACCCAACAACCCAATAACGTATGTGGGGTCATTTTCAAATACAAGATAATAGAGAATTACT